>NC_037350.1:20288951-20596757 GCF_002263795.3 Bos taurus | reverse complement strand
GCTATGAGTACAGATTCATTCAACTCAACAGACATTTTTAGGGATCACCCATTATAGATCAGCACCTGCTCTGTCTTAAATATAGAGGTAGAAAATATAGTCTCTGCTCTTAAAAGTGCAAATGTTGGGGAGCTTTGGGGGGTACATTGGAGTTGCCCAATAAGGACAAGAAAGTATATTTGGACAGCCCGGACAAGAAGTAGGTAAACTATTGAAAGTCCAGGATAGCTTTTAGGGGGAGCCAGGCTGGGAGAAGGCAATGGAAACCCACTCCAGTGTTCTTGCCTGGAGAATCCCATGGACGGAGGAGCCTGGTGGGCTACAGTCAATGGGATCGAGAAGAGTGGGACATGACTGAGCAACTTCACTTTCACTTTTCACATTCATGCACTGGAGAAGGAAATGGCAACCCACTCCAGTGTTCTTGCCTGGAGAATCCCAGGGACAGAGGAGCCTGGTGGGCTGCCCTATATGGGGTTGCACAGAGTCAGACATGACTGAAGCGACTTAGCAGCAGCAACAGCAGGCTGGGGAAACCATAGCCAAACACAGAGGGTTCATGTGTTATGGAGATGATCCTGAGGTCTTATCCTAGAAGTTACAGGTAGTTAATGATGAACTTGAAGTAGGTAATTGCTTTGCTCTTTCAGCCACAGAAAAAAATTCTCACGTTTTAAAAAATCAAGTATAAAATATTTGATTCTATAAGCATTGATTACACCCCACTAACCCTTGATCAATTAATAAATATGTTTTTCACTTATACTAAAAAAAAATTAATTAAACTAACATAATATACAAGGCACTGTGTATGCTGGGTGCCGTGAAAGATGCAGTGCAGCAAACATCAGCTCTGCCCTTAAGGAATGTGATTTCCGTGGATGGATCTAGAGATGGTCATACAGAGTAAAGTAAGTCAGACAGAGAAAGACAAATATCATCTGATATCACTTATATGTGGTATCTACAAAAAGGATACAAATGAACTTATCTATAAGTTACAAATGTAGAAAATAAACTTATGGTTCCCCGGGGATAAGGAGAGGTAGGGAGGGATAAATTGGAAGACTGAGATTGACATATACACACTACTATATATAAAATAAATAACTAATAAGGACCCACTGTATTGCAAAAGGAACGCTACTCAGTGTTCTGTAATGGCCTCTATGTATAAAAAAGAATGGGGATGTATGAATATGTATAACAGATTCATTATGCTGCATACCTGAAACTAACACAGCATTGTAAATCAACTATAACCCAATAAAAACTTCTTAAAAATGGAATTTGTAAAACAACTATACTCCAATAAAAATTTAAAAAAACAAACAAAGGAATGTGATTTCCAGCTCACACATCTATAAGATATGCTTAACTGCTCTGAACTTTACCTTTTTTCAGAGAATCTGCGTTTAGC
Source organism: Bos taurus (assembly GCF_002263795.3). Lineage (NCBI taxonomy): Eukaryota > Metazoa > Chordata > Mammalia > Artiodactyla > Bovidae > Bos > Bos taurus. The sequence goes on along the minus strand of NC_037350.1, from coordinate 20,595,337 downwards.
ATTATCACGGCAAAAACCAATAGACTGGGTACCTTCTCGTTTTAGTCATGAATTTAGTAATGAATTAGTATTCTTATTTAGATCTCTTTGCAAATTCTAAGCAATAAATGCAAGTGACCTGTTGACCCCCAACTCAGAAAATATCTATACATATCACAAGTTGCTGTATCACAAGTTTCAAAAAAGAGTAGATTTTTTGAAAACAAAAATATGAGTGATCTGTGCTTTCTTCACTTGTGAGCTTTTATAAATGACAAAGAAGGGATTTTTCTTTTTAATAAACTAAGAGAATTCTCAGCAGAGGATTCCATCTATAATCATCATCCCCTGGTCAATCCCATTTCTGTGTCTGCCTAATGTGATACTAAAAGGCACTCATCGAATTATCAAAGTGTTATATTTCTATGCTTCTGCTCATCTAACCAGGAATGGTTTCTAAAACAAGAAGTAGAAACCTTATTTCAAATCTCTACTTAACCTCCTAATGGCATAGATGACAACAAGGTTATGTCCCATCTGAGACTGGAGTGTTTAAACTGCTTGCTCTGATATTATTCTGATGTCTGGGGTTAAATGCCTGCTAAGGCAAAAGAAGCTCATGAACCAAGACATTCCTCTCTGCCTATTCCTGAGAATTCACATGCTGTTCTGCAGGTTTCTGAGCCACTCCCACAACTGAGGCAGATTCTATATGTGGCTCCTAAGCTGATCTCCTCCATCTCCTGTGGTCAGCCCACATCACCTCGCCCAGCGTTTGCCTTTCCTCATATCACATCAACCCCTCCAGTTTATAACCAGGGAACCTGAGTCATTCTAAATGATCTCCTGCACATCCTGCCTACCTCCGTCACTCTAGAACTGATGCTTTAACAGGACCCTGTCCCCCTATTTTCTCTCAACAGTCATATCACTGCTGGGGACTCATAATTTTATATTTGAGCTACTTTTTCTTCACCCTTAATTCCCTAGACTAAATACCCTCCTTTTTTGCATTGTTCCTTCCCCCCTCTTTCTATCTTACAACATATCTCTTCTAATTCCTTTACCTCCAATTGCCAATCCAGTCTGTCCGGTCTAGTCAACTTTACATACGAGGCCTCCCTGATCTCCTAATCCTCCCTGGTCACCAAATATTTTTTCACAGACTTATTGTTGCAGTTTTAAGGAAACAAAGTTTTTATGCATTAATAGCACATAATCTCAATGTATTCCTTAAAATAAATCAAGGAAATAATTTCTTGTTTTGCAATATTACTAACGAAGGCAACATTAATAACAACTGAGAGTGTCTCAGTTCAGTTCAGTTGCTCAGTCGTGTCCAACTCTTTGTGACCTCATGAACCGCAGCACACCAGGCCTCTCTGTCCATCACCAACTCCCAGGTCCACCAAAACCCATGTCCACTGAGTCAGGGATGCCATCCAACCATCTCATCCTCTGCCGTCCCCTTCTTGTCCTGCCCTCAATCTTTCCCAGCCTCTGGGTCTTTTCAAATGAGTCAGCTCTCCGCATCAGGTGGCCAAAGTACTGGAGTTTCAGCTTCAACATCAGTCCTTCCAAGGAACACCCAGGACTGATCTCCTTTAGGATAGACTGGTTGGATCTCCTTGCAGTCCAAGGGACTCTCCAGAGTCTTCTCCAACACCACAGTTCAAAAGCATCAATTCTTTGGCACTCAGCTTTCTTTATAGTCCAACTCTCACATCCATACATGACTACTGGAAAAGCCATAGCCTTGACCAGACGGACCTTTGTTGACAAAGAGTGTCTAACCATTTTTAAGTCTCGGGCGCTGACCCATACACCTTATACCCCTCATCTGATACAGTTCTTATTACATTGCTATGAATTATTGTATAATCATCCCCATTTTAAAGAGCTGGAAACTGAGACCAGTAATTCTCTTGCCTAAGATCACATAACTATTAATAGCAGTGCCTGTGCTTGCACACAGAGCTAATTTCACAGCTAATGTTTCAGTTGATCTCAATTTGACCCCTGAGTCGTGATTTTTTGTTTGTTTGTTTAAAGAGAAGGAGAATAAATAAATAGGAGGAGGAAGAGAGAGAGAAGGGAATAGGAGGAGGATCTTAAAGGAATCCTCCTTCCATACTTTTTTCTTTTTAATTGTAGTATAATTGCTTTCAAATATTTCAAATAGCACGTAATCCCAATGTATTCCTTAAAATAAATCAGGGAAATAATTTCTTGTTTTGCAGTATTAGTAACGAAGGCAACATTAATAACAACTGAGAGTGTCTCAGTTCAATTCAGTCGCTCAGTCGTGTCTGACACTTTGTGACCCCATGAACCGCAGCACGCCAGGCCTCCCTGTCCATCACCAACTCCCAGGTCCACCAAAACCCATGTCCATTGAGTCAGTGATGTCATCCAACCATCATCCTCTGCCGTCCCCTTCTCGTCCTGCCCTCAATCTTTCCCAGCCTCTGGGTCTTTTCAAATGAGTCAGCTATCATATTTCAAATCCTGAAAGATGATGCTGTGAAAGTGCTGCACTCAATATGCCAGCAAATTTGGAAAACTCAGCAGTGGCCACAGGACTGGAAAAGGTCAGTTTTCATTCCAATCCCAAAGAAAGGCAATGCCAAAGAATGCTCAAACTACTGCACAATTGCACTCATCTCACATGCTAGTAAAGTAATGCTCAAAATTCTCCAAGCCAGGCTTCAGCAATACGTGAACCGTGAACTTCCTGATGTTCAAGCTGGTTTTAGAAAAGGCAGAGGAACCAGAGATCAAATTGCCAACATCCGCTGGATCATGGAAAAAGCAAAAAAGTTCCAGAAAAACATCTACGTCTGCTTTCTTGACTATGCCAAAGCCTTTGACTGTGTGGATCACAATAAACTGTGGAAAATTCTGAAAGAGATGGGAATACCAGACCACCTGACCTGCCTCTTGAGAAATCTGTATGCAAGTCAGGAAGCAACAGTTAGAACTGGACATGGAACAACAGACTGGTTCCAAACAGGAAAAGGAGTATGTCAAGGCTGTATATTGTCACCCTGCTTATTTAACTTATATGCAGAGTACATCATGAGAAATGCTTGGCTGGAAGAAGCACAAGCTGGAATCAAGATTGCCAGGAGAAATATCAATAACCTCAGATATGCAGATGACACCACCCTTATGGCAGAAAGTGAAGAGGAACTCAAAAGCCTCTTGATGAAAGTGAAAGTGGAGAGTGAAAAAGTTGGCCTAAAGCTCAACATTCAGAAAACAAAGATCATGGCATCCGGTCCCATCACTTCATGGGAAATAGATGGGGAAAGAGTGGAAACAGTGTCAGACTTTATTTTTGGGGGCTCCAAAATCACTACAGATGGTGACTGCAGCCATGAACTTAAAAGACACTTACTCCTTGGGAGGAAAGTTATGAGCAACCTAGATAGCATATTCAAAAGCAGAGACATTACTTTGCCAACATAGGTCCATCTACTTAAGACTATGGTTTTTCCAGTGATCATGTATGGATGTGAGAGTTGGACTGTGAAGAAGGCTGAGCACTGAAAAATTGATGCTTTTGAACTGTGGTGTTGGAGAAGACTCTTGAAAGTCCCTTTGACTGCAAGGAGACCCAACCAGTCCATTCTGAAGGAGATTAGCCCTGGGATTTCTTTGGAAGGAATGATGCTAAAGCTGAAACTCCAGTACTTTGGCCACCTCATGCAAAGAGTTGACTCATCGGAAAAGACTCTGATGCTGGGAGGGATTGAGGGCAGGAGGAGAGGGGGACGACAGAGGATGAGATGGCTGGATGGCATCACTGACTCGATGGAGGTGAGTCTGAGTGAACTCCGGGAGTTGGTAGTAGACAGGGAGGCCTGATGTGGTGGGATTCATGGGGTCGCAAAGAGTCGGACACGACTGAGAGACTGAACTGAACTGATAATTGCTTTACAATGTTGCATTAGTTTCTGCTGTACAAAAACATGAATCAGCTATATGTATACATAAATTAGGGCTTCCCTCATAGCTCAGTTGGTAAAGAATCCTCCTGTGAAGCGGGTGACCTGGGTTCGATCCCTGGTCGAGAAGATCCCCTGGAGAAGGGAAAGGCCACCTGCTCCAGTATTCTGGCCTGGAGAATTATGTGGACTGTATAGTCCATGAGGGTCACAAAGAGTCAGACACAACTGAACCAATTTCACTTTCAGTTCACTTTCATAGCTGTATTGCCTCCCTTTTAAGCCTCTCTCCCACCCACCCCCAATCCCACTGCTCTAAGTTATCAGGGAACTCAGAGCTGAGCTCCCTGTGCTGTATAGCAGCTTCCCACCAGCTATCTAATTTATGCATGGCTGTGTATGTACGGCAACGCTTCCCTCTCACCATCACACCCTCTCCTTCCCTTGCTGTGTCCACAAGTCCATTCTCCACGTCTGCCTCTCTGTTCTTGCCCCGGAAATAGATTGAAAGGATTCCTCCTTCAGGAGTCTGTTATACAGATCAACCAAGAAAGGGCCTGGGACAGAGTAGGCACTTAATGCTAATTTCTCTTCCCACTTTTACACCTTCTTTGAGGACCTACTCAGTGCCAGGAGGTGTACAAGGTGCTTGAGTAGATGGATGTAGAGAAGTGATAATGGAGAAGTGGACCCAACTCTCATGGAGCTTGCGGTCTAGGGGAAGAAGTTGCGGTCGGTTCCCAAGTGCACAGTATAAACCATCTCCACTATTTCTCACGTGCCACCTCCCACACCATCCCTGCTTTCTTAAATTATTCTCTCCTTCTCAGAAACAGTCTGCTCATGCCTCTCCTAGAACACATGGTGTATTTCCTTTTGTATACAGCTATTATCCTTCAATGTACATTTTCTGTTTTAGGGTAATGGTCTTGAGACTGGGTCTTTTTTCTTCCTATCTTTGCATTCTTGCCAGCCATTAAAAAAATAAAAAAGGCTTTGCTGTGTGGCATGTAGGCATGTGGGATCTTTGTTCTCCCCAACCAGGGCTTGAACCCGTTCCCCCTGCATTGGAAGTGTAGGGTCTTAACCACTGGATGGACAGCAAAGTCCCCCTTGCCTGCCATTAATGCAAAGAGGCCCTCAATAATTGTGTACTAAATTCAACAACAGAAAGATACTGTAAAATTATGTCTCTACCTCCTGAATGTTTCAAATCAAGGCATTATGCCTTCACTGATTCGGTCATATTCCTCTTACAAATGCTATCTTATCAGTGATTTATCTGCCACTCTGTGCCAAACTTTTCCTGGACGTGATTAGTCAAGATGTCATTACTTAGGCACATGCGTGCCTAAGTGATCCCTTATCTTTTGCAGTAAAGACAGTTCCTTTTAAACAATTGTCATAAATTTCAGTTAATTTTTACATACTAGAATTTTGGTAGAAATAATACTTATAAAAAGAAATATCTTCAGAATATAATGCATTCTACTTATTACAAAGTCATAGTTCCTTTTCCCTAAGAGTTATGGGGAGGGAGGAAGGAGTGAAATAAATGCTGGCTGTGTGAGATACATGCTAGAAAAATCTTAACTACCCTGTGGCACGCATCAGAGCCGCCAGTCCTGCGGGTGAAGTCCCATTAGCCTCGCCTTTTCACAGAAGTATATTTGTGTTTACATGCATGCGGTAGTCACTTCTCAGCAGGGGACCATCACTTTCTTCTTCCAGGCTTACCTATAACCTCTAAAAAGAATACAAAGAATGAAGAAATCCAAGCTATTACGTCACTACAAGACTGTGCTCGAAAAGTTAGTCATGCCCTGCTGATTAAGAAATGAGTCACCTCCCCAGTGCAATGTCGTCTCAGATCCGGAGGAAACGAGAACCCAGGAGTAGGAGAGGTGCTCAGTTTCTGAATCTGATTAAACAATTCAATAAACATTTTACAAAACAGAAAGATGTTGCGATCACCACACAGTAGAGTTTTGTTAAAAGACCACCAGTTCTCAAGGACCCAGGAAAATGATATGCCATGAAAAAGAACTTTAGAGGAATTCCCATTTCTGGTTAAGTTCACCTAAGGATCTCTCTTCCCAAATGAAAGTGTTAGAGGATCTATTTGAATATTACTTAAACTAAAATGAAACGGAAAGGAAATTCATGACAGACATCTTGTAGACATAGGAATTGAAAGCCCAAGAGGACATTTTCATTTGTAGGAAAAGGACCCTGAGAAAGAGGAACTCTCTAAACAAATTTATTGAGAGAGACAGACAGAGACAGAAATACCGGGCAACAAAAGGCCTGAAGAGAAAATCTCTCTTAATTACTCATTTCTTCATTCATCTGTTCATTTTTAGAGGAGAATGCTTTAATCATGATTCACGAATTCTTAATGTGATCGATTTAATGTGACAAAGTGAAGTCAAATTTATCCAGTGTAAATAAAGACTTGGCCTATTCTTAAATCCATATATTAATTACTTCCACATTTTTATGCTTCTCTTCTGTTATGTAAAGAATGCTTGTTGTACAAAATTCAAAAATAAAAAGAAATATGTAAAGTAAAAGGTGAGGCCTGGCGTGCTGCAATGCATGGGGTCGAAAAGAGTCGGACACGACTGACTGACTGAACTGAAAAGTTAAAAGTCCCCAAAAATCCCATGTTTCAGAACAACCACTCTTAACAGTTTATATTAACCACATTTGTATTCATGTTCTAACATGCAAATTGCTTGTAATTCTTACATGTAAATTGCTTATAATTTACTACAATGTAGTATAGTATAATCAGAGAAGGCAATGGCACCCCACTCCAGTACTCTTGCCTGGAAAATCCCATGGATGGAGGAGCCTGGTGGGCTGCAGTCCATGGGGTCGCTGAGGGTCGGACAGGACTGAGCGACTTCACTTTCACTTTTCACTTTCATGCATTGGAGAAGGAAATGGCAACCCACTCCAGTGTTCTTTCCTGGAGAATTCCAGGGGCGGCGGAGCCTGGTGGGCTGCCGTCTATGGGTCGCACCGAGTCGGACACGACTGAAGCGACTTAGCAGCAGCAGCAGTACAGTATAATAATATATAGCGTAGTGTACTATACTGCACGATACTATAGTGTAGTGTAGTATAACTCACTATACATTGCTTGCAACTGTAATTTTTCCACCTAATCTCACTGCATTTATTCCCAAACAAGTCATCGCTTCAAATGGTACATTCTATTGTTTTATTGAATCGTGACCAATCTTACATTAATGAACATTTGAAGCACTTCCAGAATTTTGTATTTTGGGATGCCATAAATCTGCCTCAGTGAACATCTTTGTATGTAAATTTTTGCACACTCATGTGAAATTTTTCATAGAAGTGCAGTTGCTAGATCAAAACTCATCCAAAAATATCATGCCATTCACATTTCTTCAACAATTTATATTGTCACCAAAGCTGAGTATTTAATGATCTTTTGCGTTTAGTCCATATGGTAGGAGAAATGTTAAAACTCGTTGTTTGAATTTACATTAAGGAGGCTGAGAATCTTTGTAGATTGACTACTTTTATTTCTTTGTTTAAAATTGCCCACCTCCAGCCCATATCTTTGACTCATCTTCATGTTTTTATTTATTATTTTCTCATGGCTTTCTAAGAACTCTTTATTCTAGAGATCTTCATCACTTTTCTCAGTATCCAGGTATCCATTTGCCCTTAGATCTAGTTATCTTTCTCCCCTATGAGTGTGTGTTTGTGGGGAGGGTGCTGATCTCTGCATAGCACTTCCCCAGTCAGCTGTTTCCCAGTTGAGGATAGACGGTTGGAAGGTGTGGAAGGAAGAACAATACCCTTCAAAGATGTCTCAGTTCCCAAGACTTTCTTGGTCCAATGGCTAAGATTCTGCACACTCAGTGCCAGAGGCCTGGATTTGATCCCTGGTCAGGGAGCTAGGGGTTTCCCTGGTGGCTCAGATGGTAAAGAATCTGTCTGCAATACGGGAGACTGGGTTCCAACCCTGGGTTGGGGAGATCCCCTGAAGAGGGCATGGCAACCCACTCCATATTCTGGCCTGGAGAATCCCCGTGGACAGAGGAACCTGGTGGGGCTAGAGTCCATGGTGTCACTAAGAGTCAGACACAACTGAGTGACTAAGCATGCACAGTACAGGGAACTAGATCTGCAGACCGAAACTTAACTAAGACCCAGTGCGGCCAAATAAATAATTTTTTTTTCTAAAAAATAATTTGGAAAAAATGCCTAGGTCCTAACCCCTGGAAACTGTGAACATGTTATGTTATTTCAATTCAGTTCAGTTGCTCAGTCATGTCCAACTCTTTGCAACCCCATGGACTGCAGCACGCTAGGCTTCCCTATCCATCGCCAACTCCCGGAGATTTTTCAAACTCAAGTCCATTGAGTTGGTGATGCCATCATCCTCTGTCATCCCCTTCTCCCACCTTCAATCTTTCCCAGCATCAGGGTCTTTTCCAACGAGTCAGTTCTTCGCATCAGGTGGCCAAAATATTGAAGTTTCAGCTTCAGCATCAGTTCTTCCAATGAACACCCAGGACTGATCTCCTTTAGGATGGACTGGTTGGATCTCCTTGCAGTCCAAGGGACTCTCAAGAGTCTTCTCCAACACCACAGTTCAAAAGCATCAATTCTTTGGTGCTCAGCTTTCTTTATAGCCCAACTCTCACATCCATACGTGACTACTGGAAAACCATAGCTTTGACTAGACAGACCTTTGTTGGCAAAGTAATGCCTCTGCTTTTGAATATGCTATCTAGGTTGGTCATAACTTTTCTTCCAAGGAGCAAGCGTCTTTTAATTCTATGGCTACAGTCACCATCTGCAGTGATTTTGGAGCCCAAGAAAGTAAAGTCTGTCACTGTTTCCATTGTTTCCCCATCTATTTGCCATGAAGTGATAGGACCGGATGCCATAATCTTAGTTTTCTGAATGTTGAGTTTTAAGCCTACTTTTTCACTTTCCTCTTTTCACTTTCATCAAGAGGCTCTTCAGTTCTTCTTCACTTTCTGCCATAAGGGTGGTGTCATCTGCATATCTGAGGTTGTTGATATTTCTCCCAGCAATCTTGATTCCAGCTTGTGCTTCAAGTTATGTTACTTGGCAAAAGGCAATTGAGTTGCAGCGTTATGTTTGGGAAATCAGTTGACCTTAAAAGAAGGAGAGCATGCCGCATCATCCAGGTGGGTTTAAGGATCCTGAAAAATGGAAGAGAGAGTCAGGAGACCTGGAGAGATGGTCATATGAAGAGGACATGAGCAGTCATTGCTGGCTTCAAGGACAGGGACAGGGACATGACCCAAGGCTGGTAGCCTCTAGGAGCTGGAAAAGCCAAGGAAACACATTCTCCTCGAGAGCCTCCAGAAAAAGATGCAGCTCTGCTGATGCAGCCTGTTTCAGACTTCTGAACACCAGAACTGTAAAATTAAGAGTGCATGAAAGGCACTCAGTTGTGTCCGACTCTTTGTGACCCCATGGACTGTAGCCTACCAGGCTCCTCTGTCCATGGAATTCTCCAGGCCAGAATACTGGAGTGGGTAGCTGTTCCCTTCTCCAGATGATCTTCCCAACCCAGGGATTGAACCTTGGTCTCCCACATCGCAGGCCGATTCTTTACCATCTGAGTCAACAGGGAAGCCCTGTAAAAGTTTGTGTAATTTTAAAAAACATTTTTACTTTATTTATTTAGACTGTGCTGGGTCTTCGTTGTAGTGTATACGCTTCTCTAGTTGCAGTGTGAAGGCGGCATGTGGGATCTAGTTCCCTGACCAGGAATTGAATCTGGACCCCCTGCATTGGGAGCACAGAGTCTTAGCCAATGGACCACCAGGGAAGCCCCTAAGTTTGTGTAATTATAAGCCACATAATTTGCAGTGATTTGTTACAGTGGCAGTAGGAAACTATACAGAGGGCCAGGGAAAGAGATAAACCACCCCTATCCCCTACTTCAAACAGCATCTCCAGCACCCACTACTGTCCTCTGGAATGATCTTGGCTTTAGCTAGCTTCAAGAACTCTGGTTATAACAGAGTCTGGAAGCTTTTGTTTTTAGCTTTCTAGCCTCTGTAACACAGGAAGGATTTCTAGTAGGAGGCTGAGAATGGATATTAAAGAAATTAAGCAATCTATCTGCTAGAAACACACACGGTATGTTTCTGGAAGGAAATAAAAGAAACTAGTGCAGTATTTGCAACTGGGGAGCTGAACTGAACAGCTGAAGGATGGGAAGAGAAGGGCAGTTTATTGTCATTGCATAATCCTTTGTAACTATTGTGTGTTTTATTTGTTTGTTGTTGTTGTTTTGGCTACACTGAGCAGCATGTGGGATCTTAGTTCTCCAATTATAGTGGAAGCATGGAGTCTTAACAAATGGACCACCTGCAAAGGCCTAGTTTGTAAACAACTTAAATTGATACTTTGCACATGTAAAACTAAATAATGTTTTAAATAGGATAAGGCAATAGAATAGGTTTAAATATAATAAAGTTTAAGTAGAATAAGGCAATAGAATAAGTTTAAATAGAATAAAACAAAACCAAGTAAACTAAAATCAATATAAAAAGATCTCCGATGATTCTGATAGAGCTGATCCACAGACCAAGATAACCACATCAATTAATACTCGTTGAAATAAATGTGTTTTCTATTTGGTCTAGCTGAGGAAGAACATAGGTGAAACAGTAGTTGATAATTGCTGGGATTTAGTTTTATACTACTTTTATTATTTTTGACTTATTTGACATATTTCACTTCTGTGTTAAAAAATATTTCCTGTTACTTAGATATTGTCTTAATATTGCATTTTGCACTCATTTGCTACTTTCCCATTGCCCAGTGTGACTGCTGCTACTGCTGCTGCTAAGTCACTTCAGTCATGTCCGACCCTGTTCGACCCCATAGACCGCAGCCCACCAGGCTCCCCCATCCATAGGATTTTCCAGGCAAGAGTACTGGAATGGGGTGCCATTGCCTTCTCCTAGTTATATCTAATATATACACAGAAGCAGAGAAGGCAATGGCACCCCACTCCAGTACTCTTGCCTAGAAAATCCCATGGACGGCTGAGCCTGGTAGGCGGCAGTCCATGGGGTCACTAGGATTCGGACATGACTGAGCGACTTCCCTTTCACTTTTCACTTTCACGCATTGGAGAAGGAAATGGCAACCCACTCCAGTGTTCTTGCCTGGAGAATCCCAGCAAAGGGGGAGCCTGGTGGGCTGCCGTCTATGGGGTCACACAGGGTCGGACACAACTGAAGCGACTTAGCAGCAGCAGCAACAGTAGCATACACAGAAGACTGACTTTCAATTATCCATCACTTGGGTCAGGCTGATCAGTTAGCCCCAATTCCATAGCCAGAACCACAATTACGTGTTAGCACCTGTAAATTGCAAGCATGATTCCAAAAAGAGAACAGTTTTGTAGGGTTCAGTTCAGTTCAGTCACTCAGTTGTATCCAACTCTTTGCGATGCCCATGGACTGCAGCATGCTAGGCCTCCCGGTCTATCACCAACTCCCAGAGTTTACTCAAACTCATGTCCACTGAGTCGGTGATGCCATCCAACCATCTCATCCTCTGTCTTTTCCACCTTCAATCTTTCCCAGTATCAGGATCTTTTCCAGTTCTTCACATCAGGTGGCCAAAGTATTGAAGTTTCAGCTTTAGCATCAGTCCTTTCAATGAACACCCAGGACTGATCTCCTTTAGGATGGACTGGTTGGATCTCCTTGCAGTCCAAGGGTCTCTCAAGAGTCTTCTCTAACACCACAGTTCAAAAGCATCAATTCTTCAGCGCTCAGCTTTCTTTATAGTCCAACTCTCTCAACCATACATGACTACTGGAAAAATCATAGCCTTGACTAGACAGACCTTTGTTGGAAAAGTAATGTCTCTGCTTTTCAATATGCTATCTAGGTTGGTCATAACTTTTCTTCCAAGAAGCAAGCGTTTTTTAATTCCATGGCTGCAGTCACCATCTGCAGTGATTCTGGAGCCCCCCAAAATAAAGTCTGTCATTGTTTCCATTGTTTCTGTAGGGTAGTCTTGCAAAAATCAAACCTATTAAGCTATGAAAATATTTTGATTAGTAAATTAAATATAATGCTGAGCTCGAGAGACCAGAAAAAGGAATTGTGTAAAGAAATGGGGACATAAATGTGGAATCCAGAGGAAGTGGTATTTTGACTGGGGAAGATAAGTTGGTTTACAAAGCATGTGGGTCACTAGTCGGACAAGTCCTTTCAAACAGCAGAAACTGAGCAATCAGTTGAAATGAGGAACCAAAATTTATGAGGAGGCAAGTCTGCTGAATACACGCATTTAAAAATCATCAAACATATAAAACCTTGATTATAAATACAGGTCTTGACAAAACATGCTTTGGTTGGTTGGTTGGTTAGTCACTAAGTCGTGTCTGACTCTTCTGTGACCCCATGGACTGTAGCCCGCCAGTCTCCTCTGCCCAAGGGATTCTCCAGGCAAGAATACAGGAGGGGGTTGCCATTTCCTTTACCACAAGCTTAAGACATAAGGTTTCCAATGTACACAGTGAATGAGTCTCAATCTTAGTAATATAAAAAGAAACCTACTAGCAGGAATTGAATAGAAGTGGTAATCCAAGGCTTTCTCACTGAGAAATGTGTATACAGCTCTCACTACAATCAGGTTGCTGATTTCTCTGGGCATGTCACTGAACTGGCTTGTGGATTCCCAGAGGTTAAAGAACTTAAGTGGAAACAGTTTAGTCAACCATGAAGAAGTGAAGTGAAAATTGCTCAGTCATGTCTTGACACTTTGTGACCCCATGGACTATATAGTCCATGGAATTCTCCAGGCCAGAATACTGGAGTGGGTAGCCATTCCCTTCTCCAGGGGATCTTCCCAACCCAGGGATCAAACCCAGGTCTCCCGCTTTGCAGGCCGATTCTTTACCAGCTGAGCCACAAGGAAAGCCCCTAGTCAACCATAGGGGACCACAGTAGTGATCTGGGAGAAAGCAAGCTGATTTCGCTTCTATAGCAATTGAGAAATTTCTGAGAGAAAAGGACTTTATTCCCCACCCCTACTCGCCCCCAACACACACACTCAGGTTTGCTGCTGCTGCTAAGTCACTTCAGTCGTGTCCGACTCTGTGTGACCCCATAGACGGCAGCCCACGAAGCTCCCCTGTCCCTGGGATTCTCCAGGCAAGAACACTGGAGTGGGTTGCCATTTCCTTCTCCAATGCATGAAAGTGAAAAGTGAAAGTGAAGTCGATCAGTCGTGTCTGACTCTCAGCGACCCCATGGACTTCAGCCTACCAGGCTCCTCCATCCATGGGATTTTCCAGGCAAGAGTACTGGAGTGGGGTCCCATTGCCTTCTCCACACTCAGGTTTAGGGAGATATAATTAGTGTACAAAAAACTGGACCATAACCTATGAATAATACTTGGTGATTTGGGGACTTATGTATAAGACCTTGTTACCATCTCTGCAGTTCAGGTAATAAAGATACCGATCACCTCCCAAAGCTTCTTTACATACCCTCCAACCCTTCTTCTCCTGTAGTCACATGAGATTTACCTTCTCAACAATTTTTAAAATTTAATTTTTAAATTAATTTTTATTTAAGTATAGTTGCTTTACAATGTTGTGTTCGTTTCCACTGTACAGCAAAGCGAATCAGCTATGTGTACACAGATCTCCCCTCTTTCTTGGATTTCCTTCTCATTTAGGTCACTATCAACCAATAACCCACCTGCAATGCAAGGTTCGATCCTTGGGTTGGAAAGATCCCTTGGAAATTGAAGTGGAAACCCACTCCAGTATTCTTCCCTGAAGAATCTTATGGTCGGGGGAGCCTGATGGACTACAGTCCCTGGAGTCGCAAAGAGTTGGATACGACTGAATCAACTGAGCACACAGACATGTAGGCACAAAATTACACAGCACATCTCTGGAACATAGTCATATTAACTACAACAGGCTCCACAAAAGTCACAACCCTTTGGAATTGGGCTAGGGCTTGATCAGGAAAAGCGGCATGTAACTTGGTGTGGAATCGCTTTAAACAGGTGCTCCATGTCACTCACACAAACTAGCTATAGAAGAATTGCCTTCAAAAGTTAATCACTAACTAGAACCAAGAAGAGCATTCCCGGCTGCTCTCAATACTAACAAGGGCCTGCAGAAATTGCCATAAAGCCACATAATTCCCTGGGGAATTCACTGGGCGTGGAGGAAGAAACTGCTTCAAGCAGTGATCTGACCCATGACCAGAAATCTGACTTCATTGAAGGACAACATTGACCGACACTTGGTTAGATGCAATCTCAGCCATTTAGCAGGACGAACTCAGGGAGGCCGGAAAGCCAACCGCCTGGGGCTAAGGGAGGCGTCCAGACCCCCAGAGGTTTCAGGCCTTTGCTGAGGGGAACTGTAAGAAACCTGCATGGCTGGTTACTTTCCTGTTCTGGTCATGCCCAGCAGAAATGGTCTTGCCCGTTCTTTGTCAAGAATGTTTGAGGCCAAGATACCGGGAAGTGTGGCTGCTGGCACCCACTATCTGGCGCAGTGGTAAAGACTCTGCCTGCCAATGCAGGAAACGCAGGAGATGCGGGTTGGATCCCCGGATTGGGAAGATCCCTTGGAGGAGGAAATGGCAACCCACTCCAGTATTCTTGCTTGGAGCATTCCATGGACAGAGGAGCCTTGCGGGCTACAGTCCATGGGATCGCAAAGAGTCGGACACGACTGAGCCTGCTCACACACATCAAATAGAATAATTCTGGGAATGCCCTGGTGGTCCAGTGGTTAGGACTTGGTGCTCTCACTACTGGGACTGAGTTCAGGCCCTGGTTGGGGAACTAAGATCCTGCATGCTCTGTGATGTGGCAATTTAAAAAAATAAAAGAACAATCCTGTTGTCAAGACGTTCACCTCTGCAGTGTAATTTCACCTTGCTGAGAGGCTCAAAGTATCTGCTCAAAATTACTATCTGGATCTCCTCTGGAAGTCCTTTGATCACAGAGGTGTTCTGCCCATTTTGTGAGTCCCTAAGTGCTTTCTTATCCAGAAAGAGGTGGACGGGATGTGTCCCATGATGGGCAGGGGAGGGAAGGAAAGCCAGAAAGTGACTAGAGCATTGGGTCCATTTATTATTATTTTAAGCAACAGACTCTCCTTTATTTTCCCAAATGAAGTTTTATGCACAACCCTGACCTAGAAAAGGAGACTTTTGGGATTTGAGGCTAGATGGTTGGGATTTAGGTCCTTCCTGCTGGACAATCCCCACCACCACCACCATTTGACCCTTCTAAATTTTGAAAATTATTACAACTGAGATGAATTCCTTTAACATAGTGAGTATTCTCTTTGGAGCTGTCAAAACCCATGCAGTGATGACTAGGTTAAGCCATAATCTGATTTAATAATCCTTGGTATGAATTAGTGTAAATCAGATTTCTGTTTTTTCCTAGAAACTGGCTAAAACAAATACACCAGAGAATGCTAATTTTAATAAAATAGAGGGAAAATGAGTTTTCAAGCATTTGGCTAATATGAGGTGGGGTAATCCCAGGAATGGGGGAGCCTGGTGGGCTGCCATCTATGGGGTCGCACAGAGTCGGACACAACTGAAGTGACTTAGCAGCAGCAGCAGCAGACATGATGGAATCCCTCAGGGGGGACTCGGCACTGGATTTGGTTAGAAGCGACAAAAGGTAGGATATAGTGTCTGTGAGGAGTGACCTACAGCCACCTTATGTGTCACTTAAGCCATTTACTGACTGTATGACCCTGGGCAAGTTACTTGACCTCTCCGTGCCCTGGGTTCTTCATTTATAACATAGCCATGATAGTAGCACTTATCTTGCAGTGTTGTTTTGAGATCAAACGAGTTGATATTTTTTAAGCCTTAGAACACTGTCTGAAGCACAGAGAGCACGCTTCCTATTTTTTTGGCCACACCACGTGGCTTGTGGGATCTTAGTCTCCTGACTGGAGTACTATGCCAGTGATTGAGAAATTGGTCTAAGATTTAGAGATACTGTGTAAACTCACTACTTCTGATTATCATGATTATGTTGGCTACTACTCTCGTTTTAACTCTCCCGGTGATTCTGTAGGAGAAAAGTGGAAGTACAGCGTCATACTACGCAATGAGGCCGTAAAACACATTGAGTCCAACCACTTGTCTGGTCCTGAGGGTATCCTTGCCAAATAGAATTCAGTCTATGATTCAACCTTACATTTTTTTTTGGCGGGGGGAATCTTTTTAAATTGAGGGATAATTGCTTTAGAATGTGTTGGTTCCTGCCATATAATAACATGAATCAGCCATAAGCATACAGTGAAATGAGAAAAAGATATGTTACAGAAGAAGGAACAAGGTAAAAACCTATAAGACCAAATAAATGAAGAGGAAATAAGCAACCTATCTGAAAAAGAATTTAGAGTAATGACAATAAAGAGCCTTATCTTTTTAACTGAGAATCAGCTACTAAAAGGTAACTGACATAGTACACCAGAAAAAAGATGGAGTAAACCTGTTCTGAATGTCGAGGTCTTGACTTTGTGTGTGTGCTAAGTTGCTTCAGTCATGTCGGACTCTGCAACCGTATGAACCATAGCCTGCCAGGCTTCTCTGTTCATGGGATCCTCCAGGCAAAAATACTGACCCAGGGATCAAACCCTCATCTCTTGCATCTCCTGCATTGGCAGGCAGGTTCTTTACCACAAATGCCACCTGGGAAGCCTTGAATACAGTCTCAATGAAACTGAAAGACATCATGGGACAGTCAGGTATCCCAGGCAACTGATGAGACTTAAATGTTCCCTAAATCTGAGCTTCTCTAACTATGCTGTATACCCACATCATGTGGGGGTGTTATTGAAAATGCAGATTCCATAGCTGGGGAGGGGGCAGCTGAGGTTTTAGACTTCTAATAAGTTTCCAGGTGATACTGATGCTGCTTGTCGAGCCACAAGGGACCCCAATACCCTCCACAGAGGTGGCAGGAGAATGCTAAATAACAATGTTACTAAACTTTGTCCAATGAGGTAAAGAATATGGGAAAACTATCAAGCCCCAAACACAAGCCACATACTATATTAGTAGAATCTCTCTGCCTTCTTATCTCATTTCAATTTCTGGACTGTGCATTTACCTGGCAAACATAAAATACCATGGTCATCAACAACAAAGACTTGTGTTTATCCCTGATCCATCTGTCTCCTATCTAAAAACACACTCCCCACTGAAACATCTTTTGAGCTTTGGGAAGCCGTGAAAGGTGTGGTTATATATAAACAAACACCAAAGAGGAAAGATGGGAACACAAATAGCAGGTGGTAAGGAAAAGCTGGCAGAAAAGAACCAGAGAACATTTGCTAACCAAAATAAACATCTATATAATAAATATTAAAACTATTTACCTTTGAGTTCAGACTGGGATACTCAGCTCAGAAAGTGATCATATATTTTCTACATTTGTGAATGAGAGATCATATATTTGCATGAAAAGATGAAATGAATAAATGAATTAAATATACTATAAACTATCCCTTATGTCAGGGCAGGAATGGGGGTTAGAGTAGGTAATGGATATAAACCATTATTGAATACCTGCTGTATAAAAACTGCTTTAGGGACTTTCCTGGATGTCCAGTGGTTAATCTTTGCCTTCCAATGCAGGGGGTGTGGGTTCAATCCCTGGTTGGGGAGTTAAGATACCACATGCTTTGTGGCCAAAAATCCAAAACATAAAACAGAAGCAGGAGCAGGATTGTAAAAACTGCTTTACATGGATATCATTTAGTTTTCACTCAACCTCAAGAAACAGGTACAGGGTTAAGGTGCCCATTTCATGGTTGAAGAATCTGAGACTCGGAGAGTTTATACAACTCACCTAAATTTACATACTGGCAGAACCAGACTTTATAATCCATGTTTCTATCATGAAACTTCATAGTATCAGTCCAATACACTAAAAACTGTAGATAGATTTCTGTTTCTATGTGGGTTTGGTATTTTGAGAACCTAGAAGAACTATAACCACTAGCAAGTGAGGAGCATATAGGAAAGTCCATATTAAAGGCAAGTGCTTTTCAAGTTAAATTTTTCTTTTTAGCTGTACTGTGTGGCATGTGGGGTCTTAGTTCCCCAACCAGGGATTGAACCCTTGTCCCCTGCAGTGGAAGCTTGGGATCTTAACCAATGGAACATCAGGGAAGTCCCTCAAGTTAATTTTTAAAAATAAAAGATAATATGAACATAGAACATTCAAACAGGATACAAATTTTACAAAGTGAAAAGTAAAATCTCTTTTGTTTCCCTTCTAGAAATGGAATTGTTGGGTCAGTGATTCAGAATCTTTAAGGATGGACCCCCAGCCATAGGATGTTGTAAGGACCCTCCCAGTGAGCTGGAAGCACAAAGAGCTTGACAACTCCACCTGAGAGCCTCTAAAACTAAATCCCACACGCTGAAGCTGCTGCCACACAACCGATTTGATTTTAAGGTTCCTTTCCTTTCCTTTTTCAAAGTGATCTTAAATCTACAAAGATTTACTGAAAAAGAAAGCAAGTGGCACCATTTTCCACCAGCTCGTGGGTAATATATCTGAAATCCCAGTACAGAGTTGGTGAATAGATCAGGAGTGTATCCACTTGTCTGTGTTCCTAGCAGAAGCATCATGTGTCTGTGAATCACAAGACCTGGCTGGCTGCTTCTGGCATGTTCACTGAATCTCAAATCTGTAGCTGATAGGGAGGCTGCAAATGAAGCACTATGTTTTTTAAAATTTGTTTTCCTTTGTTTTGTTAATATTTTATTTTTTTTAATGATCCTGGATGGAAATTTTATTTGATGCACTATTTCCTAGAATCTGTGGGCGAGTTTGTGCATTTTCAGGGATTTCTAAAGGCTTCCTGTTGCTTGCCAAAGTGACACCGAAACTGTTGTAGTCTTGGTTAACGTCTTAGTGGTCAGTGATTGGAAATGACAGTGGGGTTTTGAGCAGACAATGACACCCCAAGAAAACAAATGGAAATACACAGCACTTTGTCAAAGTCTCCTTGCTAGCCTAAAACTGAAGATAACCTCTTCGCCACATAATTAAACATGGCAATTATTCACTGATAATAGTTCTTCAAATAGCAAAGATCAGAGAGTTTTCTTCTGCCAGTCACAGTTGGTAAAACTTGGTTAAGAGGATTAAGTTCACCTTGTTATGTGAACACTGAGAGTGAAGGGAAAAGTTATGGCTGCATTGGCTGCCAAGTGGCACAATTTTTAGTCCTTACTGGCAACACTTAAAAAGCAGGACACATTCTTTTTATTCAGTCTTGTCTTCAAAACTCCGTGAAAAAAGTAGCACTAGACTCACAAAATGAGGGAAAGAAAGCTGAACTGGGGTCAGTGGAGCATGAATATTGTTGAATGAAACTTAAATGCATTTTCCTTTTCAGTCTTTGAGCAAGTAGGTAACATTTTTTTAAAAGAATTTTTTTTGTTTCTGGTATAAAGAAAGAAGGCATAGAGTATATTAATGTACAAAATCAACTGGAGCATCAGGGAATACTTGGCTAACTTCAAAGATTGGTGTTCTGAATACTGAAGTTTTTTTTGAATATTGGGAATTTTAAATCTAGGAGGCAGAAATTCTGGACTGCAATTCTAGACTATTCATATCCAATTTCTAGACTACGGTTTCTAGAAAAAATATGAGTGGTCAATATAGTTGTCAAGTAAATTGACACTGAAAACATGATGCTGTTGCTGCTGCTAAGTCGCTTCAGTCGTGTCCGACTCTGTGTGACCCCAAAGACGGCAGCCCACCAGGCCCCGCTGTCCCTGGGATTCTCCAGGCGAGAACACTGGAGTAGGTTGCCATTTCCTTCTCCAATGCATGAAAGTGAAAAATCAAAGTGAAGTCGCTCAGTTGTGTCTGACTCTTAGTGACCCCATGGACTGAAGCCCACCAGGCTCCTCTGTCCAGGGGATTTTCCAGGCAAGAGTGTTGGAGTGGGGTGCCATTGCCTTCTCCAAAAACATGATAATTTTCCCCTAATTATAATGAGGGGAATGTCATACATTTGGATATAATATCAATTGTACTTTAAGGTAACAAGCAGTTTAAACCCCCAAACAATTCAAAGTTTGAAATCATGAGAACAAAGACAATGACGAAAAAGAGCTAACCATGAGAAAAATGTGTGTGCATAGTCGCTCAGTTGTGTCCAACTCTTTGCAACCCTGTGGACTGTAGTCTGCCAGGCTCCTCTGTCCATGGGGATTCTCCAGGCAAGAACACTGGAGTGAGTTGTTATGACCTCCTCCAGGGGATCTTCCCAACTCAGGGATCAAACCCAGGTCTCCCACATTACAGGCAGATTCTTTACCATCTGAGCCACCAGGGAAGCCCATGAGAAGCATATAGAAAGTTTTTTTTTTTTTTTAATAAATTACACATAGTCAAAATCCTTCTGCTGTTTTTGTTTTGATAGCTCATATTCTTCTCTAGTTGCAAGCTTCGGTAGTAGCAGCTCCCAGACTCTAGAGAACCGTCTCAGGAGTTGTGGCACACGGGTTTAGTTGCTTGGCAGCATGTGGGATCTTCCTGGGACAGGGATCAAATCCGTGTCTCCTGCATTGGCAGATGGATTCTTTACCACTGAGCCACTTTGAAACTCATAAATAGGAAGGCAATGAAAGAAAGAAACGGGAAGAAAGTTGGGTAGGGGGAGTCCCTTCTAAAGAGACTAAAGATGAAGCTACAGGGAAGGACAAAAAACTGACTTACTGACACCAGAAAGCTAATTTTCAGGTCCTTTCTCTCCCTTTCTAATACTTCTAAGTCTCTATTTAACCTTCCTGGATTTGTCAGAGAAAGTGATTATTTTCTTCTTCATGTTTATAATACCCTTTACTTTACTGGTCCTTTTCTTAATGCTCCTACCAACTGTGTATGTATTCTCAATCTTTTTCTTTTCTTTTTATTTTTTTGGCTGAGCTGCATGGCATGCAGGATCTTAGTTCCTGCCCAGGGATCGAACCTGTGCCTCCTGCATTGGAAGTGTGGAGTCCCAACCACTGTACCACCTGGGAATTCCCTCAATCTCTTTTTCTCTTAAGTTTTTGCTGTTTTTTTATTAAATTGAAACATAGTTGACATATAACATTATGTTAATTTCAGTTGTACTGCATAGTGATTTGACATTTGCATACATTATGAAATGATCACCATGGTCTAGTGACCATCTGTCCCCATAGAGAGTTATTATAATATTATTGACTGTACTTCTTGTGCTGTATATTATACCCCTGTGACTTCTGTGTACCCTCTATCTTGAACCTAGTGTTACTAATCCAAGCTGGCTCAATCCAAGAGATGAGGTGTTAAGGCAAGGAATATGACTTTATTTAAAGAGCCCGATGACTGAGAAGATGGCAAAATAACCATCTCGTTGGGGTCTGGATGCCAGGTTCTTTTATACATCAGAGACATTGGGTGCGGGGGGAAGGTAAGGGAACAAAATAAGAAAGCCATTAATCTTGCAGATATCTTCCAGAAGGGCAAAGCTCAGGCAGGGAGTATGTTAATTTCTTCCTTCCTGACATCTACAGGTTGACAGGGTTCTGAACAAAGGCTCTTAACAGTCAGGCAGCGAGGCAGGGTCTCTGAGGCAGACCATTATATATGATTATATTAACAAGAGCAAGTCAAAGAAACATTCCCAACATGGAGTCAGAACTGACCTCCCTGCAACACTAGAGGAAAGAGCATTATTGGAAACATTAAGGAAATTATTCCAACATTAAGGAAAGAACATTATTTTGAGTTATTTAATCTATGCTGTTGTACATTGGACAAGTCACTTAAATTTGAAGAGGCCTCCCTGGTAGCTCAGATGGTAAAGAATCCGCCTATAATGCAGGAGACCCCGATTCTTGGGTTGGGAAGATCCCCTGGAGAAAGGATAGGCTACCCACTCCAGTATTCTTGGGCTTCCCTAGTGGCTCAGCTGGTAAAAATCTGCCTGCAATGCGGGAGACCTGGGTTCGATCCCTGGTTTGGGAAGATCCCCTGGAGAAAGGAACATCTACCTACTCCAGTATTCTGGCCTGGAGAATTCCATGCACTAAAGACTGTAAGTAACAGAAGAGTTGGTCTGAGCTGGCTTAAACGGAGGTGTGTTGGCTCACATAACTGGAAGTCCACAGACTGAGCAGGCTTTGAAGCTGGTTTAATTAAGTAACTCCAGCTCCTGTTTCCTCATTTCCTCTGGCTATGATCGTCTCTGAGTACTGCCTCATTGTCAGTCATAGTATCATTTTTGATGGCAAAACAAAAATTTACAAGCTTAACATCCCTGTCTCACAATGTTGAGAAGAAGAAAGAGTGTGTCTTCAGGTAATCCCCTTTAAACAAGGGATGTAATTTTCCTCCCTCAGTCATGTCCAACCCTTTGTGACCCCATGGACTGGAGCCCACCAGGCTCCTTCTGTTCTCGGGATTTCTCAGGCCAGAATACTGGAGTGGGTTGCCATTTCCTTCTCCAGGGGATCTTCCTGACCCAGGGATCAAACCTGGGTGTCCTGCGTGGCAGGCAGATTCTTTACCAAGGTTTTATTCTCCTCAAGGTTTCTAAAAAATGTCTCTCCTTTTTGGCTCAAATTGGGTTCCATCCCAAAGCCCAATACCATTGTATTAGTTTGCTATGGCTGCCATAACAAAATACCACAGGCTGGGTGGCTTAAGCAACAGAAATTAATTTTCCCACAGTTCTGTAAACTAGAGTCTGAGATCAAGCTGTCAGCAGGGTTGGTTTCTCCCATGCTTTCTCCTTGGCTTGTAAATGGTCATCTCCTCCATGTGTCTTCACACTGCCGTTGCTCTGTATGTGTCTGTGTCAGAAGTCATAATGAATTAAGGCAACTCTAACAACCTGGTTTAAATTTAAGGACCTCATTAAAGGCCCTATCTCCAAATACAGTCATGTTTTAAGTCACTGGCGTTAGGACTTCAAAGTATGAATTTGGGAAGCTCAGAATTCAGTCCATTAACACCCGTCTAATCGTAGGGATCTGGGTGAGCAGATTGGCTTAGGCTGAGATTCCAAACCAGTGAGGTCATCCCCACCACTAAGTCAAGCCCGTGGCCAAAACACATTGGCAGCAGCTGAAAAGGTGAAAGGCTGGGTGAAAATTGGGCTGACAAAGGGAATCGGAAATCAACAGTGTTAACTATGGGTTTCCCTGATGGCTCAGATAGTAAAGAACCTGCCTTCAATTCAGGGGACAGTGGTTCGATCCCTGAGTTGGATAGATCCCCTGGAGAAGGAAATGGCTACTCACTCCAGTATTCTTGCCTGGAAAATTCCATGGACAGAGGAGCCTGGTGGGCTACAGTCCATGGGGTCACAAAGAGTCAGACAGGACTGAGCAACTAACACTTAAGTGTTAACTATAGGAAGGTTGGTGTAAAGGATTGCTGAAATCTCTTCTAGCTTTAAAACTCAGCGACTGACAATCCCAAGTATTCTTCATCATAATGTACTAAAAGCTAATACAAAGCAATAGGTGGCGATTTGATGACAGTAAATCAGAAAAATGGGGTCAAATGCTATACTGCCAGAGAAGCCAGCAGGGCAATGTGACATTCTCTTAGAGATGTGGCTCTCTCGTCTCTTGATTGTGGGAATGGAAAACAAAACCATGACTCCAGGGGATGACTCCAGGGGCTGCATGTATGGAGGGCAAGAGATGGCCCAGCACAGTCTGTATTTCATCATGTAGGATATGGTATGCTATGCTATGCTATGCTAAGTCACTTCAGTCGTGTCCGACTCTGTGTGACCCTATAGACGGCAGCCCACCAGGCTCCCCCGTCCCTGGGATTCTCCAGGTAAGAACACTGGAGTGGGTTGCCATTTCCTTCTCCAATGCAGGAAAGTGAAAAGTGAAAGTGAAGTTGCTCAGTTGTGTCCGACTCTTAGGGACCCCATGGACTGCAGCCTACTAGGCTCCTCTGTCCATGGGATTTTCCAGGCAAGAGTACTGGAGTGGGGTGCCATTGCCTTCTCCAAGATGCTGGGACTTCCCTGGTGGTCCAGTGGTTAAGAATCTGCTTGCCAATGCAGGGGACCAGGGTTTGATCCCTGGTGGGGAAGATCCCATGAGCTGGGAGCAGGGAGAAGCTACTCTGCATCACAACTAGAGAACAGCACCCTCCCCCACCCAACTAGAGAAAGCCCTCGCACAGCAACAAAGACCCAGCACAGCCACACAAAAATAATAAACAAACCAATTAATTTAAAAAAGGATGCTCAGCCTTGGACTCAATCTTCAATTATGTTAGTTTAAAGCAAGAGAAATGAATGTTTTATAGATTAAAATAATTAAATATCAACAGCATCATGGTTCAACCTAATAAAAAAACCTTTCCCTTAGACCTTAAAGACACACATTCTAAGACAAAGCAACAAATATAAAGGATTTGTGAAAGAAAAGATATTTCAGAGCATGAATTCACTTTTGGTCTGATAGACCCCCATAGACTCCATTTACCATACAATATAAAATGTTGATAATGGCAACCTTGACTGATAGAGAAAAAGCTTAATTATATTTTATATGGTCTGTTTCCTTTATCTAAGGGATATAGAAGTCATCTAAAAGCATATAAAAAGCTAACAAAAACCATGGCTTCTTTTTTTAGTCTTGGCTATTTTAGATATCTTTCCTTATTTATACTAAACAACAGAATCCCCAGCTATAAATGGGAAAATATGATTTAGACATTTTTTAAAGAAGAATTTTTCTTTACTAAAGTTATTTCACTTTTATAGAAATTTTAGGTCGAAGTAATTTCTATTTATTATTTAATATCCCTCTCCTTAAAATTATGTTTAAGGGATTTGCCTGGCCATCCAGTGGTTAAGAATCCATGCTTCCAAAACAGAGGGTACAGGTTTGATCCTTGGTAGGGGAACTAAGATCCTACATGTCCCATGGAGTGGCCTAAAAAAAAATTATTTGATGTATATAGGATTTAGGTTGATTAGGAAAAATCGGAAAGCTCCCCAAAATATTTCCTGTAAATTTCCATTAATAAAAACCACTTATGGCTCCTCAATGGAGAAGTTGCTCAGAAGAATCTCAGTAAAAGTTTTACATTCAGATTGCTTTGTTTATTTATTTGTTCTCCAAGAAAAATATAGTATTATCTGCACAGAATCTGAGAAACTTCCATTTCTGAGATTTTTTTTTTGGAATACAGCAAGACTATTTGTTGCTAACCAAAGTTTGGGGCCGGTGCTATTGGTAAGACAACAGAGTGCTTAATTAAAACACAGAAGGATTCTTTCTATTTGAGAAATTAAAGAATGTCACATTTTTCTTTTTCATTTTCCTTAAGGTGATCTCTAAGGAATGTATTTCTGTTATTCAGTCACTAAGTTTGTTGAAGTTTAATTGCTTATGTGGCTCTGATTGACAGAACCAAAGTGCAAAAGTCGTCTTTTTCCTCCACACAGACTCAAATGCTGGTCTGGTCGTATTACAACTCACCGTGGGAGGTATTTATTCTGCAATTAAATGAGAGTGAGAAGAATGTTCTGAAGTTATTGCTTTAGTGCCTTTTCCACCAACCTACCCCCAACAACTTTTTAAAGATGATTAAAATCAAGGTTGAATGTGATTTTGGTAAAGTAAAATTCTAGCCTTATATAAATTAGTTGAAAGTTAACAAAGATAAGTATAAGTATTTGCATTTAGATTCAGGTGTGAAATGAACACGTGACCTGGAGGTAGGTTGTTCCAAAAATTCTGAAGATTTTGGTCAATCTAAAGCTTAAAATTGGGACTTCCCTGATGGTCCAGTGGCTAAGACTTTATACTCCCAGTTCAGAGGGTGTAGGTTCCATCTCTGGTCAGGGAACTAGATCCCAGGTACTACAACTAAGACCCAGCACAAATAAATAGATATTTAATTTTTAAAAAGCCTTCTGTTAACAACAAAAAATAAAGCTTAAAATTAGTCCAAGTATGACATGACTATCTGGTACTGCAAAAATAGAAGTATACTGAGATACTGACAAGTAAAATTCCCACTGTTCTATGAACTAATCAGGTTGCAATTGGAGCATCTTCATAATCAAATTTTAAGAGCAATATTGATGAAATGAAGTGGGTGGGCAGACCAGAACATTGAGTTATATGAAGAACAGTGTATGAAATGAGAGATGCTGAGGCTGAAGAAGAGGAGACTAAGGGGAAGAAAACCACTAAGATCCAATTAGCATCTCTTTTGTGCCAGGAAACTGTATTAGATGCCTTCCAGTGAAGTGAAAGTCGTTCAGTTGTGTCCGACTCTTTGCAATCCCATGGACTATACAGTCCGTGGAATTCTCCAGGCCAGAATACTGGAGTGGGTAGCCATTCTCTTCTCCAGGGGATCTTCCCAACCCAGGGATCAATCCCAGGTCTCCCGCATTGCAGGCAGATTCTTTACCAACTTGAGTTATCAGGGAAACCCAAGATGCTTTCTAGAACCTTGGTCAATTCTCAAAGTAATCCTTTGCCATAGGATTACCATCTCCATCTTCCCAGTGGCTTCTTATGATTAGGCAACTTGTCCCAAAAGTCTTCATTAGACAGTGACAGAGTTGTGACTCCATCTCCTGCTTGTCTGATATCAAAACCTGCAATTTCCCTCTCATATGTTAGGCCACCATCACTGGATCTGGTTTCCGGAGAAAATTATGCCTCAAAAGTTGCCTCCTTTGGCCCTTTGTTCAACACTGTTTAGGACCCCTGAGTATACGACGCAGCATGCCAAGAATTCTGCCAGAAGTCAGCCTCTGGCTTCTTAAATGAAAGAAAAATATGTGCCTCAATAACAACAGTGATGGGCGGGAAAAGTAACATGAGCAGTACAGTTATGTGCTTCAGGGGAAGAAATACTCCTGCTGAAGAAGAGATGTGGCATTTGATCTGGGCTTTCAAAGACAGAGGGACTTGGATGTGTTGAGATGAGGCGGGGAAGGCTTCCCAGGCAGAAAGCACACCGTGACCACGGGAAAATGCAATGCATTGTCTAGGGAACATTAAATAGTTTATCTTGTGTCTCTAACACAGAGGACGAGAAGATTAATGAGGAATGAGTTGGAGAGATGGATTGATCTAGAGGACAGCAGGTCAGAAATGCCAAGCTAATGAGTTCTGTAGTGTTCTGTAGGCAATGGGGAGCCACAACTGAATTTTTTTTTTTAATTAGGGCAATTACAATGGCCACTTTGGGCTTTTTGTAAGGGAACATGCTGCCGAGCAGAAAAGAAAGTGGGAGGAAGTTGGAAGGCTTTAATTTCCCAACACAAGATAATGAGAGCCTGAGTGATTGTACTGTGCAGGCTTCCTCCATTTCTTCCCTTTTTATTTTTAATGATATCTTAAAGACAAAATTTCCATTTTTTTTTCACTTCGGTTATGATGTTTATTTTTTATTAAAATTTTTATACAATTTAAAACATTTTAATTTTAAATTAATTTCATTGGCTTATAGTTGATTTACAATGTCGTATTAGTTTCTCAGATGGTAAAGAATCTGCCTGCAATACAGGAGACCTGAGTTTGATCCCTGGGTGGGGAAGATCCCCTGGAGAAGGGAATGGTAACCCACTCCAGTATTCTTGCCTGGAGAACTCCATGGACAGAGGAGCCTGGCAGGCTACAGTCCATAGGGTCACAAAGAGTCAGACACGACTGAGCAACTAACACATTACATTAGTTTCTGCTGCACAGCAAAATGAATCATTTAAACATATATCCACTCTTTTTGAGTCAATTCCCATGTAGGCCATTACAGAATATTGAATGGAGCTCACTGTGCTGAACAGTAAATTTTTATATAATTTATAAGGCTACTTTCCATTGACAGTTATTACAAAGTATCCCCATGTGTACAATACATCCTCGATCTACCTTACACTCAATAGTTTGTATCTCCTATTTCCCCACCCCTCTACTGCCCCTACCCTCCTCCCTATATGTAACCACTAGTTTGTCCTCTATATCCATGTCTGCTTCCATTTGTTTTTAAGCCCTTTTAAGCCCACGAAACCCTCATTCACACCATCCAACAGCTGTCCCATCAAATCGACTCTTGACCTGCTCTGTATTCCCTTTTGTTAATCTCCTTCGCCTTTCTCCCCTTCCACTAATCAAGATTTTCGGTTCCCTGACTTCTGCCTTCAAGTCTGGGCCCCTTGAGTTTGACCTTCATCCTTACTTTCCTGCTGTGTGGACACCAGCTTTCTCCCATGCACTATTCTTTGATTCACTTTCATCCTTGGGCCTTTCCCTCATCTCTGACAAGTTCAGCCTTGCCTCAGCTTTGGCCTTAATCCTCCATTCTGTGTTAGTCAGGATTCAAAACTGCAAACGGAAACTACTCTAGTGAGTTTATGACAAACATTTTTTAAAGTTTAATAAATGATGTTTGGTACCTCGTGGAATTTCGAAGACTGCTGGCCTAGAGGCAGTGCCAGTAGGATCCATACCTGCATCATACTGTGAGGGCTGCTGAAGGGAGAGGGCTTCACTGCTGCTGGGCACAGAGACCGCAGCCCCAGTGACTCCAGGGACTCAGCACAAGTTTCACCAATAGAGCTGATACCTCTATCGTCATTGTTGTGAAATGGTAGATTACAAGGACTCCTGCTTCCTAAGGTTGTTCACTTCTGGAGTGAAATCTTTACGACTGTGTCTAATGTGTGAAACCTAACCATCTGCAAAGATGGACGATGCACCGTGGAGCTAATGAAGCTTCAGCTCAGGACCCCTTACATGCACAGACCCCTTCCAAGGCCCTGGGAGGGTCCTAGGAATGGTATAGATTCTGCACAATTTGCGTAAGAAAGATACTGTAACTGCAACCCTGCTTTCTCTGCCCTGCTTACTAAATTTACACAATGTGATCAACTGTATGTTTTAAAGCTTAAAGAAACCATCGATCAAAAAACAAACAAACAAGCTTTGACCAGCTTGGCTAAAGAACAGTCTCAAGTATCTTTCTATTCTTTTACAACATATATTATAAAGCCATTGCATATAAAAAGTTAATCGAGGACTATGCAGCTAAAATAATAATAAATAATCATAAAAAATATAAAAGTAATGCATTAGGCAACTAATTTAAATTACATTGTTTTTCTAGATTTGTGATATGTATGGTACTGGTCATTTTTTAAATTAAAAAAATATTTTTTCTCATTCTAAAAAAGTATTTAATTTTTAAACCTAATTTTAAGTTCATAATTTTGCTGCTTTCTTTTTTTAATGAAAGAAATTTTCCCTTAATTGTACTAGCTTCAAGCCCTACAAAATCAAGATCTGCCCCTGGCAGAATCCCTGAACCCTAACTAAGCATGCTAAGCAAACTATGGGGAATTCCCCAGACATAGGAAGCACGTTTAAACATGCCGAGTGGCCCTAAACATGATGAGTGTCTTTTCCTTTGTGCTTGAGCATGTGTCTGGCATCTGCGAAGAGCAGCTCTTTTGAGGAAAAATACTTAGATAGATTTTGGAAAAGGCATGGAGAATCAGGAACACATAACACAAATATTACATAGACATGATGAGAGATAAGGTTGTACAGGAGGCCAAAGGACCCTAAGGATTGGCAAAGATAATAGTCAGGATAGGAATGCTAATAGCCGGGATAGAGATCTCAGAGCTGATTCCAATTCAGGGAGGAATTGGGAAGACAGCCTTCGTTTTGATACATTCTAGGACTCAAACTGTGTAAGCCTTTAAAAAGACTAGTTAGTAGATCTGCTAGTATTAGCTCACCATCTCATAGCACTGAATGAAGGACAGCAACAATTAGAATTATAAACTGTAATTAGGCAGCCAAAGGAAAAGAAAATAGCAGATTAGTTTAGAAAAACACCAACAAATGGAATTGAAAAGCAAGGACAACTAAAAGGCAGATCAGGAGTGAAGTAAATCAGAAAGAGGAAAACAAATATCATATATTAACGCATATATATGGAATCTAGGAAAATGGTACTGATATCAGAACTATTAGCAGGGCAGGAATAGAGGTGCAGGAGTAGAGAAAGGGCTTGTGGACTTGGGGAAGAAGTGGGGGGCACGAATGGAGAGAGTGGCATTAGCATATAAACCCCACCATGTGTGAAATAGCGAGGGGAGGCTGCTGTACAGCGCAGGGAGCTCAGCTCAGTGCTCCGTGACGACCTAGAGGAGCGGCATGACGAGGGCGAGGGAGGCTCCAAAGAGAGGGGAAACGCGTGTATACACGTGGCTGACTTTTCATGATGCTGTGCAGCAGAAGCGAACAAACGTCGTAAAGCAATTGCTATTGATGTAAGTCGCTTCACTCGTATTGGTATCCGACTCTCTGCAACCCTATGGACTGTAGCCCGCCAGGCTCCTCTGTCCATGGAATTCTCTAGTCAAGAACACTGGAGCAGGTTGCCATGCCCTCCTCCAGGGGGCTCTTCCGCACTCAGGGATCAAATCTGTGTCTCCTGCTTTGCAGGTGGATTCTTTACCACTGAGCCATTGGGGAAGCCTGTAAAGCAATTATGTTCCCATTAAAAAAAAATGCTACTCATGATTAAATTCTAGAGATCCTGCCTTGATGTTAAACAAATTTTAATCTTTTTATGGTAAAAAAAAGAAAAATAGTAAAACTAGGTAGGATTACCAAAACATGTTTGACTTATGGAAACAGTTGTAACAGCAGCAGGTGTTTACAGAGGGCTTTCTACATGCCATGTGTTATACTAAAAATTGATATATATTACTTATGTTATTTCTTATAACAATCCACTATCACAGTATCATTATTCTCATCTTACATATGGATAAACTGAGTCTTAGAGTGGTTAAATTACCTGCCAGTTTACAGACCATGGTCTGGACTCTGAAACCTGAATCTGAGCACATAACTGGAGTATTATATTGCTCTATGCTGTTTGGCTAACTTGTCTTCATTATTTTGTTGAAACACACCTATGTGGAAAGCATTATGCAAATATACGTGCTTTGCTCCACCACAACCATGAGAAATTCAATTCATCTTTGACAGTCTCACACTCATACTAAGGAATAATGGCCCATTCAGAGCTGCACAGAAATCAATAACCAAGTAAATTGGATTCCCGAATGGCTGGCTTTTGGCAGCCTTGCTCTTTGGGATGTAAAGGTTGTTTAATGTAGGCAATATGACTAACATGAGTCTATTTGAAAGAGAGGAAGAGAGAAATTGTCTGTACATTGTGGATTACATTCAGTCTTTCTTTTTTCTTTTCAGTTTCTGATGGGAGATTTAAACACCAGGCTTCAGAGAAAATGGGACCAGGAAGCTTTGAGCATCCATACCCACTGCTCACACAAGGGTAATGAAACAGTCCTTCATTCCCAGTCCGACTGAGGTAGAGAAGAGAGAAAAATAAGGAGAGGCTGTAGCTTGGTTTTTTTTTTTTTTCATTCTTTCAGTCAGTGCAAGCAACTGGGTGTCAGTATCCAATGTAACACACCCCAGTTTTTAGTCCCTTTAATGCCCTTCATTTTATTTATCACAATTATTTTTCTCATTTGTTCTTATTTCTCTTTCTCTTATAGTATGCATTTTTCACAGGGAATATGCAATATCACCCGCAAAAGGGTAAAAACTGGTTCCTGGAGAGGCAAAAAAAAAAAAAAAAATTCCTCTCTGTTTAAAGCAAAGATATGCACAATACATGAACAGACTTACAATACAGCTATGGTATTAAACACAATACTTACACAGAGATACAGTATATCTGTAGTAGTAAAATTCCACAGTGGAGCCAATTAGGAAAAAGACTTTTTTCTTTTCAAAATATATTTATCTATTCGGCTTCGTTGAGTCTTAGCTGCAGCAGGTGGCACCTTTTTTGTGTCGTGTAGGATCTTTAGTTGCAGTGTGGGTTTAGTTGCTCTGTGACATGTGGGATCTTAGTTCCCTGACCAGGGATTGAACTTGCATCCCCTGCATTACAAGGCAGATTCTTAATCACTGGACCACCAGGGAAGTCCCAGTGGTGGGGTGGGGTGTGGATGTCTAATAAGTTTCCTTGGGTCGGGGGTAAGCATGAAAAAGCATAGAGAAAGACTATTCTATGGGGTGAGTTTCAGAAGGGCAGGAATGACAGAATCCTTGTAGATTGTAGCCTCAAAGTCTAAAAGTGACTTGCACAGGCTAAGGACGTAATAAATATTCTAATGGCAGAAAGTGAAGAGGAATTAAAGAGCCTCTTGATGAGGGTAAAAGAGGGGAGTGAAAAAGCTGGCTTAAACTCAACACTCAAAAAACTAAGATCATGGCATCCGGTTCTATCACTTCATGGCAAATGGAGAAAATTGGAAACAGTGACAGATTTTATTTTCTTGGGTCCCCAAAGCACTGCAGATGGTAACTGCAGCCACTAAATTAAGACACTTACTCCTTGGAAGAAAATCTATGACAAACTGAGACAGCATATTAAAAAGCAGAGACATCATTTTGCCAACAAAAGTCCGTATAGTCAAAGCTATGGTTTTTCCAGTGGTCATGTACAGATGTGAGAGTTAGACCATAAAGAAGACTGAGTGCCAAAGAATTGATGCTGTGGAGCTGGAGAAGGCTCTTGAAAGTCTATTGGACAGCAAGGAGAACAAACTAGTCAATCCTAAAGGAAATCAACCCTGAATATTCATTGGAAGGACTGATGCTGAAGCTGAAACACCAGTACTTTGGCCACCTGATGTGAAGAGCCACCTTAGTGGAAAAGACCCTGATGCAGGGACAGATTGAGGGCAGGAGTAGCAGAGGGCCTCAGAGGATAAGATGGTTGGATGGCATCACTAACTCAATGGACATGAGTCTGAGCAAAATCCAGGAGATAGGGAAGGACAAGGAAGCCTGGCGTGCTGCAGTCCACAGGGTTAAAAAAAGTCGGACATGACTTAGCGACTGAACAGCACTAAATATTCTGAGGCATCAATCCTTTATTTGCCTTGTTAATGACAGATCAGGTTTTGTTATTTTTTTAAGGAGGGGGAAAGAGTGGGGAAAAGAGGAAATTTTTTTTTCCCCCTAGATGAAACAAGGCAGGTGGGGCAAGAGAATATAAATTATCAAGGTGTCAACTCAGAAGTGAAGTTACTTCTCTATTTTTTCAGAAAGCTACTTGTCACCATTAGCTAGTATTGACTTCTAGATATCACCATGCAAGGCAATGGCACCCCACTCCAGTACTCTTGCCTGGAAAATCCCATGGGCGGAGGAGCCTGGTAGGCTGCAGTCCATGGGGTCGCTAAGAGTCAGACACAACTGAGCGACTTCCCTTTCACTTTTCACTTTCATGCACTGGAGCAGGAAATGGCAACCCACTCCAGTGTTCTTGCCTGGAGAATCCCAGGGACGGGGGAGCCTGGTGGGCTGCCGTCTATGGGGTCGCACAGAGTCAGACACGACTGAAGTGACTTAGCAGATGCAAAATACTTAATTAAAAAAATGGGTGCACAGTGTTTCATTCGGAACTTTGTTGTCATTCTCATGCTTTGCCCAATGTCCTTGCTGGTATCATTATTATCTTCCACATGAGCCCAGACTTGAATTTGGTGAGCTCAAAGTCCAGACTGCTAAGCAGTGCTGGTGAGTAGGTGTATAGTGTATGGGAAGGGAGGACCAGTGGCTCCCAGCCATCACACAGTATCCATTCTTGGCCACACAGACTCCATGCCCTGCCTCCTAACAGACTAATATTGGGTTCCTTTTAGTTCAGGGTTGGGACAACTAGAGATAATTGAGACAGTGGGCATTTCTTGTGATTTCTTTCCATTTCCTCAGTTCAAGACTTCTTCCTACAGCTTCCTCTCATGAAGTAAAAGTCACAACCTCAAAGGGTTCTGCAGAAACAGAAGAAATGCTACAGTCATGAACAGGTGCTAACTGATTTCTCCTCAACCCTACGCTTCAAATGCCAGTGGCCATAAAGGGAAACTTTCGACACAAAGATGTTCAAGGACATGCCATTCTATGATGTTGGTTCTATACAGCTCAAATGGCATGAGATTCCATACGTTGACTTAACTAGATAGAAATAATCTTTATAACATATCATACTTAGATGAAATTTTTAAATATTGATTAGAAAGCCTCTTGAGTAAAGCAATAATAGAGATAGAAAATAATAAAAAAGATAGGAAAAGATAAAAGTATTTCTTCTGAATGAAGTAGCTGAAGAATGTTTTAACAAACAGACGAATCATGAAAATATGTCCCCACAGTTCTTCATCCATTTGAAAATGATCTAAAGGTAACCAGAAATGATTACACAAGGATAAATGGTTTTGGAACATATGAAAATGGGTTCCATTGGACAAGAGGAGATTTTTGACTTTGATAAGTTGCTAGAATTCAGAGCACACGGAGGATGGTTAACCTTTGAGAAGGGTCTACTCTTCTCTGAGACTTTTGGAGAAGGAAAAGATGAAACAGGGAAATAATAAGATGGAATGTTAGCCAGAGTTTTCATG
Source organism: Bos taurus (assembly GCF_002263795.3). NCBI lineage: Eukaryota > Metazoa > Chordata > Mammalia > Artiodactyla > Bovidae > Bos > Bos taurus. The sequence continues at coordinate 20,560,828 of NC_037350.1, read as the reverse complement.
GTGGGTGTCTCTTGATCTGACCCAGAAGGAACTTTCTCAAGATCTGGCCTCAGTAGAGCCCATATTCAACATTATTTTTCCAAGTAATGCTTCCATGCAAATAAATGGTCCCATGAAGCTCCTGATTCATTCTGTCATCCATCGTGTGTTTTGTGAAATCAGTGAACTCTTGAAACATTGATGGTCAGAGCTGGCAGCTTGCTTCCAGTCAATGGAGATCTTAGCCATACTAGCACTCCATAAGCTTTCCCCTGCCCCCTCTCCCCTGACAAGAGGGTAACAGAGGTCACTACCTTTAAATGAGAACAGTGAGGAGGAACTGAGAACTTTAAATGGGGTCAAAGTTTGAAACAGCCCATGTGGGAAGTATATCTGTGCGCTCATGTACCCTGAAAAACTGTTACTGATTTTCAGTAATTAAAGATAAAAGACAGTTATACAGAGACTTTTTTTTTTTTTTTAATCTAGAGAATTCAAAAAATCAGAATTTATTTTCTGAAGAAAGGGTAAAATTTTGGAACTACAGGAAGCTCTCTTAACAGACCTCCATTTAACCAAATCTCCAAATTATCCAATCCTCTCCCTTCTCTCTGTAATTCTGGCAGATGCCCATGAGCCTTTGGTCATGAAAATTGCTCACTGCTGGTTCACTACTTTCTGGCTCTCTTCTACTTCCATCGGTTGAATTGTTTGTGCTGAGAGCATATGTTATTGTACTTATACATTTTTTTTCCCTTTTCAAGTATAGTATATTAAAATTTACGTTTAGGGGGTACAGTTGCATGAATTTTGACATATTACATTGTATGTATGGATTAGTATGCCACAATCAGTCTACCAGAAAATTCCATTGCCCCCCCCATTCCAACTCCATTGTTGGTATTTTTACAGCCATTCTAATAGACTTGAGGTGTTATCCCATTATGGTTTTCATTTTCATTTCACTAATTACTAAAGATATTGAATATCTTTCCATGTGCTCATTTGCCATCTACAAAGACTTTTTTGATAGTGTCAACCACTATTTCTTCAAATATATTTTCAGCATCACACTCATACCTCTTTCCTTCTTGGACTCCAGCGAGTCAAAGTTAAACCTTTTGTTAATATTCCACAGGTTCCCAAGGCTAAGTCCTTTTTTTCTGTCAATTCTTTTCCCTGTAGTTCAAACTGGATAATTCCTATTGATCTGTCTTTGAGTCCATTGGCTCCAGCTCTATTATCTACATTCTGCTCTTGAGCCCAGCAAGCGAGTCTATTTATTTCAGTTGCTGTAGTCTTCAGTTGTAAAATTCCCTTTTGGTCCTTTTTTATATCTTCTCTCTTCTTGCAGAGAACTTTCTATTTGATTCAAATGTTTTTGTGATCACTTTTTGGAAACATTTTCTAATAGCTGCTTTAGGTAATTCTAACATCCATGTTACTCATCTTTGGCATCTGCTAACTGTCTTTTCCTAAATTCAAAGTGAGATTTTCCTGATTCTTTGATAGCAAGTTATTTTTGATTGTATCTTTGACCTTTTGAATATTATAAGATTCTAGATCTTGTTTAAGTTATATGGAGAATGAAGGCTGCTATTTTTGTTTTAGTAGGCAATCAGTCTGGTTAGGTTGAGGTCACAATCTCTAACTCACCTCCAGTGGGTTATGTTTTTAATGCCACATCAGTTTTCATGTCTTTGAAGTGCTCTTTGAGCCTGTTCCACGTGTGCATTCTCCAGCAGCCAATCTGCGATGTGGGCAGGTAGCCTGTCTGTTAAATTTAAGTGTTGACTTGAGTCAGATCCGAGTATGTGCTACTTTGGCATGAGCTCAGGATTCAGAAATAAATTTATGGGGTCACTTTCCTGAACAGTCCTCTCTTCCAGATATTTTGGTACTTTCCAGTTTCCTGAACTTCCATGTTGGTTCTCACATCTGAAAGGTGGGGCTCTCTTTAACCACTCTGCTGCCAACTTCTACAACTTTGTCCGCTTGTGGGTCTAAGCCTTGGGAAGACCAGAGAAAAAGATGTAGTAAATTTAGCAATGCTTCAGTCAGTGATATTTCAAATTCTAGGCTTTTTCCTTCAAATTTTGCCATTATTTACTTTTTGGACAAATAGCTGCTTTGTGTGTTCTGTTCAGAGACAGAAGTGTGCTCATTCTTATCTGGAAACAAACTCCATAGATTCTGATTAAGCACAGTGTAAACCAATGTCATATGAGTACAGAAACAAAAGTGGTTGAAGTTTTTCATAGTTTATTGAATATTTCTGAGGGTCTACACAGAGATGAATTGGTAACAAAACAACTTATCAAATCTGTAAACGATAGCAAAAGACTAAGGGAAAGTCATTGAAATCTAGATGGGTTCTGTACTTGTTTCACAATGTATATAAGTTCTTTCTCCACTTGACAAAAATCATATCCAGGAAACCACAAATGATGCATCGTAAGTATGCCTATTCTAAAAAGAGAACTTAGAATGACAAGTTAGCAGATCCATCTTCAATTAAAAGATCTTGGCTCTCTAAGACAGAACCCTCATGCACTGTTGATAGGAATGTAAACTGCTATGGTCACTATGGAAAAGAGTGTGGAGGTTCCTTAGAAAATTAAAAAACAGATGATCCTGCTGGATCCCTATGATCCAGCAGGTCCACTTTTTAATATTTATCTAAAGAAAACAAAAGCTTAATTTTAAAAGATGACTGCACTTCCATGTTCACTACAGCATTATTTACAATAATCAAGATATGGAAGTACCCATCAGTGGATGAATAGATAAAGAAATTGTGGTTTCTACACATGCAGCAGATTACTACTCAGCCATGAAAAAAGTAGGAAATCTTGCCATTTGTACCAGCATGGATGAACCCTGAGGGCATTGCGCTAAGTGAAATGTCAGACCAAGAAAGACAAATGCCATATAATCTCTCTTATATGAGAAACACATATAACCAAGCTCAAAAATGCAAGAGAACAGATTGGTGGTTGCCATAGGGAAGTGGTGAAGGGTGGGAGAAACAGATGAATTGCTTTTGAGTTTGTTTTTAGGTTTACATTTTAAAGAGAGAGTGATAACTTGGGTGTGCCTGCCACGGCAGTACTCTTGCCTGGAAAATCCCATGGATGGAAGAGCCTGGTAGGCTGCAGTCCATGGGATCGTGAAGAGTCGGACACGTCTCACTTTCACTTTTCACTTTCATGCACTGGAGAAGGAAATGGCAACCCACTCCAGTGTTCTTGCCTGGAGAATCCCAGGAATGGGGGAGCCTGGTGGGCTGCCATCCATGGGGTTGCACAGAGTCGGACACGACTGAAGCGACTTAGCAGCAGCAGCAGCAGCCACAGCACAGTAGCAAAGGGAATGGAAAGAAAAGATAGAAGAGACATTAGAAAGGAAGAACCAGCTAGACTGTAAACCTGTTGGTGGTAGGGAAGTATGTAATGGAGAAATTGCCAAGATGACTCTCAGCTTTGCAGACTGAGTGGCTGAATAGTGTGTCCATAACAACATTAGGAAAATTAGAGGGGAGAAATATTTGTGAGGGCCGAAAGATAAAAAGAATAAGGACTTATTCTTAAAGCAAGAATAAGATAAGGACTTAAGATTTATACCTGTTGAATGGGATGATTATGGACCCAAATGAAGGTAGTAAGCATGGAAGAGTGATTCTATTTCCAATCTCTTCCTCGTACCTAGTTTGACATCTCCTGAGACTAGATGGATAGAAAGTGACATTTTCCACTGTAGCTTCAGAGTGGAAAGGCAACACACGTTTTTCTCGTAGTATTAAGAGATAAGGAAAAAATGCTAGGAAGTGGTACATCTTCAGAGGGAGAGTTTTGAGCATTTTTTACGTGTTCTCTTCTGAAACTGATCACTTTGAGGGTTCTTTTCAAGCCTTGGTCAGAGCAGCCCTTACTGCCAAACACATATACTCAATCCATCCAACTGCAGTGACAGACGTGTCTAATAATGACTGACAACTCAAGCAGAGGAATAACAAAGGGCATGTAGGACTTTGGAGCTAGAATCTGTAGCAGGGGCATACTTATCACCAACCCCAGCCCGCTCTTACCTAGCCTTTCCTTTACTGAAGTCCTTGCCTTCTCAGATTCCCTGGTAATTAACACAGCCATGTGACTTAGTTTGGACAGTGAGACATAGACGAGTAGAAATCATCTCCTTCTTGCTTCTTTCTACTTGGAATGTGTAGAATGTTTGGGACTGCAGCCATCGGTGCTAAGGAATAAAGAAGTAGGAGAATGAAAGATGCCTAGCTCCTTAGAGCAAGCCTTGGATTACTTACCTCTTAGATTCTTATTGCTTTAGGTAGCCAATCCCCCATCAACTCTAATTGGGATTTTGCTTTACACGTGTGAGCACATCCCCTATAAGTGCTAAAAGTTTAAAAAGAATGGAAAAACTATGTGTGAGAGGGGAGAAATGGCACAGGAGGAAAAGAAAGTTGAAAGGATGCTGTCTATTCAGATAGGGAATAGCCTTGGGGTACATTCTGAGATTCTAGAACTCTGCCTCACTCTTATGGACAAAACATGGGAGAATGATCAGAACACTATGCCGAAAAGCCGCTCTCCAGGGTTACAAGATGAGACCTGACTCTGAGGTGCTAATTGGCCACCCTCTGGGATTCTATGGGGAATGCCTGACCAGTTAACAGTTCTGTTGATTTCTGACAGAGTGAACTTAAAGACTTCCTTCCATGATAAAGTGGAAGGATGCTCGGGTCAAAACAATGGGTGATAAGAGATGGTAAGAACAGAGTTGGAAAGAGAGGGTATTTATTTGTAATTCATCATCATGGTAATGGTATTTTCAGTTAGATAATGATATCAAGTCCAAAGAGTGTTACATAGTACACTTAGTATTTCCTAAATGAGTAAATAGGTGAGAGTTAATATAGATATCAAGGGGCTTCCCTGGTGGTCCAGGGGTTAAGGCTGTGAGCTCCCAATGCCGGGGCCGGGTTCCATCCCTGGTGGTCCATGGTTCCATCCATGCTGAAACTAAAGATCTCTCATGTCACAGCAAGGATCCCATGTGTCACAACTAAGACCCGGTGCAGCCAAATAAAATCAATCAATGTTGGAAGGCGAGTCTATGATCCCTTCTACATTGAATTACGCATTTATTCTTGGCATTCTCCTATCTCAGAGGCATACCTACCCAGTTCCTCTGTCTGAGAACTCCCATCTTCCTCTCACCTAACCATGCCCCTCCTTGCCTTTAAAGCTCACTCTGTTAGAAAATATTTTCTCTTTCTCACCCCCATACAGCTTCAGTCACCCGACCAACCACACACAGTCATGTAATATTAACTTCCTACAGTATTACTACTGTGCTTAGTTGTGAATTTCAGCATTTTAGATAAAACAAGTCTTTACTTGTATTCTCTTGATGAATTGAAAGCTGCCCAGAAGAGATAGACATTAAAAGCAAATTTTATTGAAGTATAATTGATTTACAATGTGGTGCTAGTTCCTGGGCTTTCCAGGTGGCATTAATGATTAAGAACCCTCCTGCTAATGCAGGAAACTTAAGAGACCTGGGTTCAATCCATGGGTTGGGAAGATCCCCAGGAGGAGGGCATGGCAATCCACTCCAGAATTCCTGCCTGGAGAATTCCATGGACAGAGGAGCCTGGTGGGTTGCAGTCCATACTGTTGCAAAGTTGGACACGACTGAAGGGACTTAGCATGCACACATGCACGTTAGTTTCTACTGTAGAGCAAAATGAGTGTTATATATATACACGGAGAAGGCAATGGCACCCCACTCCAGTAATCTTGACTGGAAAATTCCATGGAGGGAGGAGCCTGGTAGGCTGCAGTCCATGGGGTCGCTGAGAGTCAGACACGACTGAGCGACTTCACTTTCACTTTTCACTTTCATGCATTGGAGAAGGAAATGGCAACCCACTCCAGTGTTCTTGCCTGGAGAATCCCAGGGACAGAGGAGCCTGGTGGGCTGCTGTCTATGGGGTCGCACAGAGTTGGACATGACTGAAGCGACTTAGCAGGAGCAGAATATGATAGCTTCCTTGGTGGCTTCCTTGGTGACTTCCTTTCTAGTATTTCAAATAGCCTAATACAAATAAACAAACATACGTATATACAGGGCTTCCCTGGTAGCTCAGATGGTAAAGAATCTGCCTGCAATGCAGGAGACCTGGGTTCAATCCCTGGGAAGATCCCCTGGAGTAAGGCATGGCAATCCACTCCAGTATTCTTGCTTGGAGAATCCCCATGGACAGAGGAGCCTGGCAGGCCTGTAGTCCATGGGGTCACAGTCAGATACAACTAAGCGACTAAGCACAGCACACAGCACATACATATATCCACTCTTTCTTAGATTCTTTTCCCATATAGGTCATTACAGAGCACTTAGAAGAAAGAGTTCTCTGTGCTATACAGTAAGTCCTTATTATCTATTTTTCAATGTGCTGCTGCTGCTAACTTGCTTCAGTCGTGTCTGACTCTGTGACCCCATAGACGGCAGCCCACCAGTCTCCCCCGTCCCTGGGATTCTCCAGGCAAGAACACTGGAGTGGGTTGCATGAAAGTGAAAAGTGAAAGTGAAGTCGCTCAGTCGTGTCCGACTCTTCACGACCCCATGGACTGTAGCCTTCCAGGATCCTCCGTCCATGGGATTTTCCAGGGAAGAGTGCTGGGGTGGGTGCCATTATATAGTAGTGTGTATATGTCAATCCCAATCTCCTTATCCTCCCCAACTTCCCTCCCTAGTAACCACAAGTTTGTTTTCTACATCTGTGACTCTATTTCCATTCTGTAAATAAGTTCTTTTGTACCATTTTTTTTTGAAAGATTCCACATATAAGCAATACCACATGATATTTGCCTTTTCTGGGGGATATACATTTTTTATTTCCATTATATTTCCTCATACTCCTCCTTTGGAAAGTGTAGCTATTTTTCACTCGGTAAACATCACTAGACTGACTCATGCTGGGACAGGATTCTTGCATTTTCATTTAACAAGAAATATAAACAGTCAGCCAGATCTAGTTCTCTATTCACTAAATAAAGAAAGGAGAATGATCATCTGTGCAGCATATCTCTAAATAAAAACATAATATTTAACATCAGACTTGGTGAGTGAAAGTCACTCAGTAGTGTCTGACTCTTTGCAACCCCCTGGGCTATACAGACCATGGAATTCTCCAGGCCAGAATACTGGAGTGGGTAGCCATTCCCTTCTCCAGTGGATCTTCCCAACCCAGAGATCAAACCCAGGTCTCCTGCATTGCAGGCGGATTCTTTACCAGTTGAACTATCAGGGAAGCCCTGGAACCCTTTGTAAATTTGGACTGTAACTCTGACTTCTTTAGAAACCCCCAAAAGACATTTAACTTCCGGGTTTGAGTTCTTGCTTTATTTTATAAGATATGAACCATTCCATGGATTAATATATACAAAGCCATCTCTAACTACCCTGGGTAAGGAAAGTTGGGACATGGAAAATTAGAAGCCTCTTCTGAAAGGGAGAAATCCCATTAGGAGCAATTGTGTAAGTAAATTTCTAACGATAGGTCCCATCTCTGTGGTTATAAGGTCTTAAAACATTACAGAAAGTAAAAATCAGCTTTCATGGAGCTCAAAATGGTTTGAGGCCATTGAGCCCAACTTCCTAATGTAACAGACAAGGGAACTTCAATATAGAGGAGTTTTGCTTTCCTTTCCATGAACTTCAATATAGAGGAGTTTTGCTTTCCTTTCCATGATGCGGTTAGATGAAGTCTGGGGTAGTTCATATTCAGCTCTCAAAATGGGTTTACAGGTCAGCAGAGAGCTTCTCTTTCATACTGTATTTGAGCAAATGCTGAAGAAAGTGTTATTGGTAACACTGGGTTATGTATAGTGAGATCTTTATACAATGAGAACTTTCTACAGAACACAAGATGGACCGGACTAACATCAGATTCAGATCCTCCTTGTGCTAAACTCAAGTATAGTTTAGCACCAGTAACAATAAGAACTTTCAGCAGGCTGCCACCATGTTGAAGTGAAAAGAAGACCAACCTTGTGCAAAGCTGCTGCTGCTGCTGCTAAGTCGCTTCAGTCGTGTCCGACTCTGTGCGACCCCAATAGACGGCAGCCCACCAGGCTTCCCGTCCCTGGGATTCTCCAGGCAAGAACACTGGAGTGGGTTGCCATTTCCTTCTCCAGTGCGTGAAAGTGAAAAGTGAAAGCAAAGTCTCTCAGTCGTGTCAGACTCTTCGTGACCCCATGGACCACAGCCTACCAGGCTCCTCCATCCATGGGATTCTCCAGGCAAGAGTACTGGAGTAGGGTGCCATTGCCTTCTCCTTGTGCAAAGCTAATTAGACTCAACTCTCAACTGCAAAGAAATGCTTTATTATTGACAGAGGAAGATGTTGAATTCTGGGGGAAAAAAATCAGCAGTGGGGAATAGTAAATGCTTTTTGCCTAGAGAGTTTGGTTTTATTTTACTTTGGGTAATGGGTTACTTTGATTACTTTTTGTCTGTGTCAAGGAGCAAATTGAAGGAAGAATATGTACTCCAGTCCTGGTTCTACTATTGATTATCTATGTAATCTCATTGATCTGTTCAACCTCTGCCCACCCTCACCACAGACACACACACACACACACACACACACGCATACACATACACTTTTTTTCCTTCAAATATCTCTTAAGACTGAGACATTAATGCTAACCTAAGGGTAAAAACCAATAAAAATGGTTGTTAAGTGTATATATATATATTTACATTAACAATCAACTCAGTGGAGGAAGCAATTTAATAATGATAGGTATGCAAGCATTTAACTTTTAATGTTTTTACTATTAATGTAATTTTACTCATATTAATATTATAATGCATTTGATTCCTTGAGCACAAGTGAAGTTATATTACAGGGAGTCAGGCCAGAAATATAATTGTAGAAGGATGATATCACAAGAGCAAAGGGCTATGGAAAGTTCAGAGTTGATTTATGTGCATAAATAATGGAGCAGTGTTTAGCTACCAGCACCAGCTGCCAGTATTTCAGTTCCTTATTGAGACATGTCTTAGGGGCTTCCCTGGTGGCTCAGTGGTAAAGAATCCACCTGCCAGTGTAGGAGACACAGGTTCAATCATGCCATGGAGCAACTAAGTTCATTAGCCACAACTACTGAGCTTGTGCTCCAGAGCTTGGGAGCCACAACTCCTGATGCCCTTGCGCCCTAGATCCTGTGCTCCCCAAGCGAGGCCACTGCATGAGAGACCCAAGCACCATAGCTAGAGAGTAGCCCCGGCTTGTCCAACTAGAGGAAAAGCCCATGCAGCAATGAAGACGCAGGGAAGCCAAAAATAAATTAAAAAAAGAAACATATCTTTTTGCAATAGAGCTGGATGGTTGAAGAAGACTCTAAGATAGCCCTCAGCAAAAACTTTCATATGATAGAAAACACTTACAGAAACATGAACTGTTCTTTTATTTATTTTTCATGCATTTTTTGTTATTTAAATTTTTATCGGGGTATAGCTGCTTTAAAATATTGTGTTAGTTTCTGCTATACAGCAAAGTGAATCAGTTATACATAAACATGTATCTCCTCTTTTTTATATTTCCTACCCATTTAGGTCACTCTAGAGCATTGAGTAGAGTTCTCTGCTATACAATACGTTCTATTTTATACATAGCAGTGTACATATCGGAGAATGCAATGGCACTCCACTCCAGCACTCTTGCATGGAAAATCCCATGGACGGAAGAGCCTGGTAGGCTACAGTCCATGGGGTCTTGAACAGTTGGACACAACTGAGCGACTTCACTTTCACTTTTCACTTTCATGCATTGGAGAAGGAAACGGCAACCCACTTCAATGTTCTTGCCTGGAGAATCACAGGGACGGGGGAGCCTGGTGGGCTGCCGTCTATGGGGTCGCACAGAGTCGGACACGACTGAAGTGACTTAGCAGCAGCAGCAGCAGCAGTGTACATATGTCAATCCCAATCTCCCAATTCATCCCACCTCCACTTCCCCATATGAAGTTTACTTTAAAGTTTCCTGGTGGTTCAGAGTTCTTGGCAAATATGTCAAATTCTTCCCACAGAGAGAGGTTTTTTCCCAGGAGGGTAAGCCTGAGGGCCCATGCAATGAGATCCCTGTTTGGTTCAAGATAATTTCCAGAGGTTGAGATAAATTCAGTGGGTGTGAACATATTTATGCTGTATTCCATTCCACAGAGATGACTCAGAATTCAGAAGGTTGGTGCTTCAGCTACCCACAGCTGTTTTCTGGGCAATTCCAAATATTTTCATCCTGATACTACTATTAATTAAGCATTTGATCCAATACCTGGAACTCATACTTCTTCCTAACTGCCCACCAGCTACAGAGCCAGTGAAGTTTGGAGAAGGAGCAGGTCAAGAATCTGGCCTGCTTGCTCTTTAAAAAGCAGAGAGTAACATACAAAACACAGAGGAGAAAGAGGAGGGCTGGAGGCTGGAGATGCTGTTTGTTTTCTCAGCATGCTGATAAAATATTTGCCAAGATCTAAAGCAGGAGATATTGAAGTTGAATTTCTCTGTAGAAAGTTTAGAGCCAAATTCAGCCAACAAAATATAAATTTTTGGCATCATTGCTAAACATATCATAAGTACTGAATCTAATAAATGTGTGTTGGCTTATTATTGACTTTTTGTTTCATTTTCCTGCCTTTCATCAATTTGTTATTAATTTGGGACATGATAACTAATTGTATAATCCTTTGGACTATTTCTTGGGAGAAATGAGGAAAGAAAGCCCAAGTTATCCAGTTATAGAAAATCAGAATAAATTAAATTTGCTTTTAACTTATTCTGCCCTGTTTTTCTCCAGCTGTAGTTCTGGGAAGGGAAAGTCAACGTCATCTGATTATAAATGATGGGGATTTGATATGCTGGTTAATGATTATCCATAGGCGAGGAGGGTTTGCCAGGCTTGTTCAGACCCAAAGCATTTCTGGACAAGCAGCAGGAATAGCTATTATTAACTATTATTTTTTTTTAATGTCATCTCCCGCCTATGATTTGTTGAAATACTAATCTTTCGTAAGGAACCTTCAGGTTTAGAAAACACATTTCAGTGTTTCCTATTCTAGCTGAAAGGCAGAGTTTTTAAAATGATTTGCATTTCTTTCTTCAGAAATTTTTTCCTTTAGAATTTTTAAATTATTTAAAAATTTTGACTGCACTGTGCAGCACGTGAGATATTAGTTCCCCAGCCATGAACTGAACCTGTGCCCCCTGCAGTGGAAGCGTGGATTCCTAACCACTAAACTGCCAGAGCAGTCCCCTAGGATTTTTATAAAATCAAACTGTTCTGCTAAAGCTCCAGCCCCAAAGTTCTAAACAATTAAATGTGTTTTATAGGCTTTTTTCACAAAACCTAAGAACGATTTGAGGTTTAAAAATAAAATGCCTTGGGACTTCCCTGGTGGATGAGTGATTAAGATTCCACAATTACAGTGCAGGGGACAGAGCTTTGATCCCTGCTTGGGGAACTAGGATCCCACATGCCGCATGGCTCAGCCAAATAATTAAGTAATTAGATTTACATTTAAACTACACAGCTCTTAGAAGAAAACAGAGAAAGGGAATTCTCTGGTGGTTCAGAGGGCTTTCAACTGGGGACATGGGTTCAATCCCTGGTCAGGGAACTAAAATAAGATCCCACATGTGGCCAAAAAAGAGGGAAATGAAACATACAGGAAAATTTTTCTGACTTTAGATTTGATGATGAGTTCTTGGGTATGACACCAAAAGAACAGGGAACAAAAGAAAAATAGGTAAATGAGACTTTATAAAAATGAAAATTATCAAGAGAGTGAAAAGACAACTCAGAGAATGGGAAATAATATTTACAAACCATATATCTGATACGGGGCTAATATCCAGAATATGTAAAGAATTCACTCCCAACCACTCAATAACAAAAATATAGATTGCTGACTAAAAAATGAGCAAAGGACTTGAATTTACATTTCTTCAAAGATGATGCACAAACAGACAATAATCACAAGAAAAAATGCTCAAAATCACTTATTATTAGAGAAATGCAAATCAAACCCACAATTCGATACCATCCTCTGTCCATTAGGATGGCTAATACAAGCAACGACAATAACAACAGCAAATAGCATGTGTTGACCAGGAGGTGGAAAAACTGGACCCTTGTGTATAGCTGTTGAGAATGTAAAATGGTGCAATCACTGTGGAAAACAGTATGGTGTTTCCTCAAAAAACTGAAACACAGAATTACCTTATGATCCAGTAGGTATATACCCAAAAGAATTGACAACAGAGGCTGGAACAGATACCTGTACATGAACATTCATAACAGCATTTTTCACAACAGCTGAAAGGTAGAAATAAATGTCGATCAGTGGACAAATGGATAAACAAAACATGATCTATACATACAATGAAATATCCTTCAGCTTTAAAAAGGGATGAAACTCTGATACATGCTACAACATGGATGAACCCTGAAGACATTCTGTTAAGTGAAATAAACCAGATACGAAAGAACACATATTGTATAATTCAACTTATACAAGGTACCTGCTGCTGCTGCTAAGTCACTTCAGTCGTGTCCGACTCTGTGTGACCCCATAGACGGCAGCCCACCAGGCTCCCCAGTCCCTGGGATTCTCCAGGCAAGAACACAGGAGTGGGATGCCATTTCCTTCTCCAATGCATGAAAGTGAAAAGTGAAAGGGAAGTCGCTCTGTCGTGTCTTACTCTTCGCGACCCCATGGACTGCAGGCCACCAGGCTCCTCCGTCCATGGGATTTTCCAGGCAAGAGTACTGGGTTGGGGTGCCATTGCCTTCTCCATACAAGGTACCTAGAACAATCAAATTTATAGAGAAGAAAGTAGAAGAGTGTTTATCAAGGACTGGGAAGTATGGGGATGGTCGAAGAGGGAGAGGCAATGGGGAGTTGTTGATGGGTATAGAGTTTTCAGTTTGAGATGATAAAAAAGAATTCTGGAGGTGGGTGGTGCTAACGGTTGCACAATGATGTAATGCCACTGACCTGCACACTTTAAAATGGATGAAGTGGTCAATTTTGTGTTATGTAAATTTAACCACAATTTTAAGATCCATTTGTTTACATAGTCTTAATTTGGATTTCCCTAAAAACAGACCCTGTGGGACAAGGATTTAAGAGGATGTGATTTATGTGGGATCCTGAATAATACTGCTGAGTGGGGAAGAGAAGCAAGGGAGAGAAAGCACCAAGACAATGAATCATTAAACCAGTCACCACTCTGAACAACCGAGACTTAATCCACGCTGGGAACTCTGGGATCCAGCAGAGAACAGACCCCAGAGCTAACTCTCTGCAGATGAAGGAAATGGAATATTGCTCCACTAGTTCCCACCAATCATTTTTTTGAAACTACAAACTGTATTCAAACATCACCAGTTTTCACTTGCATCCTTTTTCTGTTCCAGAATTCAGGACCCCATATCGCATTTAGTCATCATGTCTCCTTAACCTCTTCTTACCTGTGACAGTTCCTTAGTCTTCCCTTGTTTTCATAAACTTGAAGTAGTTGAAGAGTACTTGTAAGTTATCTTGCAGCGCGCTTGCTCAGTCGCTCAGTTATGTCTGACTCTTTGCGACCCCATGAACTGTAACCCGCCAGGCTCCTGTATCTGTGGGATTCTCCAGGCAAGAATACTGGTGTGGCTTGCCACTTCCTCCTCCACGGGATCTTCGTGACCCAGGGATTGAACCCGTGTCTCCTGCATTGTAACTGGATTCTTTACCGATGAACTACCCGGGAAGCCCTGTTTTGTAGAATGCCCCTCGATTTGCATTTCTCTGGTGTTTTCTCCGGTTAGACTGGGATCACGGCTTTTGGAGAAGAGGTGAAGTGTCCTTCACATCACATCGCATCACGTCCTATCACAGGGTGCGTGATAGCGACATGACAACGCTGGTGATGTCGACCCTAGTGACTTGGTCCAGCTGGTATCTGCCAGGTTTCTCCAACACGGTAAAGTTCCCTTTTCCCCCTTCCTATACTGTTTGGAAGTTCTTTTTATGGTTTTTGAAGGGTGAGCCACTAAGACCTTAAGTAGAGGGAATTAAGGTCTACCTCCTAGAGAGGGGAGTGTCTACATATGTTCTTTGGAATTCTCATTAGCCATTTTTTAAGGACTACACCAGGTCCTTTGAGCCAGGTGCATCAGAAAGGACTCCATTGTCCAGAGAAAGTCACTGGGCAGGGGCATCCTGATGCTGGCAGCAAACTAGATGACATTCTTTAAAATTGAAAGGGATTTCTTGATTAGGCAGGTCCTGAATAAAGTACTAGAGGACTTACCGGATGTAAAGCATACATCAGGTATCATATTACCCCTTTCCTGAGACTGATTTTGGACTGTCTACTCTGCAGCATCCTCAGGTTTGGTTCAAGTCTTCACTTCCCAATCCGCTCCTCACCCTGAGTTCTCGTAAGAAAAAACGAACAACAGCTTTCTTTTCTGAAGAAGGAAAACTTGGACCAAAAAAAAAAAAAATCTGTTTTCTTCAAATATACACCAATATCTTGTAATAATCTATAATGGGATATAATCTGCAAAAATTCTGAATCACTATGCTATACACCTGAAACTGACAAAATATTGTAAATCAACTTGACTTCAATTTTTAAAAAAAGGAAAAAAATGTTTTCTTCTGAATGTAATTAAATCTTGTTTAAAAGAATGATTTATTTGGCTGTACCGGGTCTTAGTCACAGCATGTGGGATCCAGTTCCCTGACCGGGGATTGAACCCTAGCTCCTTTTCCTGGGATCATAGAGGCTTAGCTACTAGACCACCAGGGAAGTCCAAATGTAACTAAATCTTCTTTAGTTATTTTTGTATTCTCAAACTGCTGTGTGTATCTGCAGCGTTTCCTGTAAGTATTGAATAAATGAAGGAGGTGGGGAGGAATGGGAGTCAGAGATGATGGACAGATTTCTTGGAGGACAAGAACTGGACAGGACTCTCAAGAAGGAAGCTAAACAAACGGTAGAACAGAGAGAACCATCAAAGGTTAATTTCATTTACATTTCAATGAATGCCACGTACAACTCTCTTTGGGAGACTGTTTATTGTGGAATTGTTTGAAACTATGCAAATTCTTCCGAGAAGGCAATGGCACCCCACTCCAGTACTCTTGCCTGGAAAATCCCATGGACGGAGGAGCCTGGTAGGCTGCAGTCCATGGGGTCCCTAAGAGTCGGACACGACTGAGCGACTTCACTTTCACTTTTCACTTTCATGCATTGGAGAAGGAAATGGCAACCCGCTCCAGTGTTCTTGCCTGGAGAATCCCAGGGACGGGGGAGCCTGGTGGGCTGCCGTCTATGGGGTCACACAGAGTCGGACACGACTGAAGCGACTTAGCAGCAGCAACGTGCAAATTCTCTTTGTTTGGTTTTTTGACCCCTTTCCTGCTTCCTGATATAATTAAACAGTAAAACCAAACCTAACCAAACAAAAAGTCCTTGGAAAATCTTAACAAGGTTCTGCGGTTCCAAGGCAGTCATGGGGTCACACGGATTTTTCTGATGCGTGGGGGCACTGGGTGGGCTAAGATTCCCTGAAACATCACTGAAAATGAAGCTGATGGCCCCACTCTGATGAGATGGGAAAATAAAAAGAGTCCACCAAACTTTCTGTCTTTGACCTCTACTACAACTTGCTACTCTGGCTTGGAGCTGAAGAAATCCCCTCTATTTGGGGTAGTGTGCAGACTAGACAACACTCTTTTGACATAACTAAGTTGAATTAAAGCATTCTCCATAGAAATATTTTTAGATGTGATGGTAGGTTCTGAAGTTCTGACAGCAAAATTACAGCTTAAATAGGTTTTGTGGATTTAAAACATAATGACTTACCATTTCTCACTTTTGGGACCAAACCCAATTTCATGTAAGGAAATTCCTCAACTGGAAGATTGAGTGAGAAAAAAAAAAGTTAATGTTCAATCATTGGGGAAATTTTACTTTCACTTACCTGACTGACTTATGTTTTTTGATTTATATAAGTAGAGGTATATACAAGCCCTTTCTGAGATAACAATATTTGACTTAAAATTATCCTATACGACTAGGACCTACAGAGAACTCTACTCAGTATTCTGTAATAACCTATGTGGGAAAAGGATCTGAAAAAAAAAAAAGAGAGAGAGATATCTGTATATATATAAGTGAATCACTTTGCTGTACATCTGAGGCTAACACAACATTAGTAAATCAACTATGCCCCAGTATAAAATAAAAAATAAAATTTAAAAAGTATACACTATGAGGTATGAAGCAATGAATAGACATGGAGGAAACTTAAATGCAAATTACTTAAGCAAAATAAACCAATCTGAAAAGGCCACAAACTGCATGATTTCAACTATATGATGTTCTGGAAAAGGTAAAACTATGGCTACAGTAAAAATATCATTGGTGGCCAGGGGTTAGAGGGGATGGCAGGATGAAGAATTTTGAAGGCAGCAAAAACACCCTGTTTGATACTTTAAAGGTGAGTACCTGACGTTATACATTTGTTCAAACCCATAGAATATAAGACACTAAGAGTGAACCCTAATGTAAAGTTATGACTTGTGATAATGATATGGCAGTGTAGGTTCATTGGTTGTAAAGAAGGTACCATCCTGGGGCGGGATGAGGAGAAATGTTGAAAATGGAGAAGGGATGTACGTGAGGGTCACAGGGTATATGGGAAACCTCTGTACCTTTTGCTCAAAATCGCTGTGAACCTAAAAATCCTGCAAAAAGAAATAAAGTTTATTATTATTATTTTAATGAACTGTGTTCTTATCTATTGTGTATGTATTTACAGGGGCTTTTCTGTCTCAGATGGAGAAGGCAATGGCATCCCACTCCAGTACTCTTGCCTGGAAAATCCCATGGACCGAGGAGCCTGGTAGGCTGCAGTCCGTGGAACCGCTGAGTCGGACACGACTGAACGACCTCACTTTCACTTTTTCACTTTCATGCATTGGAGAAGGAAATGGTAACTCACTCCAGTGTTCTTGCCTGGAGAATCCCAGGGACGGGGGAGCCTGGTAGGCTGACGTCTATGGGGTCACACAGAGTCGGACACGATTGAAGTGACTTAGCAGTAGCAGCAGCAGTTCTGCCTCAGAAGAGCAGGATTGTCTCGGGTGGATGGTGCCACCTTGTGGGCAACATGGGAAACTGTCAAAAGGAAGACTATAGAATCCCTTGTAAGAAATGCAATGGCACCCCACTCCAGTACTCTTGCCTGGAGAATCCCATGGACAGAGGAGCCTGATAGGCTGCAGTCCATGGGGTCGATAAGAGTCGGACACGAATGAGCGACTTCACTTTCAATTTTTCACTTTCATGCATTGGAGAAGGAAATGGCAACCCACTCCAGTGTTCTTGCCTGGAGAATCCCAGGGGCAGGAGAGCCTGGTGGGCTGACGTCTATGGGGTCACACAGAGTCGGACACGACTGAAGCGACTTAGTAGCAGCAGCAGCCCCTCATAGTCAACAAGAGTCCAAAATGCAGTACTTGGGGGCAATCTCAAAAACGACAGAACGATCTCAGTTCATTTCCAAGGCAAACCATTCAATATCACAGTAATCCAAGTCTGTGCCCCAACCACTAATGCTGAAGAAGCTGAAGTTGAACGGTTCTATGAAGACCTAAAGATCTTTTAGAACTAACAGCAAAAAAAAAAAAAAAAAAAAGATGTTCTTTTCATCACAGGGGACTGGAATGCAAAAGTAGGAAGTCAAGAGACACCCAGAATAATAGTCAAGTTTGACTTTGGAGTACAAACTGAAGCAAGACAAAGGCTAATAGAGTTTTGTCAAGAGAACACACTGGTAATAGCAAACATCCTTTTCCAACAACATGAGAGATGACTGTCCACGTGAACACCACCAGATGGTCAATACCAAAATCAGATTGATTATGTTCTTTGCAGACAAAGGTGGAGAAGCTCTATACAATCAGCAAGAACAAGACCTGGAGTTGACTGTGGCTCAGATCATCATCTCCTTGCTGCAAAATTCAGGCTTAAATTAAAGAAAGCCTGGAAAATCAGTAGACCATTCAGGTATGACCTGAATCAAATCCCTGATGATTATATAGTGGAGGTGACGAATAGATTGGTAGATGGAGTACCTGAAGAACTGTGGACAGAGGTTGGTAACATTGTACAAGAGGCAGTGACCAAAACAATCCCAAAGAAAAAGAAATGCAAGGAGGCAAAATGGTTGTCTGAGGAGGCTTTACAATAGCCGAGGAAAGAAGAAAAGTGACAGGCAAAGGAGAAAGGAAAGATACACCCAACGGAACGGATAGCTCCAGAGAATAGCAAGGAGAGATAAGAAGGCCTTCTTCAATGAACAATGCAAAGAAAGAGTAAAACAGAAGAATGGGAAAAACTAGAGATCTCTTCAAGAAAATTAGAGACGTCAAGGGAACATTTCATGCAAGGATGGGCATGATAAAGGACAGAAATGGTAAAACCTAACAGAAGCAGAAGAGATTAAGAAGGGGTCGCAAGAATACACTGAAGAGCTACATAAGAAAGATCTTAATGACCCAGATAACCATGATAGTGTGGTTGCTCATGTAGAGCCAGACATCCTGGAGTGTGAAGTCAAAAGGGCCTTAGGAAACATTACTTGGAACAAAGGTAGTGGAGGTGACAGAATTTCAGCCGAGCTATTTGAAATCCTAAAAGATGATGCTGTGAAAGTGCTGCACTCAATATGCCAGCAAATTTGGAAAACAGCAGTGGCCACAGGACTTGAAAAGGTCAGTTTTCATTGCAATCCCAAAGAAGGGCAGTGCCAAAGAATGTTCAAACTACTGTAAAATTGCACTCACTTCACATGCTAGTAAGGTTATGCTCAAAATCCTTCAAGCTAGGCTTCAACGGTACGTGAACCGAGAACTTCCACACGTCCAAACTGGATTTAGAAAAGGCAGAGGAACCAGAGATCAAATTGCCAACATTTGTTGGGTCATGGAGAAAGCAAGAGAGTTCCAGAAAAACATCTACTTCTGCTTCACTGATGGTGCTAAAGCCTTTGATTGGATGGATCACAACAAACTGGAAAATTCTTAAAGAGATGGGAATACTAGACCATCTTACCTGCCTCCTGAGAAACCTGAATGCAGGTCAAGAGGCAACAGAACTAGACGTGAAGCAATGGACTGGTTCCAAATGGGGAAAGGAGCACGTCAAGGCTGTATATTGTCACCCTGCTTATTTAAGTTATACGCAGAGTACTTCATGAGAAATGCCATCACAGGCTATAATTAAGATTGCTAGGAAAAATATCAACAACCTCAGATATGCAGATGATACCCTTATGGCAGAAAGTAAAGAGGAACTAAAGAGCCTCTTGATGAGGGTGAAAGAGGAGAGTGAAAAAGCTGGCTTGAAGCACAATATTAAAAACAAAGACCATGGCATCTGATCCCATCACTTCATGGCAAATAAAAGGGGAAAAAGTGGAAGCAGTGACAGATTTTATTTTTGGGGGCTCCAAAGTCACTGCAAGTGGTGACTACAGTCATATAAAAAATGGGTTGGCCCTTTGGAAGGAAAGTTATGACAAACCTAGTTCTCAGTATGTGCTCAGCCACTCAGTCACGCCCAAGTTCTTGCGACCCCATGGACTGTAGCCTTCCAGGCTTCTTCTGTCATGGGATTTTTCCAGCAAGAATACTGGAACAGGCTCCCATTTCCTCCTCTAGGGGATCTTCCTGACCCAGTGATCGAACCTGAGTCTCTGGCGTCTCCTGCATAGGCAGGTGGATTCTTTATCATTGAGCCACCTGGAAGCCCTGACAAACCTAAACAGTGTATTAAAAAGCAGAGACATCATTTTGCCAACAAAGGTCCATATAATCAAAGCTATGATTTTTCCAGTAGTCACGTACAGATGAGAGAGTTGGTCCATATAGAAGGCTGAGTGCCGAAGAATTGATGCTTCCAAACTGTATTGTTGGAGAAGACTCAAGAATCCCCTGGACTTCAGGGAGATCAAACCAGTCAATACTAAAGGAAATCAACCCTGAATATTCACTGAAAGGACTGACGCAGAAGCTGAAGTTCCAATACTTTGGCTACCTGTTTCGAAGAGCTGACTCATTGGAAAAGACCGTGATGCTGGGAAAGATTGAAGGCAAAAGGCGAAAAGGGCAGCAGAGGATGAGATGGTTAGATAGAAGCACTGCCCCAATGGACATGAAGTTGAGCAAA
Source organism: Bos taurus (assembly GCF_002263795.3). NCBI lineage: Eukaryota > Metazoa > Chordata > Mammalia > Artiodactyla > Bovidae > Bos > Bos taurus. The sequence goes on along the minus strand of NC_037350.1, from coordinate 20,540,533 downwards.
CTCCAGGAGATAGTAGAGGACAGAGGAACCCGGCGTGCTGTGATCCCTGGGGTCGCAGAGAGTCAGACATGACTTAGCGACTAAACAACAGCAGAGTGAGACATGGTGAACTCAAACTAGGCTTTCTATCAGATATTCTCTACTCATAGCTCAGGAGATCCCACCAAAGTGCTTTACCTATATAACAAATGCTGGGTACTCACAGATAGAGAAGAGATTGCTGCTTGCCAGAGGTGAGGGGTGAGAGGAGGGCAAAATGAACGTGAAGGGGGTCAAAAGGGACAAAATTTTAGGTACAAAACAAAGGTCATGGGAATGTTATGTACAGCATGGTGACTGTGGTTAATAACACTGGGTAGCATACTTGAAAGTTGCCAAGAGAGTAGATCTTAACAGTCCTCATTAAAGAAATAATGTTTTTGTAAACTATGCATGCTGATGGATGTTAACTAGACTTACCACGATCATTTTGCAATATACATAATTAAGGAATCATCATGCTGTAAACTTAGGGTTAGTATAGTGTTCTATGTCAATTATATTTCAGTCGAAAGTACTCAATAAAAACCAGAGCTTTGTTTTAATCAGTATGTCCCACTACAAAGGAAATAAAAAGTGATGAATTTTTATTTACAAAATTATCTTGTGTTAGTCACTCAGTCGTGTTCAACTCTTTGGGACCCCATGGACTGTAACCTACCAGGCTCCTCTGTCCCAGTGTATATTCAGATTCCTATTAAGTTCAAAGAGTTTAAAACTTTGAGAGGCTTTTTTTTGAGAGGCTTTTAAGCAGGATATACGATTCCATTTTGGGTAGCCTATTATCTGCCACTAATCCACATGTTTATTTTTACCAAGAGGTCTAATCTTAGGGATTCATTACATTCTCAGAACTGGAGGGAGCACCCACAGAAAGTTTGCTTTTCTTAACATGAAGTTTGTAACAGATTCATGATTAAGAAAATAAATCTCTTAAGATAACAATTTTTGGATGGTTCTACATCCTCCAGAATCCCTTGTCTGATTTAAGCTCCTTAATAAATCAAAACATTTGTTCTGAGGTTGACAACAACCTTGAAAGGTTTCAACAGATGGGATCTCAAATAGCTCTGGGATACTTCAGATTATGTGAAATGATACCAAACAATATAAAAAATCACTACAATCTTCCAAAGGCTTTACAACATTATAAAAGAAACGATGATTTGCTTATTTATGGATTTCTGCCTGCCCCTGTTTGCAGAAATACTTCTGAGATCTGCCTTTGTGATCACCGAGATATCCTACATCTGTGACTCAAATATTATGCCCAAAGCTCTTGCTTTCAGTTTATTGTCAGGGATGAAAGTGATTTTTTGTGGCTGTAACTCTTTTTTTTTTTTTTTTAAACAGATGAGTTTTTTCCCCACTGCACCAGGCAGCACGCAGGATCTTAGTTCCCTGACCAGGAATCGAACCTGTGTCCCCTGCAGTGGAAGTGCAGAGCCCTAACCACTGGACAGCCAGGGAAGTCCCTGTGGTTGTAGCTCTTTATAGATCTCACTCTGCTGATGTCATCACAATTGCCATCTTCTCCAAGTTGTGTCTGTGATTTGCAAAGATGGTGAAAGCAGAGAAACTGTAGTGCCTCTGCTCCGTCCCCAGTAACATCTTAGAGACAAATGCAAGACACACACATCCTAGGTGGATTTTTATGTTATAGTACCTTATGTCCATGAGCTTCCCTGGTAGCTCAGTTGGTAAAGAATTCGCCTACAATGCAGGAGACACCAGTTTGATTCCTGGGCTGGGAAGATCCCCCGGAGAATGGATAGGTACCCACTCCAGTATTCTTGGGCTTCCCTGGTGGCTCAGACGGTAAAGAATCTGCCTGCAATGCCGGAGACCTGGGTTTGATCCCTGGGTTGGGAAAATGCCCTGAAGGAGGTCATGACAACCTATTCCAGTATTCTTGCCTGGAGAATCCCATGGACAGAGGAGCCTGGTGGGCTACAGTTCATGGGGTAACAGAGTCAGACACAACTGAAGCGACGTAGCAGGTATGCCTCTTATGTCCGTAGTGCTCAAAGCAATCTATGAAAACATGCTTGCATTCATCTCAGGAACATGCCTTTGCATCCCTATACTTTACACTAATATTTCCTCTACTGTATACCCACATGACCAGGGAATACTTGCCAATCTTTCTGACTGAGTAATTAAGAATTTATTTGAGACATCCTTGGGCCTGGCGTTGGCCTTCGTGGAGTTTCTGGTTGAGACCATAATGAAAGGTACCTCGTCAGATTCTTTTGAGCTAGAGTGAATCTGATCCTTAGCCAAGGGGACTGAGCAGGTGACATTAAGTAGGAAGCTAAGTATCTTTTTTTACTTAAACTACAGGTATTTTACAATGTTGTGTTAATTTCTCCTGTACAGCAGAGTGATTCAGTTGTACATATACATACATTCCTTTTAAAAATATTCTTCTCTATATGGTTTATCATAGGATACTGAACATAGTTCCCTGTGCTATCCAGTAGGACCTTGCTGGCTATCCATTCTATATATACTAGCTTACATGCACTCACCCCAATCTTCCATTTAGGAAGCTAAGTATTTTGAATGATCTTGTTTCCTTTTGGTTGCACTGCACATCCTGTGGGATCTTAATTTACTGACCAGGGATCTCACCTGGGCCCTTAGCACTGAAAGCAAAGAGTCCCAATGACTTGGACCACCAGGGAATTCCCTTGAAATGACCTTTAAGGACTGCTATTTCCTAGATTTCCTTGGCCCTCTTCTCCTCCCCCCAGGATATGCATTCTAATAGCTTTAGCTTCTATTTATATGTTTCTATTTATAATGGAGGAGAAGGCAATGGCAACCCGTAGCCTTTCCCTTCTCCAGGGGATCTTCCCAACCCAGGGATCGAACCCAAGTCTCCCTCATTGCAGGCGGTTTCTTTACAAGCACAACCACAGGGAAACCCAAGAATAGTGAAGTGGGTAGCCTATCCCTTCTCCAGGGGATCTTCCCAACCCAAGAATCTAACTGGGGTCTCCTGCATTGCAGGCAGATTCTTTACCAACTGAGCTATCAGGGAAGCCCATTTATATATGTTGATGACTGTCAATTCTATCGTTTTAACCCAAAACTCTCTCTTGTGATCCAGATCCACATAATCCACTGACTCTTGAGCACCACATCTTGGATCTCTTGACTGCCCTACGGAATTCATCATCCCTTCCTAACATGTTGCTCTTTAGTGGTTATTTCTTATCTCAGTGAATAACACGCCATCCACCCAATTTCTCCAAGCAAATATTAAACTTGACTTCTTTCCTCCAAAATCCCAACATGCACACGTCTACAAACATTCTCTCTTCCTCTATGAATCCAGAATCCATCTAATTCTCTTCATGCCTGCTGCTACTATCATCACCTTCACCGACCCTCTAAAAGCCGCTTAGGATTTCCCTGGTGGTCCAGTGGCTAAGACTCCAAGCTCCCAATGCAGAGATCCTGCACGCCCTAACTAAAGACCCCACCTGCCACAACGAAGATCGAAGATCCTGAGTGCCACAGCTAAGACCTGACGCAGCCAAATAAATAAATACTTTGAAAAAATAAATAAAAGACTGCTTATACTTCTGGCCTTTGATCTTTTCCTTTTCCAATTGTCCTACTGCAACTAGAAATATCTTTCTAAAATACAATGTAGATCATATCACTCCCCTGCTTACACCCTTTCTACAGTCGTTCTTTTACTCCTTTTTTAAAAAATTTAAACTTATTATTTTCTATTGGGGGTATAGCCGATTAACAATACTGTGACAGTTTCAGGTGAGCAGTGAAGGGACTCAGCCATACATATACATGTATCCAGTCTCCCCCAAACTCCCCTCCCATCCAGGCTGCCATATATCATTGAGCAGAGTTCCACGTGCTAGACAGTAGGTCCTTGTTGGTTTATCCAGTTTAAATATAGCCGTGTATACATGTTCATCCCAAACCCTCTAACTATCCCTTCTCCCCATCCTTCCCCCTTGCAACTATAAGTTCATTCTCAAGTCTGTGAGTCTCTGTTTTGTAAGTTCATTTGTATCATTTCTTTTTAGAGTCCACATATAAGGGATGGCCTACGATATTTCTCCTTCTTTGTCTGACTTACCTCACTCGTATGACAATCTCTAGGTCCATTCATGTTGCTGCAAATGGCATTGTTTTCCATGGCTGAGTAATATTCCATTGTACATATGCACCACATCTTTATCCATTCTTCTATCAATGGACACTTAGGTTGCTTCCATGTCTTGGCTATTGCAAACAGCGCCGCAGTGAACACTGGAGTGCAAAGATCCTTTTCTCTGCATATATGCCCAGGGTGGGATTGCAGGATCATGTGGAGGCTCTATTTTTACTTTTTTTAAGGAAACTTCCATACTATTCTCCATAGTGGCTGTACCAAGTTACACTCCCACTAACAGTGTAGGAGTGTTCCCTTGGCTCTACACCCTCTCCAGCATTTATTGTTAGTGGATTTTTTTGATAACAGCCATTCTGGCTGGTGTGAGGTGATAGCTCATTATAGTTTTTATTTGCATTTCTCAGGAGTCCTTTTTTGCCATCGAACTAAACACCAGCTCAGCAACCTGTAGTTCTCACTGCCTTCAACTGTCTGCCTCCTTCCTCCTCACTTTCACCTGGCTGACTCCTATTTAATTTTGAGGGTTGAATTTTTTTAATATTTCTTTTGGGAAATCTTCCCTGAATTCTTCAGACCAGATCAACCACTCCTCTATTCTCACAGCTCCTTGTGTTTCCCCTTCATAGCAGGTATGTTATTTTATATTAACTTGTCTGTCTCCTTCATGTACTGTAAGTTCCTTGATAGAAGGAAGTGTGTCTAGTCAGCACTGTAACACCAGTGCCTAGTAGGCATTCTGCAAATAGTTACGGAATGAATTAAGGACCTGATCCATCTCAAGCATCAGCCCTGAGAAGTCATTTATGTACATGCATGTGCTGTACAGGAACAGAATAAAATATGAACGGGGAAAATTTAAGCTTCTGTGATCCTGAAGAACAGAATTGTGAGCCACGAATGGCAATGTATGATTCTTACTATATTCAGAAGGTATTAGAATTATGGATGAAAAATGTCGCTGCCATATCAGTCAACAAAAGATGTTGCAGTCATCAAGTCATCAACCAACTGCAGACACCTCCTGAAAAACCACCCCCCCCCACCCCGAAACACACACACAGGATATTGGCCCCAGGTAGCTGAGGTGCACATCAAAGGAATAATTTCAATGAGCCCAGACTCTTGCATTTTTTCCATACATAGAGAAACACTGCTGCTGCTGCTGCTGCTAAGTCGATTCAGTTGTGTTCGACTCTGTGCGACCCCATAGACGGCAGCCCACCAGGCTCCCCCGTCCCTAGGATTCTCCAGGCAAGAGTACTGAAGTGGGTTGCCATTTCCTTCTCCAATGCATGAAAGTGAAAAGTGAAAGTGAAGTCGCTCAGTCGTGTCCGACTCTTAGTGACCCCATGGACTGCAGCCTACCAGGCTCCTCCATCCATGGGATTTTCCAGGCAAGAGTACTGGAGTGGGGTGCCATCGCCTTCTCCTTGGTACGTACGGTTGTCTTTAACACTAATCTTTTGAGCTTCTGACTACCTGATCTTTGTTACAAAAACTCTTATATATCCTGCCACACCCAGCCCCCCACCTCTTTGGAGCAGTCCCTCAGAGCTAAGAGGCTGCCTCCTGGGCTTAAATCCTCAGCAAGTCCACTGAATAATACATAACTCTCAAATTTTACATTGTGCATTTTTTCTCAGTTAACAGAAAAAAGCATAAAAAAAGGCAGGATGATTTATTCATTTAACAAACCAGGAATGAGGGCCTACTGGGTACCAGGACTTGTGAGGGGCTTTGGACATCCTGAGAGACTGTCATCCAAGAGTTCAAAGCTGAGTGGGTGACAGACTCAGGGCATGTAAAGGGGGAGGAGACACAAGGGAAACTCAGTTCAGAACCCCTCGCTTTTCAGAGAAGACCTAGATGATTTCTACAATGTCTTCAAAATTATTAAAAAAAACTGGGGTTTTCTTTTCGCATGACCACACTTTTTCCCAGCTTCAATTTGTCTGTCCCTAAAAAGGGAACACTGTGGGACTGCCCTCGTGGTCCAGTGGCTAGGAGTCCACCTGCCAATGCAGGGCACACAGGCTCCATCCCTGGTCCAGGAAGATTGCAGATGCCATGGAGCAACTAAGTCCATGTACCATAGCTGCAGAGCCCAAGTGCCTAGAGCCTGTGCTCTGCAACTAGAGAAAGCGTGTGTGCAGCAATGAAGGCCTACTGCTACCAAAAATAAATTAATTAATTAATTACAAGGGAACAGTGTATCAGTGATACTCTGAAACCACAGCCAACATAAGCTCACCTAGGAAGGGAGAAAGAAAATGAATGATATGCCAAAGCTGCCTGGAAGGATACATTTTTATTTGCAATCCTGGCATCATGAATGCTTTAGGGGGAAAAAAAATCATGTCTTCATGAGACAGTTAAAAATGATCATGAATTAAAATCATCAAGCTGTGTTAGCATATATGGAAAGAATGGGGTCACATGATCGTTTGACTCAAACATTTCATTGACCAAAAACTGGTTTTCAAAGACAGACTGTGTTAAATTGAGAGTGAATTAGTTTTTCATGGATATTTTGGAAGTTCTGGTCCATTTGCGCACATTTCAAGGTGCTGATGTCACACAGAGGTAAGCCAAATGGTTTGCATCAGATGAGAGATGAGGAAGTGGCCTGGCAAAGGCTGTTGCTCTTCAGTGAGACAGGGCTATTCATACGGTGGGTGCCCCAACATAGGAGACAAGACTAAGGCAGCCTGGAATTAAAAGGTTGAAAATATCTACATCTTCAAGTCAGAAAACCAGAAATGCTTCTGGAGGACAGTGAATGCCTTACATATCTCAGTTTCACTCCCATGGCCCCTGTTTCCTGGAGCTCTGAATACCCGTGGATGGGTTTCACATGTCCTGGTTTTTAATTAAGAGGGTCAGTGACCTTAAAGGACTTCACATGTGCAAAAAGTTATACTGTAGAGTTTATAGATTGCCCATTGAGGATAGTTGTTATGTTATTATAATTTTATGTATACATACATGAATTATACTATTACATGTACCTACATGAACATACACATTATTACATATACTGCTGCTGCTGCTAAGTCGCTTCAGTTGTGTCCGACTCTTTGTGACCCCATGGTCTGTAGCCTGTCAGGCTCCTCTGTCCATGGGGTTCTCCAGTCGAGAATTACTGGCAAGCAACTGCAGTAATTTGCCATGTCCTCCTCCAGGGGATCTTCCTGACCCAGGGATTGAACCCTGGTCTCTGATGTCTACTGCATTTGTGGGCGGGTTCTAGAGAAGGAAATGGCAACCCACTCCAGTATTTTGCTTGGAGAATCCCATGGACAGAGGATCCTGGCGGGCTACAGTCCATGGGATCACAAAGAGTCGGACACGACTGAGTGACTTTCACTTTCACTTCTTTACCACTAAAGCCACTTGTCACTATTACATACTCACGCATACACATTATTTATACATACATTTCACTATTACATAAACATATATACATTATTATAATTACTGGGACTAATTTCATTAATAAATCAGACTATACCTCAGTCTGATCAGGAGATTAGCCCTGGGATTTCTTTGGAAGGAGTGGTGCTTAAGATGAAACTCCAGTACTTTGGCCACCTCATGCGAAGAGTTGACTCATTGGAAAAGACTCTGATGCTGGGAGGGGTTGGGGGCAGGAGGAGAAGGGGACACCAGAGGATGAGATGGCTGGATGGCATCACTGACTTGATGGACGTGAGTCTGAGTGAACTCCGGGAGTTGGTGATGGACAGGGAGGCCTGGCGTGCTGCGATTCATGGGGTCGCAAAGAGTTGGACACGACTGGGAGCGACTGAACTGAACTGATACCTCAGTCAAACTTCGGAGACAATTTTCCCAGTCTTTTTGATTTTACAGTCCATAAGGGTGGGCGGAAAAAAGCTTTTCTTCTGTCGGCTGTTTAGTAGAGTAGCAGCGTTATTGTTTCTTCAAGTAGAAAAGTCACACGTTGCACCTCATCTCAGAGATTCAAACAGCTTTTAATTTATATGTTGATTTCATGTGATCTGACTGGAATGCAATGGAATTAATTAGGCACGCTCACCACAGGGAGAGCAAAACACCCTGCATTTTCTAATTATATGAGTACTGAAGCTTGGATGATAGATGATGGGGGAAAATCCCCAGGCAGGAATTGTGATGCGCTTTCTCATTGCTCACAGCACTTATTTCCTTTAATGTACATTGTGAAACATCTGTCTTCTTTCCTTCGCCTGTTCCCCTTATCAGTGATGTGAAGCTGGTCACCTGCCCTCTGCAATTCTCTGTACTTGCTTCCACTGTGTGAGGCTTATTCCCTTTCTCAACTGCCCACTTCTAGAGATAAGGGATTAAGGATACATTGTAAAAAATATATAACTTATTTTATTATTATGAGTTGCATTTGAGGGTACTCTGTATGTTTTAGGCTATCTTGGAGATATATGTGATTTGAATTAGTTTACAAATACAATTTTCTCAAATTTGGGATTATGACCCCATTTTGCAGTGGTGGTGTTAATGCTGTATGCCCAACACACAGTGAGGCCAGCCAAACTGAAAGGTCAGAATTTGGAGCAGGGAAAGGTTTATTGCAATGCCATGCAAGGAGATCGATGGCTCATGCCCTGAAAAGCTTCTCACTCCCAGAAGAGTTTTCATCAAAGCATCTTAAAATGGCAGGTGGGATGGGGGAGGTCTCAGGGTACCTGATCAGCTCGTGCACAGTTCTGTGATTGGCTGATGGTGAGACAGCAGGATGGTGTCACAGGGGTTAACTGTTTTGGTCCTTAGGCTTCAGGAGGCCTAGGGATATGTGCTCAGGGTCATCAAGTACTTCCTCCATTCGGTGGTGTTGGTGGTGGGGTGGCTTCACAACTTAGGAAATTTGCATCAAATACTATTATCTAGGTACTTCAGAGAGGAGCTAAAGCAGAGGATATGGGGGGAGGCCTGTCTTGGGAAGATCTCCTGGGTCCTGCTTGATTACAGAGCAAAGGTATGCCTTGTCAAGTTCTCCTTGCTGGTCTGTAGGGGAGTCAAGGCTAGAAACCAGAGTCTGATGCCAGAGCCCACGTTCTTCCTCCATCACTTTCTTAGTAAACCATACTCCTCCTCCAGGCCAGTCACTCCAGCATCAATAGGGTACCCAATCTATGGTGATTACTCAACAGATGCTTTGGAATTGATGCCAACCCTAATTGTAGACTTGCTCACCTTACTACATGAACAGGCCTTGGCAGGAAGTGGAAAGCAAAGCAGTCACACAAAAAGGTCAACGTGGGCCCAGAAAGCCACGTGCTGCTTCCCTCCCCCGTTTCCCAGCCCAGAGGAGAAAGACTTCAAAATGACCCGAAATTAATTCTGCATAAGTAGGACAAAGAATGCAAAGCCACTATTGCCAACTCACTTGAGAGATGGCTAGGAATGAATTTGGTTCCAACTGAGCAGAAACTGAATTTTGGCATCCACTCAGCTCAGAAATAAGGTCAGCTGTTTAAAACTGTGTCCCAAGAAAAGCCCGAGTGTCACAGGTGATTATCTTCAAACTTTTGCAGCACCCCTGCGGACCCAACATCAGTGGTAGCCTGCCTTCCCTGAGAGTATTTACATAAGCATTGATGAGAGCCTTACTCTTACTTATATTCACAGGGTTTACCCTGTCATTTAAACATCTCATTTCCCTACAGCAACAATTTTTGGCTTGTGTCCATCTTGCATATCCTTCTTAGGGCAGACAAGACATCATTCTCTTTGTTCTTAAGGAGGCAGCCAATTATGGTTTTTTCTACTTAGGACTCTGAAACATGGCATTTGGGACAGGCTTACTTTCAGCCACAGCTCCCTAGGGCATAATCTAATTACCAGCAAGGTACACAATGCCCACAGTTATGTGGAGAACCCTGGAGTAAATGCTCTGTATTGACCAGAGACAGAAATAAGAGGTAATTAATTCATGAGCCAGCATTTATTAAGCACACTGAACCTTACTGAGTATTAGATATGCTACATGGTGGTAGCTATGTGGGGAAAATTCTCAAGAGATTCCCCCAGTGGCTTGGTGGGGCCAATGTCCCACCCATCCAGTGCTGATGAAGCCGTAAGTATTAGCCAACTCTGCCTTGCTCACATTTCAGTGAAGATAAACAGGTCCTATCTACTCTTCCACTGGAGGGACAACAGCAAGTTCCCCAAGAGGATGCTGGTTGTCGGGTATGGAGAAGAAGGGAAAAGAGCAGGTATGAGAGTTCTTGGATGGGTGGGTTAAAGACCAGCTTTGTTGGGAGTCAACCCATTAGCAGTGTCCAGTCTTCCACCCAACAAATCTCCATAGAGGAGCTGGATGTAATTTCTCCCTTCTGAGAGTTATACAGCTTAAAGTTCTGGAATGAATTTCCAACATATATGTGTGTGTTTGTGGAGGGCAGAGGGGTGGTTCCATACATCCAAGTAATTCTCTGACTCCACTAGGGTGTCCTACAATTCAACCCAAGTCTAACACTACAGCTGGTCATTCCCGTCTGTGGGTTCTGCATCTGCAGATACAAAGGGCCTGCTCTACTGTGCCATTTTATATCAGGGATTTGAGTATCCTCGGAATTTGGTATCCTAGAGGGTCCTGGAACCAGCCTCCATATGTGTGGGGACGACCTGGAGACAGTGTCACATCCCACAGGTTTGGGACTCAATCTTACAAGCCTGTCTCCCGGTCGAGTTCAGACATGCACTACAAGCCCAAGTTGTCACTTGGGCTTCTGACCAACAGGCTGTAGATCAAAGGTTCTTTCAGTCCCTTCCTTGGGTTTGATTAATTTGCTTGAATGACTCACAGAACTCAGAACATTTTACTTGATTACTGATTTCTGTTTTTAAAAAAATGATATAACTCGGGAACAACTAGGTAATATCTGACAATTGTCCCTAGAACTTTTCATCTAAATAACAGAATAACAAGACAGACACTTAGAAAACACTCCCTTAAACTGAAAAATAACATTGTGTCAAAAATGGACAAATTTATTGTCCTCATCTTTGGGGTGCATGAAAAAAACTGCCACCTTATACAAATAGCTTTTGTGACAAGGATTAGGACAGAATTTTTAGAGTTGATCTCTCTGTGTCACTTATTCACTCTGCCTCTGGGATACCTGCCACTTTCAGGCTCAGGGGACATTCCCTGGGACTTGTTGTCCCTTTCTTGTGCTGTGCTATGCTTAGTCACTCAGTCATGTTCGACTCTTTGTGACCCTATGGACTGCAGCCCACCAGGCTCCATGAAGATTCTCTAGGCAAGAATACTGGAGTGGGTTGCCCTTTGTTAGACAGGAACAAAAAGCAAGACTTGCCTTGTCTGATGCTTCAGCTCTGCAGGATCTGGGATGAATTGCACTTCTGTGGAGGAGCAGAAAGTGTGCAGCTCTGCATCAGCAAGGGTCTCACACCTACCGATCCCATCTCAGGCAAGGCCCATGTTGTCATGAGGTAGCATCAGGGGCAGGTGGTGTAGGAGATGAAGGCATAAAGATCTCAATTCTGCTCAGTCACTATATGGTTCCTAGTGCTGGACTGTAATCATTTAACTTTTCTGGCCCTTAATTTCCTCACTATTAATTGGAGAACTAAATGAAAAAAAATTATAGAATAATGTGTCTAGTAGGATCCCATTACCTTTTTTGTTTTGATAATATTAAAAACCCCTTTACAGGAATTCCCTGGTGTCCAGTGGTTAGAATTTGGTGCCTGGGTTCAATCCCTGATTGGGGAACAAAGATCCTGTAAGTTGCAGCCCAAAACAAAAGCCCACTCCCCTGCAAAATTCCTTTATTACCAAGAGGAGGAAGGGGATAGGATGAATTGGGAGATTGATATTGATATATATACATTGCTGCTGCTGCTACTAAGTTGCTTCAGTCGTGTCCAACTCTATGCGACCCCACGGACGGCAGCCCACCAGGCTCCCCCGTCCCTGGGATTCTCCAGGCAAGAATAATGGAGTGGGTTGCCATTTCCTTCTCCAGTGCAAGAAAGTGAAAAGTGAAAGTGAAGTCGATCAGTCGTGTCTGATTCTTAGCAACCCCATGGACTGCAGCCTACCAGGCTCCTCTGTCCATGGGATTTTCCAGGCAAGAGTACTGGAGTGGGGTGCCATTGCCTTCTCCGATATATACATTATTATGTATAAAATAGGCTTCCCAGGTGGCTTAGTAGTAAAGAATCTGCCTGCCAAAGCATGAGATGCAGGAGATGCGTGTTCGATCCCTGGGTTGGGTAGGTCCCCTGGAAAAGGAAATGGCAACCCACTCCAGTATTTTTGCCTGGAAAATCCCATGGGCAGAGGAGCCTGGCAGGCTACAGTACATGGGGTCACAAGAGTTGGACACGACTTAGTGACTAAACCACTACTATTATTCTTGCCTGGGAAATCTCATGGACAGAGAAGCCTAGAAGTCTATAGTCCATGGGGTTGCAAAGAGTTGGACATAACTGATCATGAACGTGTATAAAATAGATGATTAAGGAGAACCTACTGTATAGCACAGGGAACTCTACTCAATGCCCCTTGGTGACTTAAATGGGAAGGAAACCTAAAAAAGAGGGGCTACACATATCCATATAATTGATTCACCTTGCTGTACAGCAGAAACTAACGCAATGTGATAAAGCAACGATCCTCCAATAAAAATTAATAAAAACCCTTCAAATAGGTGTTACGTGTATCACACACATATACTATGTATATATATATATATATAGAGAGAGAGAGAGAGAGAGAGAGAGAATGCATATATACACACATTGAAACACACAACATCAATGCCAACATCTACACAGAGATACAAATCTGCATGCAGGGATAAACACAAAGAAAGCTTTTAAGATAAGTTATTCTAGAGGGACAAGCAGAAAGCTTGGATATTTGGTCCCTGTGTCCTACTTAGCGTCACTGGCAGTAAGTGGGCTGAGTCAAGGACTGCTCCTCCTTAGAGTTGGGGTGGCGAGACTTCAACTCAATTTCTGACAAGGTTATCAGGTGCTAGCAGATAATGGCCCCAGAAACCTGGGAACAGTTAGCATCTATACTCACCCTTTTGGTACCCAAGGGCAAAGTTATTTTTTCCTACTTGCAAGCACATCCCAATACTTAACCCGTAGAGGTAGGATCATAGAGGTAGGATCCTTTTTCTGGAGCACAACCCCATGGTATGTCTGGTGACATCTATCCCAAGCTTTCCATTTATAGAAGAAAAGCGACCCCTGAGAGTACTTCCTATCTTCCCTGAATTCCAGCCTGCAACTAAAGGATGCTTGCAGGTATCCATGAGCCCTTAACTTGATTGGCATTCAAAGTGCTGACCTGAAAGTGGGAGTGGGGAGGGCTGGCTGGGGAGTGGGGATGAAGTGGTGAGGGGAGAGATTGTTAATGTTTACTATGCTTTTATAGCATGTGTTCACTATGCTTTTACTTGTTAAAATGAGCACACATGTATAATCAGAAATCTTGTTAATAAAAGCAGGCACTAAGTATGCTTTCCAAGTGCAAAATATGGCCATTATTTCAAGGAACATGCAGATTTGCTGTCCTGTGACTTTTCATGTTATTAGAAACACTTGGTCAAGCATTTGGGTTTTGCTTCTGCTGACTATATTGATCATTGTAAGAGCATTGATCAAGACTCATTGTTACCAGATTCGCAAGATAGAAATAGAGACATTTTGATATTCATGCAGATCTTCTAAGACATCAAGATTTTAAAGATGCTTTTAAAACATGAGGTAATGTTGGAAAGAAATTAAAGCTCCTGGTTACCCTAGCCAAGAGTCAATTTGAACAAAGAAAGAGGTAATTGGATTAAAACTGAGTTAAAAACAAAACAAAACAGACTTTCAGAGCTAAGAGACTCACGGGGGAAAAAAAAGCAATTTGACTCTGAAACACCCCGACAGTGTCTGATCCTTCTGACCCTTCAGCTTCTTGTTCTTCTGCACGGATTCTTCAGGAACACACCCTTTACAACCAGTTCTAACATTGCAGCTCTCCATGAGTTAAAAGACAAGAAAAAGTATATGTGCCGCATGGATCAATCCTCGAAGAGAAAGATGCATGTGGCTTTTGTATCCCTGACATTCAATTCAAGCAGGACTTGCAGGACTTATTCTTAATGGCCTTTTAAGCTATTAGGATAATATTTTGGAAATGGATCAACCGCTTAACCAAAGGTCGTTCAGTTACCACATCTCATTTTCTCATAAGGCAGTAGAGATAGCTGTGTTAGGACACTGATGATTTTCCAGGTGGTTTTGGAATAAGTTGAATCCTAGTCTTCTGTCAAATTGGTTAATTGCTCTAGGATTCAAAGGTGGGGAACTTCTTGGTACTTTACATGAATCAAAAAAAAAAGCTTTCCTAAGCTCCACAAGCAGGTAATTTGTGAGATGGAAGAAAGAACGAGGGTAAGAAAAAAGGAAGAAAAAACTCATTTTTTACCTGTGCCTATTTATTTATTTGGTTGTATTGAGTCTTAGTGGCCACACGTGGCATTTGGGATCCTAGTTCCCCAACCAGGGATCGAACATGAATCTCCTGCACTGGAGGGTGGATTCTTAACCACTGGACAACCAGGGAGGTCTCAGATCTGTACCCCTTTAGAATCAAAAGTTTACATGGTCCTCTTAACTTCTGTGGCTCCTCTTTTCCTGGATTCAGGTTGCTACTCTCTTATTTCTCTCCCAAACTGGAAAATACAGCTGTGATCTCACTTTTAAATCACAGATATGGTATCTGTGTTACTCAGCTTCTGAAAGTGAAAGTGTTTAGTCGCTCATTTGTGTCCGACTTCTTTGTGACCCCATGGATTGTAGTCCACCAGACTTCTCTGTTCATGGAATTCTCCAGGCCGAATACTGGAGTAGGTGGCCATTCCCTTCTCCAGGGGATCCTCCCAACCCAGGGAGAGAACCCAGGTGTTCTGCATTGCAAGCAGATTCTTTACCATCTGAGCCATCAGGGAAGGCCACTCAGCTTCTGAGGTGGCTGTCAAAGGCAGTCAGCTCATTCAACACTGCCACCTAGGTGGTATTTCAGATTTGTGGATAGAACTGCATCAACGCCATTCCATCCAAACTTGAGAGCATGACTCCAGAAGTATGTCTGCACCAAAAAGTTGAGCTTTTTGCCTGGTTCCCACAGATTGGATAAAATAATCCAATAATTGAATGTTGTTTTCCATTGAGTAAGTCTTCTCGAGAGGAAATTTTACAAAGACCTGGCCTGAAAATTTGTGTGTGTGTGTGAATTTTAATGGCAGGCAAATAATCAACATAGATTGTGTAAATTTACCACAGAGGCTTTCTGTGGTAAATATTCTGATATTTCAAAAAATGTCAGAATTATTATTACTTAAATTATTACTAAGATTTTTTAAAGATCCCCTGGAGAAGGGAATGGCTACCCACTCCAGTATTCTTGGGGCTTCCCTGGTGACTCAGATGGTAAAGAATCTGCCCACAATTTGGGAGACCTAGGTTCCATTCCTGGGTTAAGAAGATCCCCTGGAGAAGGGAATGGCTACACACTTCAGTATTCTTGCCTGGAGAATCCCATAGACAGAAAAGCCTGGGGGAGCTACAATCCATGGTGTCTCAAAGAGTCGGACACAACTGAGTGACTAACACTTTCACCTTCATGGCCTCTTAAAACTATCCAATCTATTAGCTATCCCCTTGTCTTCCTTCTCAACTGTTTGTGAAACATTTTGGCAAAAGTCATTTTTTTCATTTTCCTATCTGCATTTGTATTTTTTCAAGTTACTGTTGTACAGATGATTTATTTATATTGGCTGCTGTGATTCCCAAACACCAGAAGGCTTATGTTTATGCATTTATATCCCCTGGGACTCCACAAAGCAACTGCTTTCAGGGCGTTTGGATCCATCCTTCTCATACCAATGAGTTTCTATGAGAATTTCTACAAGGTGAAAATGCACTAGCATTTTCCTGCAATTTTATCTGGGAATGATTTGGGGCTTGAGAATAGTTATAAAAAGAAAAGAGAAGGAGAGTTACCCATCTATGGTATGATTAAAATAATTAAAGATCAGAGTGCTTTTAAAAGATAATTTTCCCCAGTTCTTCGTAATTTCTAAAAAATTCAGAAAATATAGCATTTGGAGTTTTGTTATTAGTTTGGTAGGTACCCAGAAGGTGCAAATCTGCTGTGAGAAAAGGATTGACTTTTCCAAATTACATCTCTTGGTTCACATTCCTGATGGAAGTGGTTGAGGTAATCCATCTTTGAAAGCTATACCTGAAAATATGAAATATTAAGTCATTCATGCATTCACAATTCATCTATTGAGTGCCTTTATTGGGGAAGTTGAAAGATGCTAAGATGAACTGAGCCATCATACCGTTCTGTGATGTCTAAGTGACATCTATCTTTTAGGATACATAATTTGCTTATTTCTCTCCTTAGGATCTTATGTTGATCTCAGCCCGATATCATCTTAGTGGTTGCTTTCTGTTCTCAGAAATTTTTAGTGTTATTTGTAGCCGAGGAGGGCTGTGCTCGAAGATTTGGATATATCCTTTGCTGCATTAGTGTCAGCACTCCATCTTTCTGGGTACCTCCTGCTCTCGGGCCATCTAGGGTCGCTTGGGAGGCTGGTGACAGCTATGGATTGTTTCGTCTGCTTACCATACTTCCTCATCCCCCTTCTTTAGATTACAGCACTCTTTTCTTTGGGTAATTGTTCCCTTTTTTCCCCTTATTATCATTCTGGTGGGGCTTCTCCCCTACCCCACCCCAGGATGCAATAATGGTCATGTGACCCACTGAAGGCCAACCAGAGCCCTATTTGAAATTCATCTGGGAATGGAAAGAAGTCCTCTCTGTGTCTGGACCTAAGGCTAGGGCTCCTCTAAGCCAGCTTCTCTACTGTGTGGGGGATAAAACCAAGGGGAAGAAAAGCAGGAATGGGTGATGGGAAAAGAGGTGGTGCGTCTTGGTGTCTGGGAGCACCTCTGCCCTCAGAGCGGGTTCCTGCAGCTTATTTCTCAGACATGGGAATTGCCCCAGCATCCATTCCTGATAAACGAACCAATACATGTCATTTTTATTCCCTTCTTAAATTAGTGTGATTTGGGTGTCTGTTCCTTATCATCTAAAGAGCCCAAGCTAATAGAGTCATTCCTTACTGAGCTGCCCCATTATTGCCCATTTTACCATGAATAGTTCAATTTTCAGGTAACTATATTACTCTCTCCCAGTCCTTCCATAATGTAATCAACCCTGTCTTTTCTGGAGTCCTTTCTCAGTCTTTTCTCCCATCTTTCCAAAGGGCAGCTAAGACAATTTGCACCAATGTCTCAACAGCCTGATCTTTTCTCTTAACATGTTTAAACACTCTGAGAGGGGTATATATATATATATCCCCAATGTATTTGGAGAAGGAAATAGCAACCCACTCCAATATTCTTGCCTGGAGAATCCCAGGGACAGAGGAGCCTGGCGGGCTATAGTCCATGGGGTTGCAAGAGTCAGACATGACTTAGCAACTAAACCAATTTATTTATTTATTTAATACAGTGATGGGAGCTACAGATGCTGTGGCAAACCAGTGAAAGAGATGTTTGTTACCCCCAAAGACTGGGTTGTAAGTCTCTGTAAGACCCCTGTATCTGTGTAATCCAGTCTTACATAAAAGAGCCGTGGGACTTTTCCAGTGGTCCAGTGGCTAAGACTCTGTGCTTCTAATGCAGGGGGCCCAAGTTTGATCCCTGGTCAGGGATCTATATCCCACATGCCTCAACTAAGAGTCTGTATGCCAAACTAAACAGCCCACATGCCACAAAGAAGATTGGAGATGCAGAGTGCCACAACGAAGAGCTGGCACGGCCAAAGAAAAACTTTAATATTGGTTAAAAAAAAAAGAGCCATATGGTTCCACTTCACACAGAGATGGCCAGACACTCTCATCATGGACTCTTCTTACTTTTTACCATGAGCTGGAGGATCTTTATTTTCATAGTAGCCTGTACAGGTACTGTTATAGGGTGAGACCCACTATTATTGAGAAGATGCTTGGTTAAAATTATTTTTCAAAATGAAATAAGTGTCCAAGATCTGAATAAAGGACAACTATTCTACAGATGGGGCTTCCCTTGTGACTCAGTGGTAAAGAATCTACCTGTAATGCAGGAGACACAGGTTTCATCCCCGGGTGGGAAAGATCTCCTGGAGAAGGGAATGGCTACCCACTCCAGTATTCTTGCCTGGGAAATCCCAGGGACAGAGGAGCCTGGTGGGCTACAGTCCATGGGGTCGCAAAAGAATTGGACATGACTTAGTGACTAAACAGTAGCAACAATTCTGCAGATAACAGGGGGAAAGTGTGCATAGCATTCCAGGGCAGAAGAGGTAGGGAGAATGGGTGGTGGGTATTAAGAAATCACTTAGGAATTAATTGGAGAAGGAAATGGCAACCCACTCCAGTATTCTTGCCTGGAAAATCCCATGGACAGAGGAACCTGGCAGGCTACAGGCCATGGGGTCACAAAGAGTTGGACACAACTGAGTGACCTCACTCACTCACTAGGAATTAATAGAAGATAATCCATGATAGGGTCTAATTGGTATTTCTGGAGTTACAAAACGCCTGGGTGTGAGTGACTTTTGTCTGGAAACCGCTGAAGAACTGGATATCCTTAACACAGCGTGCTAAGTTGCTTCAGCCATGTCTGACTCTTTGAGGCCGTGGACCATAACCCTCCAGGCTCCTTTGTCCATGGGATTGTCCAGGCAAGAATACTGGAGTGGGTTGCCATTTCCTCCTCCAGGGGATCTTCCTGCCCAGGAGATCAAACCCACGTCCCTTATGTCTCCTGCATCGCAGGTAAGTTCTTTACCACTTTGGTAAAGAATCTGCCTGCAATGCAGGAGACCTGGGTTTGATCCCTGGTTTGGGAAGATCCCCCGGAGAAGGGAAAGGCTATCCACTCCAGTATTCTGGCCTGGAGAATTCCACGGACTGTATTGTCCATGGGATCGCAAAGAGTCAGACATGACTGAGTGACTTTCCCTTTCACTTTCTTTACCACTAGCGCCACCTGGGAAGCCCCTTAACACAGCAGCACCTATTAGTTGGTGAAGCTGGAGACAATAATCTCAGGGAATTGGCAGCAATATTAGGTAATACCCGCATATGCAGGCAGACTGCAAATTCAAAACAATGTTCTCAATAACTACTTGGCAGCAGTCTGTGAGAAACCCCTGCCTTAGCTTGAATTTGTTCCTAGGGGCAAGTTGTCTGAAACAGTAACTGTATCTGTTGATATGGGGAAGCAGGTTGCTAGTTCTAATCTTGTCAGCAAACGAAATGATAGGATTTACATGATCAAGAAACTTTGATGGCATCTAAAAACCTCAGGCAAAAAGGGCCATTTGATTACTTCCTAACTGGCATACTGTCACTCCTCCGTCCGTGGGATTGTCCAGGCAAGAGTACTGGAGTGGGTTGCCGTTTCCTTCTCCAGGAGATCTTCCCAACCCAGGGGATCGAACCCAGGTCTCCTGCATTGCAGGCAGATGCTTTACCATCTGAGCCACCAGGGAAGACTCAGATTAAAGATAACCTATTTCATCCTCTGGATTGGAGGCACTATGTGTCAGTTTATTAGTTCTTTAGCTTTTGTCATAAAAAAAAAAGAAAAACAAACAAGAAATGGCTGAGACAGAGGTCCATGAAGAGGCAATGCCTTTATCCCGGTAAACCTGTCAGCTTAGGGAGGGAGAAACCGAGGTCTAGTTCATTGCCATGACTTTGCAGAATCTGGGTTTTACTCCCCCAGATTCCATAAAGAAGCTACGAACAGACAAAATTCTGAGAGCTGAGTTAAGTGAGTGAGACCAATGGGTTAAGGGTTTTTCTTTGAAACATATGAAGAAAAGAGAACCAGGGCAAAATGATATAGGATGGTAAGGATTTACTGAGAATAGATGAAGAACAGAACAGATATTTGTTTCTATTTTTAAGGCTTAGTGGACAGGCTTAGTACAGTTTCATAATCCTTGGTCAAGTTAGCTATTTTTACATGCAGTTCTACTTTTCTTTTATTTATGCCCAAATTTCCAACTCAGGCAAACCACATCCATGGTGAAAGATTCTTCTTTCTCCAGGAGTTTAACCAAACTGTTTTCCTAATGTCAAAGGACCTTCAGTACAAGCAATAGAGCTCAAGAAGAAGTAGCTTTTCTGGCACTGAGTTAACAACCTACAAACACATCAGTAATGGCATGCTGTATTCCCACTCGAAGACATCTTTGTTCTTTTCCTGTTATTCTAGCAACTTCTTTTCTTAAATTCAGGTAACCAGCAGTGTGGGAAGCTGGAATCCAGAGGAACCATTATGACTTTGATTTCCAACTGTGAGGAAGAACATGCATACGTGGTCACTCAGCATTATATCTATGAGGACAAGGGCTACAAAGATCATGAACATGACCTAGTGTGTAAAGGATGTCTGTTGGACACATCCTGACATGTGTTCCTAGGGAGAGCTAGCCCCCGGCATCTTCTGCAGGGCCAACGAAAATGAATAGGGTCTGCTCTGAAGAAATTTCAAGAGCTGTTGCTGTTCAGTCTCTCAGCTGTGTCCAACTCTTTATGACCCCATGGACTGCAGCATGCCAGGCTTCCCTGCCCTTCACTATCTTCCCAAGTTTGCTCAAACTCACGTCCACTGGGTTGGTGATGCCATCCAGCCATCTTATCCTCTGTCACCCCCTTCTCTTCCTGCCCTCAATCTTTCCCAGCATTAGGATCTTTTCCAATGTGTCGGTTCTTCAGGAGTAAAACGTTATAAACAAAGATGGTACAATGGGACTTCCATGGTGGTCCGGTGGTTAAGACTCCACACTCCCGAAGCAGGGGGCCCAGAGTTCAATCCCCGATCGGGGAACTAGATCCTGCACGCATGTTGCAATGAAGATCCCACGAGCCACAACTAAGACCCAGGGAAGTCAAAATAATAAATAAATAAAATATTGAAAAACATAAAAATTAATCTAAATCCTCACAAAAAAACTATAAAAGCATACCTACATATGAATTGGATATAGAGAAGGAGGAGCCCTCTGAACAGCAGTAAATCTCACCAAGGTGGATGGCTCCCTCTGCTCCATGGCCTCGCAGTGTAGGCCTTTGGAGATAAGAAAGCGGGGGAGGATAATAATGCACACTTTAAATCTAAACTCCCCCATGGTGCTCCCATAATTAACTCCATTAATGGTAGATGGCCACCCATGTTTTTAACATCTGTTCTCCTGCTCTCAGATGGAATATCAAAGCAGTATCTTTTGAAAGAATTGCTAGAGGAATGCGAGGGCACCAAGGCCTGAAAAATGCAGTTCCATTTACTCCCGTCCATCTTCCTGGTTTTTAACCTGGTTCTTGAAATGCCAATCAACCACACTTCATGCCTTTGTCCCCTCTAGGAACTTTCTTCCCCAAGACATTCTCATGTCTCATACTTCATGTCTCCTCCTTTTCTGACTTCCTTATATAAAATAATATCCTTAATCAATCATATTCCTTTACCTTACATCATTTTTATCTAGACACCTGACATTGTATTACAGGTTTATTCAATAATTTATTTATTGCCTTGGGCTCCCACTGGAACATAAGAGACACAAAGCAGGCATACTGCCTACTTGAAGTGCTTTGTTCTCCGTGCCTAGAACACAAATTGATGTCTAACGAGCTCCTAGTAAATAGCTCTTGACTGAATGCATTTCACTCTTTCTTAAGTTTGTATTTGTCATCAGAACTAGAGTTCCAGGTTGATACTCATCCATGGGTCACTTCTGCCTACTTTATTTGTGATTTAAATGGTGTACTTTTACAGGGACAAGAGCTTTCCCTTCCATTTTGTTTTCCTCTTTGAATTTTCTTTAGATAATTAATACATATCCTTGTCTGATCAACTTTTATTATTCCATCCAAGCAATTTGTTAGTCCTGACTTGAAGGACTAACCAGAAGTTTGGCTACAGGACTGGGCTTGGAGATCTTCCAAACATGGCTCAGTTCATTCATTATGTAAGTATTTCAACCACAGACCACTGACCGTGGGCAAGATTAATAGAACATGGGAAGGAATTTATAGCAGATAATGGGAACATGAAGTCTCTGAATTTTTTAAAGATTTTTCTTTTTTTTGATCTGGAGCATTTAAAAAGTCTTTACTGCAGTTTGTTATAATATTGCTTCTGTTTTTTGTTGTTGTTGTTTGGTTTCAAAGATGTGGGATCTTAGCTTCCTGACCAGGGGTCGAACCTGCATCCCGTACATTGGAAGATGAAATCCTAATCCCTGGAGCACCAGGGAAATCACCCCTGAATTTCTTTTTTAAGCTATATTGGGGAAGAAAGCAGCTATTGGCTATCCTAATGTAATTATTGAGTACCAGACTGTAGACTAGAAATCCAGGAGCATAGAGATATTGTCTGATATACACTCACCTCTGTATATTCAGGACCTAGAACAATGTCTGATATACAACTGAAGGGAAGTTCATGAGCTGAAGCTTGTTAACTGAATAAATTGAAGTGCATTAACATTAGGTTTACCATATTGAGCATGAATCACTGAAAGAAAGAAGGAATAGTGCTGTTGGAGAGGGGAAAGGTTAGGGCCACTTGGTTACCTAACTAGATAGGAAGTAAGGACAAACACAATTTTGACCTGTAGTTAGGCTACATAGCATATTCTGTTCTCTCTACATACCGATCTCAGCTGTGCTCTGAGAGTCCCTGGAACCCTGACCCAACGTTATAAATGAATAGCACAGCTCTTTTATTTATTGGCTGTGCCTTGGGGCTTGTGGGATCTTAGTTCCCTGACCAGGGATTGAACCTGGGACCCCCACTTCAAAAGTTCTGAGTCTTAACTGCTGGACTGCAAGTGAATTCCCCATTTATTTTATAGTTATATTCCTGGTTCAGTTCAGTTCAGTCTCTCAGTCGTGTCCGACTCTTTGCGACCCCATGAATCGCAGCACGCCAGGCCTCCCTGTCCAGCACCAACTCCTGGAGTTCACTCAAACTCACATCCATTGAGTCAGTGATGCCATCCAGCCATCTCATCCTCTGTCGTCCCCTTCTCCTCCTGCCCCCAATCCCTCCCAGCATCAGAGTCTTTTCCAATGAGTCAACTCTTCGCATGAGATGGCCAAAGTACTGGAGTTTCAGCTTTAGCATCATTCCTTCCAAAGAACACCCAGGACTGATCTCCTTTAGGATGGACTGGTTGGATCTCCTTGCAGTCCAAGGGACTCTCAAGAGTCTTCTCCAACACACATTTCAAAAGCATCAATTCTTCAGTGCTCAGCTTTCTTCACAGTCCAACTCTCACATCCATACATGACCACTGGAAAAACCATAGCCTTGACTAGAAGGACTTTTGTTGGCAATGTCTCTGCTTTTGAATATGTTATCTATATTCTTGGTACAGCCTGTCAGTTAAAATGACATAAATTGAACCTGATTTTCCTACATTTGTATACAGGAGTCTGAAAAATCTGGATTAAGTCCAGGTCAATCAGATTTTCTAGGTCTGTGATGACATCCTCGAGTCTTGGTTTTTCATCTCCAGAATGATTATAGCTGTCTCGAGCCCAGTTAGATCTGGTGTGGCTATCTTTAATAATATTAGTATTCCTGTAATTACCTGAACAATATCCACTTGTCACCTAGACTGCACACACTATGAAGGCATGGACCATCTGTCCTGTTCCCTATTGAATCTGCAGATTGTAACAGAGTACATTGCACACGGTACATACTTAACAAACGTGTTGACTCAGTGACTCATGCATCACTTGGTATTCCCAAGGACACTGAAATCAAAATGGTTCAGAGCCACCACAGATGGTAAAACATGTCTTCGGGCTCCTTGACACACGCTAGAGAACAGCCCATACGCTGGTTTCACAAATTCTTCATGTCACAAGCTATGTCACCACTATATTTTGAAACTAAAATGTACATACCCATGGGTCCCAGGGTGTTTTCTGGATGTTTCTTTTACCAGGAAGGGTTCCCTCATATACCTTTAGAAGTTTTCCAGTACCACAGTCTACTGTCATACTGCAGGTATCTTTGGAAAAAAAAAAAATTATATATATATATATATCTCTCCAAAGTCCTTTTTATGGGTACATAGTGCATTCTCTACCATAAAACAGAGCACAGAATTGTATTAACTAGATCTTGAACAGTCTGGGCAAAATATTCCTCTGACTCAGATAATCTGTCCATCTGGAGAAGTTCTGAAACAGATCACCAGATATCAAGTTTTAGAATAATAACATGACCTCAAAGGTAATCAATGTAAACAGGTTCTAAGGATGAGGCAACAGGGCAAAGTGTTAGGCTTTTCTTCCTGCTCGTTTGTTTTGATTAGGTCTGGTTCTTTCCCTAATCCTCTGTTTGCGTGATCTATAACATGGGTGTGTGAGCACCACGCCTTTCCCTAAGACTCTAACTTGGACGTCAGAAAGCTTCATTAGCTGCTGTTTACCTCACCTAGGAGAACACAGGACAGGTGGAAAGTGTCTTTTAATTATCTGTGTACCCACATGCCAGGTGCCACTCACCCAGCTTTCAGAACTGAGATTGGCATCAAATAGACCAGCCACACAAGGAAACATAGAACAATAGAAACAGAAGGCAGAAAGGGGGCCCCAGAGAGGCAGCTGAGTAAACAAAGCTTTGGTCTGGGTCCTGCGTTTCAGGATGGGGTGATGGAGACATCGTATGCTTGGAGGCTAAGTAGACACAGATTCGAATCCCAACTGAGGTCTTTGCAGGTCACTTAAATATCTAAGTCTTACTTCCAAGATCAAAACAGGGCCATGCTATCAAACGTCTTGAGTTGTTTTAAAAATTAGAAGACACGCAGGTAAACCATACGAGGCACAGCACTGTCGTGGGTACTTGTCATTGTTTTTGACACTCCAGGGGGAGAGAAGGTCAAGTTTGATAACATCGTTGTATGTTCAGATGGGAGAAAGTAGGAACTGTTCTCTTACATGCTAAAAGAAACTACTGTCTACTAATTAGACTCATAATTAGATTTTGAAGATGAAATTTTGCTTCAGAAATAGTCCCTTGCCTCCCTCACCCACTTATTTGGTTTCATTTTCCCCTGAAACATCTTGCTTATAAACTCATTTTTGGTTGTAGCTGTGGTTACTGGATGGAGAAGGCAATGGCACCCCACTCTAGTACTCTTGCCTGGAAAATCCCATGGACGGAGGAGCCTAGTAGGCTGCAGTCCACGAGGTCGCTAAGAGTCAGACATGACTGAGCGACTTCACTTTGCCCTTTCACTTTCATGCATTGGAGAAGGAAATGGCAACCCACTCCAGTATTCTTGCCTGGAGAATCCCAGGGATGGGGGAGCCTGGTGGGCTGCCATCTATGGGGTCGCTCAGAGTCGGACACGACTGAAGCGACTTAGCAGCAGCAGCAGCAGTGGTTACTGGAAATGAGTTTAAATGACATATAAATTTCTGTCATCCTGATGGGCTTCTCTTCCTATCCCAGACACACCACTGATGCTGTCTTATTCCATGTGTCCTGCTTGCATTGATGCCGTCCATAGACCCAAGCCTGCAGAAGGATGTCTTAGATCCCGAGTGACCACACAGATACTTGTATTTGTCCCTTGGCCCTTCTGTTCTGTGTAAATCATAAAATATTTTATAAGAATGCATAATGTTCAATGGAGCCAGAAATGCAGCTATCGGTATCTTTGGTAAGTCCAGCTGGTATCACTTTGGTCTTGGGCAGAGCCTTGATGGAATATCAATTTTTACCTGGCATATCAATCCAGGTAAAAATAGGACTTTCACAAAGGTCAATGATAGAGAACCTAAATATATAGGAGAGTTGAAAAGTAAAGGAGAAGGAGGGACTTCGCTGGATCCACTACTCCACATTCCCAATACACGGGGCATGGGTTCGATCCATGATCAGGAAACTAAGATCTTGTATGCCATATGATGTGGGGGAAAAAAAAGAAGAAGAAGAAGGGGAGAAGGTTTCCCAATGGTTTAGCCAAAATATCATCCCATTTATTAGTAAACAACCTTGGGCATGTTACCTAACCCTAAGTCTTATTTTCCACAGCTTTAAAATTGGGATAATGAATACCTACCACAAACATTTATTATCATGATGAGGGAAGATGATGTTGGGGAAGCACCTTGCAGATTACCCAGTACATAACAGATACTCAGAAATATCAGTTTCCACCTCCTTTCCAAGAGTCCTCCTCATGGTCAATTCCTGCTCTGTTTCAAGTTCAGGGACATCATGATGGTAGCTTAAAATTTTCTGTAGTTAGAATATTTACACCATGGAAATTGGAGGTCAAGCTTCAATATTTTGGCCATGTGATGTGAAAAGCTGACTCATTAGAAAAGACCCTGATGCTGGGAAAGATTGAAGGCAGGAGGAGAAGGGGAAGACAGAGGATGAGATGGTTGGATGGCATCACTGACTCAATGGACATGAGTTTGAGCAAGCTCTGAGAGATGGTGAAGGACAGGGAAGCCTGGCGTACTGTAGTCTATGGGGTTGCAAAGAGAAAGACACGACTGAGCAACTGAACAACAACAAATCATTCAGAGCTTCTTCATCCATGTCCCTCCCTAGAAAATTTGTTAAACATTTAGCAGCATTTACATCACTGAGTTTGGATGATTTATCATTATAAATGTTAATAATGTTTTATTATAAATGTTAATATGTATTAATATCTTTAAGTCTTGATTTCCTTACCTTTAAAGAAGGGAGAATGAACACAGTCTGCCCATTTCAAGGGGAATTGATGGCAAATAACAAAACAAAAAACTGAAAATGACTGAGAGTAGTAATGACTGAGATTCATGTGAGCAAGAGGAGGTGCTGATGGCATTTCTTCCAGGGAAGAGAGAGAAATGCTGGCGGTCTGTCACTCCTGGTGAGTCCACTGTGGTCCACGATTGGAAGCTGAGATGGGAGGGATCCCCTTGGCCACATCCCCTTGGATTGGAGCCTTGGTCATTGAAGAGACACAGGTGAGGGAAGGAGGGAACGGTGGTGGCTCAAACAGTGCAGATTCATGTAGTTATCATTGAGATTTAGTGTATGTTCTTGAATGAATATTTCTTTAATGGCTCTCAGCTTCTAGGACAATTTCCATATTTATTCGAAGTAGAGCTGATTCACATTATGTTGTGTTAGTTTGAGGTATGCATCATAGTAATTGCAGATTATTTTCCGTTTACAGTTATTACGAAATCTTGGCTCTCTTTCCTGTGTTGTACAGTATATTCTTGTAGTTTATCTATTTTATACATAGTAGTTTGCACCTCTTAATCCTCTACCTCTATCTTTCCCTTCCCCCTTCCATCTCCCCACTTGCTTGTTCTCTGTATCTGTGAGCCTGTTTATGTTCTTATATTTATTTGTTTGTTTACTTAGATTCCACATGTAAGTGTTAACATACGGTATTAGTCTTTCTCTGTCTGACTTATTTCACTGAGCATAATACCCTCTAAGTATTTCTGTGTTGTTACAAAGGCAGATATCATTTTTTATGACTGAGTGATATTCCATTATATATATATATATATTACATCTTCTTTATTCTTTCATCTCTTGATGGGCACTTAGGTTGCTTCCCTGTCTTGGCTATTGTAAATACTGCTGCTGTGACATTAGGATGCATGGATCTTTTTGAATTAGTTTCTTTGTTTTCTTTGATTATATAAATGGCTATTTTATGTAACTTTCACCATTTATAGTTGTATCCGTGGAGTGATCCACAGAGTTCCTCGTTGCCGTTTTGGAAGTACAAGTAGTAGTGATTTTTTTAAACAAAACTCCAAAATTGTAAAGGGATAAATCTGTTGTTTTTTACTACATTAAAAAGTTTTTGTTCAAGGAAGGGTGAGAGACAGGAAGGCAACTAAGGACTTCCAGTTGAAATAAACTATTTACAAATTGTTCAGTTGCTAAGTCGTGTCTGACTCTTTGCAACTCATGACCTGCAGCACGCCAGGCCTCTCTGTCCTTCACCACCTCCCAGAGTTTAAGCAAACTCATGTCCACTGAGTTGATGAAGCCATCCAACCATCTCATCTTCGGTCTCCCCCTTTTCCTCTTGCCTTCAATCTTTCCCAGAATCAGGGTCTTTCCCAAAGACTCAGCTCTTCACATCAGGTGGCTAAATTTACAAAATAGATTAATAATAAAATATTGTACATTTTTAATGGATATACATCTAGAATATACAAGAATTTCTGCAGGAAAATGATGGGCAATCTCATAGAAAAATGGGCAATGAATGACCTAAGCAGGTCACAGAAAGAGGAAACTCTTACAGCTAGTGAGTTCATGAGAATTAGCCTCATTAGCAGTTATAAAAAATGCAATTAAAATAAGTTTCCCTTTTACTCTCAACAGGGGGCAAAAGTTGAGTTATGGGCAGTCAAATGCTGATGAAAATGGGGAAACAGAAAGCCTCACATACTGCTGATGAGACTACAAGCTTTTGGAGAACAATTTGGTACACATTTAGCCTATAACCCAGGAAATTCCATGCTTGTGGGTACCTTAGAAAACCTTTCACAACATGAAACAGGGGAAGATGATTCATGGCAACGCTGTTGTTAATGTTTGTCAGTGTAAAGATTTGGAACCAAACTAAAGGTTGAACAGAGAAAGGATGAACATGTGTGGTATATGCAGATTATCAAATACAGGTTAGAAATCAGAAAGAAGGAACTATATATATATATACACACACACACATATATATATATATCAAGAAGGACAGTTCACAAATATACTTATTGAACCTAAAAGTTAAAAGCATAATGAAATGTTTATCACAATGCAATTGATATAAAACATAAAATAATGCTTCCTATTGTTCATTGTTACAGAATTTGTGACTAAAGGCATGGATGATAGAATTCAGTTCAGTTCAGTCGCTCAATCGTGTCCAACTCTTTGCGACCCCATGAATCGCAGCATGCCAGGCCTCCCTGTCCAGCACCAACTCCCGGAGTTCACTCAGACTCACGTCCATCCAGTTAGTGATGCCATCCAGCCATCTCATCCTCTGTCATCCCCTTCTCCTCCTGCCCCCAATCCCTCCTAGCATCAGAGTCTTTTCCAATGAGTCAACTCTTCGCATGAGGTGGCCAAAGTACTGGAGTTTCAGCTTTAGCATCATTCCTTCCAAAGAAATCCCAGGGCTGATCTCCTTCAGAATGGACTGGTTGGATCTCCTTGAAGTCCAAGGGACTCTCAAGAGTCTTCTCCAACACCACAGTTAAAAGGCATCAATTCTTCAGTGCTCAGCCTTCTTCACAGTCCAACTCTCACATCCATACATGACCACTGGAAAAACCATAGCCTTGACTAGACAGACCTTTGTTGGGAAAGTAATGTCTCTGCTTTTCAATAGGCTATCTAGGTTGGTCATAACTTTGCTTCCAAGGAGTAAGCGTCTTTTAATTTCATGGCTGCAATCACCATCTGCAGTGATTTTGGAGCCCCAAAAAATAAAGTCTGACATTGTTTCCACTGTTTCCCCATCTATTTCCCATGAAGTGATGGGACCAGATGCTATGATCTTCGTTTTCTGAATGTTGAGCTTTAAGCCAACTTTTTCACTCTCCACTTTCACTTTCATCAAGAGGCCTTTTAGTTAATAGACATTAAAAACAGGAGTATGGATGTGAATGGAGGGCGAGGAGGTGACAAATGACATTGAGTATGGAAGATGAAGAGGACAAAAATAAATGAATAAAATTAAACTAAAAAGAGCCTCTTGATGAAAGTGAAAGAGGAGAGTGAAAAGGTTGGCTTAAAGATCAACATTCAGAAAACTAAGATCATGGCATCTGGTCCCATCACTTCATGGCAAATAGATGGGGAAACAGTGGAAACAGTGGCTGACTATATTTTTCTGGGCTCCAAAATCACTGCAGATGGTGATTGCAGCCATGAAATTAAAAGACGCTTACTCCTTGGAAGCAAAGTTATGACCAACCTGGACAGCATATTAAAAAGCAGAGACATTACTTTGCCAACAAAGGTCTGTCTAGTCAAAGCTATGGTTTTTCCAGTGGTCATGTATGGATGCGAGAGTTGGACTATAAAGAAATCTGAGTGCCAAAGAATTGATACTTTTGAACTGTGGTGTTGGAGAAGACTCTTGAGAGTCCCTTGGACTGCAAGGAGATCCAATCAGTCCATCCTAAAGATCAGTTCTGGGTGTTCATTGGAAGGACGGATGTTGAAGCTAAAACTCCAGTACTTTGGCCACCTCATGCGAAGAGCTGACTCATTTGAAAAGACCCTGATGCTGGGAAAGATTGAGGACAGGAGGAGAAGGGGACAACAGAGGATGAGATGGTTGGATAGCATCACTGACTTGATGGACATGGGTTTGTGTGAACTCTGGGAGTTGGTGATGGACAGGGAGGCCTGACATGCTGTGGTTCATGGGGTCGCAAAGAGTCGGACACGACTGAGCGACTGAACTGAACTGAAACTAAAAAGGTACTATGTGGTTGGTGGCATCAATAGTGCACCAGAAACGGAGTATGGTTGGTCCTGTTAGTCCTAGTCTGTGTGTCTGAGAGCCCATAATATTAATGATGATGATACAATGAGATAACATATGTATGAATGACTAGCAGTGAAACCATGCTTGCTAATTCTCCTTTCCATTCTGTCTACCTTACAGAGATAGCACCAGAATTAGGGAGATTTACTTTTGAAATGGACTTGGAAATTTTCTGCAGAAATCAAAGTTTGAATTACTTTTGTAAAAACTAGGCATGAATTACTATTATGAAAATGACTATTTATTTGTCTGAACTAGTCAGTACCTCAGTCAGGTAGAGACATAACTGGGAAGGTAAAGTTTAAAAAGAAGATATTTCAGCAAGGCAAGCTGTCACAGATTATATGAATTAATGCCAGAAAATGAAAATAAAAATTTCTGGACAAAATCTGTAAGTCCTGAAATATGGTCCAAACATTGCCATCTGCTCATAAAATTATGGAGAGGCTGTTGGAACTTTCCAGCACTGGAATGGACTGTCTATGCATAGCTGTCAAGGCAAAAATCTGTGGCACCAGATAGATCATCAGGAGAGTTCCCAAAGGGAGAAGGTCACTGGGATGCTTTCTCTCTCCTTGGCGTATTTCTATGCAGCAATTTCCAAAGTTAAAAGAAAAGAAAAAAAAGAGGATTCACCCTCATAAAACACCAGTCCAAACTATATTTCCTTCCACTGAACTAGCCCTGGAGCACCCCTCTTAGGGGAAGCTCACTGATTGAAACCTCCCACTCTGGCCAAGCTCCATAGTAACCATTTGCATAAGTTATTTTAGGACAGGAAGTCTTGTAAGGACACAGAACTAACAAGCTACCACCCACCAGAAGAATTCGGGAAAGGTCAAAAGGAGATGCCACATGCCCTACCGCCTCCCAGAATCCTTCTTGCTGGCGTCCATCTTGGCTGAGCTATGCATGTGCCACCAGGAAGGGCCCTGAGTCAGAATGATTGGCCAAAGACCACCCAGAAATGAATCCCATCACCATAAAATCCAAAGCTGGGAGTCATGTGGCAGAGCAATTCTCCTGGATTCCCTTACCCTCCTGCTCTCTGCCTGGGTGGCCCTTCCCAATAAAGTCTCTTGCTTTGTCAGCTCGTGTGTCTCCTTGGACAATTTATTTCCAAGTGTTAGACAAGAACCCCTTTGGGGCCCTGGAAGGAGTCCCCCTTCCTGCAACACCCCGACCTTAATACCATGACCCATCCAATTCATATTCATTCCTCAAGTCTCAGGTTCAAGAAAGGGTGGGATGAGCAAGGACCTTGGATACAGACAAACCTAGGCTCCAATCTAAATTCAATTGCTCATGAGCTGCACGAACTTGGGTATAGGTTGAAATCTCACTGTTCTGCAATTTCCTGAACAGAATGGGGAAAGTAATACATAATTTTCAAGTTGTGAGAATGAAAAAACTAGAGCAGACACTCAAATCAGTATTTACATATTCTCTCCCCTTTTTATTGACTCCTCTGGTTCCAGTTGATCTCTCCCTTCTTGGAACTTCCTCAGCACCCACAGGTGCAACTCGGTAACTTTCTGTCTTGATTGTAATCTCACTTCCTGGTGTAAGTTTTATCTCACCCAGAAGAGCTGGGCGTGAGCCTTTTTTTTCCTTCTTCTGACCTTTCCCTCAAAGAACACTCATTAGAACAGGAGCTTGGCTGCATACTGCTAAAGTACCATGAACAGATAAAGGAGAGAAAGACCCTCACCTTTCTCTTAAAATATCCCCACTGGCCATCAGCTATAGAAAAAAAGAATTCTCAACAGAAAATGGCTTTTTAGGTAAAACAAAATTGAGTGCAGTATTTTCAGCTACAGAGAGGCTACACTCATTTATCTGTATGCTTTTAAAGGGGGCATCACCAAGTGGAAGCAGATCCTTTGTTTTGCTGTCCACAAACACAGCGATGACTCAACTGCTCCTTGTTTTGTTGTCACAAATGGAGCTGGACATTTCATTTTTCCTACGATAAATCTAAATTAAATAATCACTCTTTTCTCCAGATAACCCGGCAATACCCACAGTCAAAAAGGATTCTTTTTTTCTAGTTCATTTAAACTCATAGTTTCATATAGGCCCGGAATGATATACCAAACCACAGAAATAGTTCAATTTCATCCTACTGCTCCCAGTCAGAAAAAAAGATAAGGCTTTCCTGGTGGTCTAGTGGTTAAGAATCCGCCTGACAATTCAGGGGACATGGGTTTGATCCCTGGTCCATGAAGATCCCAATGCCGTGGAGCAACGAAGCTGGCACTCTAGAGCCTGTGAGCCACAACCAGAGAAAGCCCATGCACAGTAACAGAGACCAAGTGCAGTAAAAAAAAAAAAAAAGAATAATTAGATTAAAAAAATTTTTTTTAATATTGTATGTTTTTTTAAAAAAGAAAAAAAACTGTTTAACTGGTAAGGGATGGTACTGAAAGCTGCAATTCATCTCAAATCCTTAAGCCAAATGGATGATTTTATGGCTATATAACTATATAACCAGCCCGTTTCTCCAAGATTCACAGGAAAAAGGGGTGCTTCCTATGTTGGGGGGTGCAGGGAGCCAAGTGCCCTGCATGGTGGGAGCGCCCAGGGACTGCCCTTCTAGTTTCCATGCTGTGGTTGTCCCCAGGAAGCCAATCACTCAGCCAACTCCAGCGTGACTGCCAAAACACATGGGCCAAAGGACTCCACCCCCTTTAATGAAATACAAATTTCTATGAAGGGCTTCTAGCCTTCAAAGGTACTTAAAGTAATTATACCCTGGCTTTAATACAGAGGCCATTTGTTTAATACGTATAAATCAATCCAGTTCCATTTCGATGTACTCAGTTCATACAACAGCCTTGTTGAGGTTTACTTTGCATACCCATAAAACTGAAGGACAAAGAAGTGAAGCAACTTGCCCAAGATCTCAGAGCTGGCAAGAGGGCAAGTCAGGATGTGAAATCCAGCAGCCTACATCCCATCCTCATAACAACTAAATGGAAGTACCTGAGGCTCAAGCTATGAGCCTCATAGCTACAAGCTATGGGACTCGTCCAACACAGCTGCTCAGTCACGGGGATTAAACTGAAACATGAGTTGTCTATTACCAAATCTTCACTTTTTTACTAATTACAATGCTCTCACTCCAAATTGTGGGGAGCTTTGAATATGAGAGCTTCCCAATTACTTTAAAAACATTTCTTTCATGCCCATGATTCACTCAATAGTCATGGAATAAGTACATTGGAGTGAGCCGCAGAGAACTACTGCTACTGCTAAGTCGATTCAGTCGTTTCTGACTCTGTGCGACCCCAGAGACGGCAGCCCACCAGGCTCCCCCGTCCCTGGGATCCTCCAGGCAAGAACACTGGAGTGAGGTGCCATTGCCTTCTCCAATGCATGAAAGTGAAAAGTGAAAGTGAAGTCTCTCAGTCGTGTCCGACTCCTAGCGAACCCATGGACTGCAGCCCACCAGGCCCCTCTGTCCATGGGATTTTCCAGGCAAGAGTACTGGAGTGGGTTGCCATTGCCTTCTCCGGCAGAGAACTAAGGCATGGTTTTATCCTGGGGGAATCACAATCTTACACGGAAACAGACACAAAAACAAGGAATTCTGATGGTAGGAACCTGTAAAAAGAGTTTTGTTTGGAGAACAGGAAGGACTAGATTCTACCCAAGGAAGCAGAGACTTGAAGAAGCAGTGCAGGAGACATGCGGATGGGAAAAGACTCAATTCTTTTCTGGGTGCGGCATGTAAGCTCTTCCATCCCTGACCAAGGGTGGAACCCGTGACCCCTGAAGCAGAAGCTTGGAGTCTTAACCACTGGACCGCCAGAGCAGTCCTGAAGACTCTTAATTTTTCATAATAGGGTGCAGATGTTGAGACAAGTTGATGGAGGATGGAAATTGATGGAGAGGAGACAAATTGAGATACTAGGATCCTAAATTAGCACCCTGAGCACAGAGAAGGGAAGATGGGGGAAGATAGTGGAGACTCTGTACACAGCGAACACAGTTAGTTATGAAGACTATCTGTGTGCTCAATACTGGGCAGGAAGACATAACAGAGGGAAAGGGCCTGAGGATGCAAGGTGAATTCTCTGGTTACTCCTTAATCTACTGGGGAATTTTGTTGACCCAGTGAAAAGGAAGAGAATCCTAAAGTTCTTGGGCATAAAACCTCCCTCCCTTTTCTCACACACGCAATTCCTTCCTGTGGAGGTCCTTTGGGGTTCGAAAGCTATCCTTTGGCAATGCTAATGATTTTAGGAGAAAGCCTCACATCTGGGAGGAAATGGATAAGGGGTTAAGACAAATTTACCCCCATTTTTAATTTTGCTAAAGACTCTGCTGACAGTTTGTGAGTGAAAATTCGAATTTTGAGTAGCACTTATTATTACAAAGGTACCATCTTCATTTCCTTATTTTGCACCAAGACCCCATTCTTCTATTTGCCATTTTTTCCACTTCCCTGGTAGCCACAGACATGAGGGCTGAGCTCTGCAGTTTCCGAGGGTATACAGTCTACTCTGAACGTGGGAGGCTCTACACCAGGATCTACTGGAAGGGTCTCCAGTTTCATAATGCAAGCTGCAAATTGGCATTCCTTTCCAAGAAGAATCCTTGGCAGCTAAACTGAACTGCTCTCCCCAGAAGAAGGCATAAAAAGGACAAGCCCGAAGGAGAAAAAAAAAAAGAACTTACAATGCAAATTCCAGAGGCCGTCATGGATGTAGCTGTTGCTAATATAAAGGCTAAGAGCAATCAGGGCTTCCCTGGTAGCCTACAATTCAGGAATTTGCCTACAATGCAGGAGACCCCAGTTGGATTCCTGGGTCAGGATGATGCCCTGGAGAAGGGATAGACTACCCACTCCAG
Organism: Bos taurus; assembly: GCF_002263795.3. Lineage (NCBI taxonomy): Eukaryota > Metazoa > Chordata > Mammalia > Artiodactyla > Bovidae > Bos > Bos taurus. Next base: position 20,504,807 of record NC_037350.1, on the reverse strand, counting down.
TATTCTTGGGCTTCCCTGGTGGTTCAGACAGTAAAGAATCTGCCTGCGTTGCAGGAGACCTGTGTTTGATCCCTGGGTTGGGAAGATCCCTTAGAGGAGGTCATAGCAACCCACTCCAGTATTCTTGCCTGAAGAATCCCCAAGGACAGAGGAGCCTGGTGGGCTACAGTCCATGGGGTCAAAAGGATTCAGACATGACTGAGTGACTAAACACAGCACAAGAGCAATCAGAAAGGCTCAAGTGTAACAACCTAACAAGGCTGCCAAGGAAGCAAAAGAGGGCTAAGAAAGCATCTAAAAATATAGCAGTGGCTTCTGCTGAGCCTCCCTCAAAGGTAGCATCTAAATAAAATGTTGTGAAGCCCATGAAGGTTTCTGCTCCCTGAGCTGATAGGAAATGTCAAATTGTCAGATCAGATTATTAAAATTAATTTTAATTAATTATTTTTAGGTTGATTCTAAAATAAACATCTGACTATAAAAAAGGGAGTCTGTGCTTAAAATAAGTTATACATATTCACATCTTTCCCTTCCCTCTACAAATTTGTTCAGCCTTCCAGGAGTTAGCCATCAGCTGAATCTTCCCTGCTCCCAAATATTCAGACATGATTGCCTTGAAACTTACTCCATGCCCTGTGGGAATTCAAAGTCCACCCTGAGATGACTTTATTCTCAGGAGGCTTCCTGTGTATTCTGATCTGACCTCCTGTTTTTCCTGAGTTCACAGGTTGATGACTCACCTGGGAAAATTCTAGGTGCTGCCCCTTCTTCCTTGTTGAAACTTTCACTCCAAGCACGTGATATGGGACTCCCTGAAGATTTAAGGGTACTTAGGGAGGGTTTACAAAGCCCAAAGGCAGGATCATCTAATCTCCAGTCATTCCTCAGTCCCTGCACAGATGCCCAGTCACACCACCTTCCTCCTTTCTTCCCCGCATCTCTTGAAATTCTTCTTTCTGTGAAGGTATGCAGGTCCCAGGTTCCAGGCTCACTGGATATTTGAGAGCTCAGTGGCACAGTAGGGGGTCTCTGTTTGCAGAATCCAGCCTTGGTAAATGGAAATCTGTGGTTATAAATAGCAGATCTCTTCCTCCCTTCACCCCCAATACTCTCTGCCTCTATTGTTGCATGATACCTCCCCTTTAGGAAACTTTAGTCTCTGGGGAATAACACCTAATAAAGATATATACTAAGTGGTAAAAGGACATCAGGAGAAGGCAATGGCACCCCACTCCAGTACTCTTGCCTGGAAAATCCCATGGATGGAGGAGCCTGGTAGGCTGAGTCCATGGGGTCGCTAAAAGTCGGACACGACTGAGCGACTTTACTTTCACTTTTCACTTTTCTGCATTGGAGAAGGAAATGGCAACCCACTCCAGTGTTCTTGCCTGGAGAAACCCAGGGACAGGGGAGCCTGGTGGGCTGCCGTCTATGGGGTTGCACAGAGTCGGACACAACTGAAGTGACTTAGCAGTAGCAAAAGGACATCAGGAAAGGAAAGATTTGCAAAAGAGATTTGTAGGGATGAAGGCAAAACCTTATGAGTAGTCCATCCATCCACCCACCCACACATCCATCCATCTATCCATCCATCCTCCCATCCATCCATTAATTTATCCACCTAACATCGACTAAGTGGCAGCTAAGTGTCAGACACTGCTCTAGCCATTGGATATATATTCATGGATGAGATAGTAAGGGCTGTGCCCTATCAGAGTTTACTTTGTAGTGGGGGCGGGTATTCATTTTGATACATGTTTTGCAGGAAGAATAGGTGTTCACTGCATAGGTAAGGGAGTCAAGACTTTTCCAGCAGAAAAGACAGGATGCACAAAGGCAAGAAATAAAATGAAATTGAACTAAATCACTAGGAAACAATATGGCTGGCTCAGGATGTGCAGTGGGAAGGGAAAGACGGAAGCAGGGCCAGGAAGGCACGGAGTTGGGAGTTTGGATGTTATTCTGTGGCAAAGGGAAGGTCTAATCAATCGTATAATGTCTCTGCCTTTCTTTCTCCCACTGCCATGCTCTCTCCTCGTCTCTGTTCCAGTCAGCATGTGTTCCTGTCATTCCCAACCAAATGAGTCCATAGTGATGGGAGCATTAATTTATTTGAGCAGACATGTGTCAACATCATTTGGAGAAAAGGCACCAGACCCATTACATACACTCAAATAATGTAATTAGGACTAGTTTGAAAGCAGCAAACCTCAAGCTTTCCTAATTCAGTCCTGACTGCTTCAGCCCGCTCTGTCTCTCAGCCTGTCTTTTGAGCTAATTTCTACTTCTCCATCTCTCCACTCCTAAGCCCTTCCCGCCGCCTCCCCCACCACACCACCTGTCTCAGGCTCTCTCCTGTTGTCTTGCCATATCAAACCACAATATTTACTGGATTTCCATGGTAAAGTATTAGTCGCCCAGTTGTGTCCGACTCTTTGAACCCCATGGTCTGTAGCCTGCTAGGCTCCTCTGTCCATGGAATTCTCCAGGCAAGAATACTAGAGTGGGTTGCCACTCCCTTCTCCAGGGGATCTTTCTGACCCAGGGATAGAACCTGGGTCTCCCACATTGCAGGCAGATTCTTTACCATCTGAGCCAACAAAAAAGCCCACGGTGAAGAAGAGAGAAATTTTTAGATGTTAGCTCCCTTAGTGTGTGGGAGAAGGCATTATAACAAAAACATGGCCACCTGATGAGAAGAACCGACTCATTAGAGAAGACCCTGATGCTCGGAAAGACTGAAGGCAAAAGGAGAACAGGGTGGCAGAGGATGAGATGATTAGATAGTATCACCGACTCAATGGACATGAATCTGAGCAAACTCCGGGAGACAACGAATGGGAGGGGAGCCTGGCCTGCTGTAGTCCATGGGGTCTCAAAGAGTCACACGTGACTTAGCGACTGAACAACAACAACAAACCTTAATCTCTTCACATCCTAATTGGATTCATAAAATTCTAAGAGCAGTATTTGGATGGGACCTTAGAGACTGTCTAGTGAAATCCAGCTCTTTCATTTTGGAAAAAAACAGGCTCAAGGAAACATGTCAAGTTAACCAGGCTCTGGAGCTGAAATCAACAGAGGCTTATTCTGATATCTCCCATTGATGGGGGATATTCACGAGTGCGTGTGTGTGTGTGTGGGTGTGTGGTAGGGCTGGTCCACCTAGTCCAAGCAGAAAAGGTAAGATGCATCCCATCAGTCATACAGTCATGCTTTATGGATACTAGAACATTCTTTGGGTTCTGCAGGGGTTAATGCAGCACAGAACTCAGGCATCCAGCCACACTCCCAGCATCAGGGAATTCTTAGTCCTCCCCAAGAATTATGCCTGATGACAGTCTCACTCCTCTTATTTATGCCTCTGCTATTCCTGCTACTTCTGCTGCTTTAGGTTAATAACTTGGGGGAAAAAAAACCAAAAAACTCATTGGTCTTTTTGTAGCTCATGCTGACTCTTGGCTTCTCCTGATTGTAATTTCTGCTTGCTTGGTCTCTGCGGATCATCAGCTTGTACCCATTGCTAAGTCCCTCTCTCAGTCCAGCCTTTAAAGTGGAGAGGGAGTATAACTGAGCAGGAACCCCAGGGCCTTCGCAGGACAGCCTTTCCCCACATCCTCTGCTTCAGCTCCTCTCTGAAGTACCTGATGCAAATTTCCTGAGTTGTTTTGCAGATGCGATCCCCTAACTCCCCTAAATGGAAGATATTAACTTCTTGAGGGCCATGAGCACATGGCCCCAGGCCTCCTGGAGCCAAAAGACTGATAAAGTTAACTCCTGTGACATCACCCTACTCACCATCAGCCAATCAGAGAACTGTGCAGGAGCTGATCACAGACCCTGTGACAACCCCCACCTGGCTTTTACAAGTGTTTTCCGGTAACCCTTGGGGAACTCAGTGCGTTTTAGGGCTTGAGCCACCCGTCTCCATACAGGGCCCTGCAATAAACCTTTCTCTGCTCCAGACTCTGACATTTCCATTTGTTTGGCCTCACTGTGTGTGGGACACGTGATCTTACCTTAACAGGAGTTCCCTGTGGCCTAATGGTTGAGATTCCCGGTTTTCACTACCACCAGCCAGGGGTTCAGTCTCTGCTCAGAAACTGAGATCTTCTAAGTCATATGGTAAGGTCAAAAAAAAAAAAAAAGCCTCCAAGACTTTTGGTTCTGGAACTGATCGTCTCCTTGTTTCATAGTTATTCTTCATGGACCATATTCTTGTGCCAGACCTTCGCAAAGATAGCCGCCTGACCTAGGGATCAGCTGTCCTGGGATCCATCGCCTGTGCCCAGGGTGGCAGTAATTTGCTTCCTTTAGACAGGACTTTTGGTGGCAGCATTGAACTTCCTCTCCATGCACCCTCTCCCGTTAACTATTGGTGCCCCAGGTAGGGCTTAAATCCATGTGTTTAGACATTTAACTCCACGCCCTCCTCTTCATGTCAGATTCCCCTGGGTTCTCACTGGTCCTGTGTGTTTCTTCCTCACTAGCCACTTTAGCATCTCCTGCCCCACCGGGCATTCACTCTCCCATAGAGCAGGGCCTGGGCTCAGATCCTGGAATTATTGAAAAGGACTCGATAAACTAATTATAACTGAGAATAACTTAGTCTCTATCCTGGGTATTTATATTTTAACCATGCCTTAAGCCGAACAAATTACTCTCTAATGTGGCATTTCAGGCTGTGCTAGAAGGAAAGATTTGAAAGGGAGCAGATTTCCCAGGGCTACTCCAATTACCATATACACAGTAATTTATTCTTCATGCCAATAAATATAGCTTCCAGTCTCTTCTACATATATTTTGTCCCTGGTCACCACCTTAATTTCACTGATGAAGATTCAGAGGTTAATAAATTTTCGGGACACGGCCCAGATTAGGGATGTCAAGATAGGCAAAAATTAGCACATTTTATGCTCTAAAGCATGCTTGATTTTTTTTTTTTAATGCTCTATAAGAGGCTTAGAAGACACAAGGTGAAGGATAGGAAAGTCCCTATATAAGGGAAAATTTTCTGATTTAAGAAATCTCTAACTTTCCGTTACTCATTGTACTCTCCTGCAAGGCAGAGGTAAGTTATCATTTATAGACCTGAAGTTAATTTTCATGTACTCCTGGAGAGTTATTGAAACCGAGAGCAGGAAACTGTGGGGCTCCCAGGGACAAATTCTTTCTGTGTCTCCTGTTTCTTGTTTGTAGGAAATAGACTTCATTCAGCCTCCTGACCTTCCCTGAGTTCCAAAGGATAGATTCAAACAGATGCTGATCAGGGAAGAGAGAGGAATTTAGAGAGGGGATGCAGAAACAAGGGAGGAACGGTCAAGAAATAATCGTGCAGCCTTGGGGCAGGGTCCTGCTTCTGGCTCAAGGAATATACGAAACAATATTTTTGTGTTTCTCTGCAGAACCAATCCCCCAGCCCCCCACCGCAGGTGGAGGATGGGATGGCAAATTCAGGCTTGAGTAGATTCCTAGAGAACCGCCCTGTTACCTCATCAACAACCAGTCAGAAGAAAATCACACACCCTGCAGCCCTCACCCCAAATATTGCCTCTTAAAAACTTTCCTCTGAACCATTGGGAAGTCTGTGGTTTTTGAGCATGAGCCACTCGGTCTCCTTGCTTCACTCTGCACTAAACCTTTCTCTGCTCCAAACTCTTGACTTTTTGCTTTATTTGGCTTCTCTACATGTCAGGAACATGAACTTTGTTCAGTAACATTTTTTTTTAACCAACAAATATTATAAGAGTGCCTATTAGGGACTGGGTGATATTTCCAAACATATTTACTTTTGTAAACATTTTAATTTTTACATTCATTCTACACTTATTGTTCTTGAACCCAAGTCCATGTGCCTGATGTACAGTGAGGCCAAACATGGACATCATAGTCTGGGCAGAGAAAGCTTTATTGCAGGGCCAAGCAGAAGAACAAGTGGATTGTATTCAAAAGACCTGAACTTCCCAATAGTTTTTAGGGATTAATTTTTAAAGGCAGTATTCGGTGAGTGAGAGCTGCAGGTGGATGACTTCCTTCTGTCTGGTGGTTATACAGAATCTCAATCTTCTACCTTCTGGTTCCAACTAGGGTTTCAGCAATGGCAACCCACTCCAGTACTCTTGCTTGGAAAATCTCATGGACAGAGGAGCCTGATAGGCTGCAGTCCATGGGGTCTCGAAGAGTCGGACACGACTGAGCGACTTCACTTTCACTTTTCACTTTCATGCACTGGAGAAGGAAATGGCAGCGCACTCCAGTGTTCTTGCCTGGAGAATCCCAGGGACGGCAGAGCCTGGTGGGCTGCGGTCTCTGAGGTCGCACAGAGTTGGACACGACTGAAGCGACTTAGCAGCAGCAGCTGCAGGGTTTCAGCAGGTAGTTACCTTCCCCCACCTGCGTGGGGGCCTTAGTTCCTGCAAAACAACTAAAGATTCCTATCAGATTATTAAGGATTTCCCTTGAGGAAGAACGAGGACTCTCTTTTATTGCTACACTATTGTTTCTTAACTGTGTTTCCTTTGTTTCTGCATTCCCTCACTTCTATAGTTAGCAATTGCTTAAATCTGCTCTTTGGAACTCAGGGAAGCCCTAGGAGAGTAAAGCCTTTTTCTTCAAACATGTTTCAATGCTATTCTCTCAAATCATCCCACCCTCACCTTTTCCCACAGAGTCCAAATGTCTGTTCTTTATGTCTGTGTCTCTTTTGCTGTCTTGCATATAGGGTCATCGTTACCATCTTTCTAAATCCCATATATGTGTATTAATATACCGTATTGGTGTTTTTCTTTCTGATTTACTTCACTCTGTATAATAGGCTCCAGTTTCATCCACCTCATTAGAACTGATTCAAATGCATTCTTTTTAATAGCTGAGTAATATTCCATTGTGTATATGTACCACAGCTTTCTTATCCATTCATTTGCTGATGGACAGCTAGGGTGGAATGATTTGAGAGAATAGCATTGAAAGAGGTATATTACCATATGTGAAATAGATCACCAGTCCAAGTTCAATGCATGAAACAGGGCACTCAAAGATGATGCACTGGGACCACCCTCAGGGATGGGATGGGGAGGGAGGTGGGAGGGGGGTTCAGGATGGGGGATACATGCACACCTGCCGGGAGCTGGCATATTGCATATTGAGTGCATATTGCATATTGCATATTGAGTGCAGCACTTTCCACAGCATCATCTTTCAGGATCTGGAATAGCTCAACTGGAATTCTATCACTGCCGGGAGCCAGCGTGAGGAACTCCGCCCATGACAAAGGTCGTGAGGAAGGAGGCTCGGCATACGCAAAGGCGGGATCGAGCCTCAGGAGTCCCCCTGGAAATTCTCGAGCATCTACCCCCAAAACCAGAGTCTGCCTACTTTCTGCTTTGTGCTTTCACCTACACCTCTGACTTTATGGGGGGCTGTCCCCCACTACCTCTCTCTGAAAAAAGAGTTAGCTTACAGCTCCAGTTAATAATTCCTTGGTGTGACAGTGTTTAACCTACAAACTCCTTTGGAAGTCCTCTAGCCTGCCTGAATAGGTTTTTCCAGCCACATGTGATTGTTCAGAGCCTCCCAACTGTGAGAGGCAGGAGATATTCTAAACTGTCTAAACACAGATTCCTTTGAGTAGTTAAAAGATTGATTAGAAATTGTATTGGTGAAGGGTTTTTCACTTATTGGGCCAATGTTTGCTGCTAAGTTTCCATACTCCTTGCCTACTGTGTCCTTGGCAGTGTATTGATTGATATAATGGGTGTATAGAAATGTAAGTTGTAGCCTCAATGTTTGTAACCTTGGACCCTTGAGTTAATTCTTTTCTTGATTGAGCCCACCACACCTTTGCCCTATAGGAATGCAGCTTTGTCCAATGCATTTTTGGAGGCTGGTCCCTGACTTTGGAATAATCACCTTTAGAGAAAGATAAGTTTCTTAAAATGTTAACAGACCTCCTGGCCAGAAGATGATGTAATTCACCTGAACTTTTGCATATGATAAGTTTGAAAGCCTGGCTTCAATTAGGACCAGGAACTGCTGTCCTTGCATGACTCCACCCCTTCCCCCATTATCCTCTATGCACAACTTAAGGTATAAAAACTACTTTGGAAAATAAAGTGCGGGCCTTGTTCACCGAAACTTGGTCTCCCCATGTCGCTCTCTCTCTCACTCTGGCTGAGTCTCCATCTGGAGCGCGGAACCCACCATGCTTACTAATTCTGCCTGGGCTTCTAAGATCCGACCAGGGAGGCCTCAGTGTCAAGGCCGCCTGCGGCCTACGTAAGTGGTGCAAACTTCTTGTCTTGAAGTTTTATTGGTCTCCTGCGTAAACCAAGCTACTCAGCCTCTTTTCTCCACTGAATTTCCTCACTGAGCTATCCTCATCCTATTACTCTTTATATCTTTGATAAAATATTTAAATAAATAGGTCGCCGACACCGTCCCTGCTTCGAATACCCTGGATCAGCCGGGGCTGGTCCCCGGCACACACCCATGGCTGATTCATGTCAATGTATGGCAAAAACCACTACAGTATTGTAATTAGCCTCCAATTAAAATAAATAATTAAAAAAAAAAAGGAATGGGGGATATGGAAAGGCTTTTGTACCCCAGAGGGCTCCACAGGATCCTGCTCGATTTCAACGCTTCAAATAAAAATGAGATTGTGCGTATCAATATATTGATGTTTGTGTCAATATACTATATCAATACAATATATGTATTGATATTCTTAATATTTATATTAATTTTAATTAATTTACAGTATTTCCCTCTTGGTAGGTATTTAGGCTGTTTTCAAATTTTCACTATTGCAATGATGCTTATAAGTCTCTTAGGGCTTTCCTGGTGGCTCAGTGGCAAAGAATCTGCCTTCAATGCAGTTTGGTCTTGGTTGGGAAGATCCCCTGGAGAAGAAAATGGAAACCCACTCCAATACTCTTGCCTGGAAAATCCTATGGACAGAGGAGCCTGGCAGGCTACAGTCCATGCGGTCACAAAAGAGTCAGACATGACTTAGCCACTAAACAACAAATAAGTCTCCTAAATAAATCCTTATTTGCACTGATGACTATTTCTTAGGATAGATTTCCAGACTGGGAAATAGTGAAAGAGCATGATGATGTTTAAGGCAAAAAAAAAAAAAAAAAAGAAAATTATCTTTGAGGTTGAGTTGTAAAGAAGCCGCAGTGTCAGATTTGGGAACAAGGCCAGGACCCCCTTCCCAAGTCCAGAGAAACATATCTGAGTGAACACTCAGTTTCCTCCAGCAAGGGGAGGGAGCCTGCTTTGAGGTGTGGCTTGCATTTTGTCCTCCATCTCTCTGTTGGAGAAATGCGCAACCAGAGTTGGTATAACTGAGCAGGACACTCACTATGGGCCTTCCTGGGACAGGCCTTCCCCACGTCCTCTGCTTTAGCTCCTCTCTGAAGCACCTAGATCATATTGATAGTACCTGATGCACATTTCCTGAGTTATCTTGCAGATGTGAGCTCCCTCTCACCCCACCAAATGGCAGATGTAACTCTTGACCAGGGGCATACAGCCCCAGGCATCTTGGAGCCTAAGGACTGATAATGTAAAGCCCTGTGACACCACCCCGCCACTTCACCATCATCCAATCAGAGAACTGTACACGAGCTGATCACACACCCTACGATCCCCACGTCCTCACCTGCCTTTTAAAAATGCTTGGCTGAAACCCCTTGAGGAGCTAGAGGCTTTTTAGCACGTGAGCTACTCATTCTCCTCCTGTAGCCCTGCAATAAACCTTTCTCTGCTCCAAACTCTTACTTTTTTTGGCCTCACTTTGCGTTGGGCACGCGAACTTGCGTTAATGTTTGGAGGGCAAGTCAGTCCTCTAATATCATTGATGACGTCTCACTCTCAGCTTAAACTGTCCTCTGCTTTCAACGGTCTTCTCTGAGAATAACATCCAGAGGATCATCAAAGCCCACGGCACCCACACGATGTGGCCCTGACCGTCCATCGGCCATCTTTGGCATTGTCCCCTTCCTTCAGTGCCTGGAAGGGGTTAAGTTCTTTAAAGGCTTTACTCTCTGAAATACTCTTTTTCAAGATCTTCAAGAGATCTTGCTCTTTTTCTTCCTTTGGACTCAGGTTCTCTGAAGAACCTCTTCAGAGAGTTCCTGCCCACATCACTTAGGATGTTGCTTCTTTGTAGAACTTAGCAAAACTTGCAATTAGTTTACTTTTTTTCTGTTGTTTTTTCCCATTTGTGATGGGAGAGTCAGTTCTCTGGAATATCCAGAGCCTCACACAGAGGCTGGCATATAACAGACACTGGATAACTATTTACTGTTGAATTTCTGTAGACTTTGGCCAGTTATGACAAGAGGACAGAGTGTAAGATGAGATGTGGAATCCGAAGCCAGATTTGCACAGCAGAGACCAGGGTGCCAGGTCCAAGGTTGAGTTCATCTGCATTACCTGCTGAGTTAGCTGAATAATTAATAAAAGATGGCCACGTCCTCACCCCTGGAACCCGTGACCATCTCAGAGTGAAATCCTGAGGCTCGCTTGAGCAAGCAACTAGCCAAGCCACCACCCCCAAGGTTGGGATAGCTGTGATCTGGTTTCAGAGGCTAGAACACCATTTATGAAATGCCCAGCTCTGCAGAAATCTCAGCCACTGTAGTCATAGCACCCACTGAGGCCCCAGTTAAGCCAAGACCAGATACTGAAGCCAAGGCTGGGTGTAAACCCCAAAGGACCTCAAGATGTGCTTTGTTTGTGGGAGTTGAGTATTAGAAAATGGCCTTGGGAATTTCCTGGTGGTCCAGGGGTTAAGAATCACCTGCCAATGCAGGGGACATGGGTTTGATCCCTGGTCTGGGAACTAAGATCCCACATGCCTTGGGGCAACTAAGCCTGTGTAGCGCAACTACTGAACCTGTGCTCTGCAACAAGAGAAGCCACCACAATGAAAAGGCCAGCACCGCAACTGGAGAGGAGCTCTTGCTTGCCAGAACTAGAGAAAGTCCACGGGCAGCAAGGGAGACCCAATGCAGTCAAAAAATAAAAATAAAAAAGAGTGGCCTAGTATCACTGAAACAATGTGGACTGTGATATTAACTTTGTTTTGAATCTGGACTTGGCCACTTCCTAACTAGTTAGGTAAGCCTGAACAGTCCTTTAAACTAGTTAAGATTCTATTTTGTTGTCTATGTCAGTCATAACAGACCATGCAGGATAGTTGCGAAGCTTAGAAATTCCATTTATAGCATGCCCAGGACACGGTAGGCTTGAAAATGGTGATTATTACTGGAGTGTCTTCCAGGGACCCACAGCCAGAGTCATGGATCAGGGACTAAGACTCTATCTTAGCTTGGTTCTCATGGATGGGATGTCTGTTCCCCTGCCAAACATCCCTCAAAGGGGAGCAGATTTAAGAAAGTAATATACTAAGGGATAAGATCCATTTCCCCACCAGCTCCCCTACTTCCAATCTCAAACCCTGTTTAACACCATTTGGCAAAACCATGAAATAAGAAGAAAGTGCATCTCTACCTGGTAGAAAGCCTATGAAACTTCTGTGCAAAAAGTTAATTTTCAATCCTATGTTCTTCATCTCTCACATAAGGGTAATAATAGTATTTTCCATGGAGAGTTATTATAGATAAGAAATTAAATAATACATATAAAACACTTATCAAGGAACCTGGTAGACAACAAGAGCTCAGTCAATACTGTTGCTGAGGTCCTGTCAGCAGTGATAGTGATCCTGAGAGTGTTAAGGGCGAGGATGGTGAGGACCATGATAATGATGATGATGATGCCATGAATGTGGCTTCCTGATTAAATTCAGGGGACACCCTGGGAGCTGACAGTCCTTACAGTCTTTTCTTTGGAGGGAAGAGGAGGTTTAAAGAAACATGAATTTATTCTCATCATTGTGCAATCAGAACTTTGAAATCAGTCTCACTGAGCTAAAGTCAAGCTGTCAGCAGGGTTGTTTCCTCCCAGAGGCTCTAGGGAAGAATCCATTTCCCTGTGTTTTTCAACATCTAGAAGTCACCTCCCGTTGTGGCTCAGCTGGTAAAGGATCTGCCTGCAATGGGTGAGACCTGCATTCGATCCCTGGGTTGGGAAGATCCCCTGGAGAAGGGAAAGGTTATCCACTCCAGTATTCTGACCTGGAGAATTCCAAGGACCGTATAGTCTATGGGGTTGCAGAAAGTCGGACATGACTCAGTGACTTTCACTTTAGAAGTCACCTACTCCCCTGAGTGCATAGCTAGCTTTCATTCATCTTCAAAGTATATCACTCTTACCTCTGCTTCTGTCATCACAACTCCTCAATCCTTTGACCTTCTTACCTCCCTCATATAAACAGCCTTGTGATCACATTTATGACCCACCAGACAACCCCAAGTAATCTCCCCATCTCAAGATCTTTAACTTCATCACATCTGCAGAGTCTTTTTTTGCCTTATGAGGTAAACTTCCCAGGTTCTGGGAATTAGGATGTGGATATTTGGGGAGGAATTCCTGTCACAGCCACGGATGACCGTCTGTCCCTTCATTCCCACTTTCTAAGCATGCCTTTCGGGATCCATCTCTGAGGCCCTCCTTGTAGGTAACCTCCATACCCTCCCCTCTCCCTTCTGCTGTAAGCTTCAACTTAAACACCCAACTGTTGTAAGTTTCAATTTGAATACCCAGCCCTCCACCAACTATATGTCTGCATCCAAAAAGCTTGATCAGTCTGGAGAAAAGCATCACTGGGACACTGGGTCCCACTTTACATTTTTAGTCCCAGATCTGACACAGGTCCTAAGAATTACAGCAGAGAACCTGACACAGACCAGGCCACAGGCAGGCAAGGGAGAGGCAGAACGGCTCCTTTGGAGACAGCTGTCCAAGAAAAAAGATAGCTAAGGTTAAATGGGGATAAGACAATCTCCTTTGGATTAAAAAATGAATTGTGAGGGACATTTACTCTGACTGGGAAGAGTTTTTATGCGAAGCCCTCTGGGTGGGTGATGGAATTCTGAGGCAGAGGGAAAAGGTCAATACAGAAAGGGGGACTCTTTCCAAGTCTGCTAAATGCTGTGTAAGCACAGGGCTTAATTCTTATGAGGGAGACAGAGTATGGTAAGATAAACACTTGAAGATAAAATACAGTGCCAGGTAGAGAAAAACGCTGATCAAAATAAAACAGGGAAGATTGCAGAAAATAACACGGATTGCTATTTTAGAAAGAAGAGTTGGAGTAATGACCTATATGGGGAAAGAAGCTAAAAGAAGAAAAAAAAGAAAAAAGACTGGATATATGTATGAAAGGAAGTGAAAGTGAAAGTGAAGTTGCTCAGTCGTGTCCGACTCTTTGCGACCCCATGGACTGTAGCCTACAATGCTCCTCCGTCCATGAGATTTTCCAGGCAAGAGTACTGGAGTGGGTTGCCATTTCCTTCTCCAGAGGATCTTCCCAACCCAGGGATCGAATTTGGATCTCCCACATTGTAGGCAGACGCTTTACTGTCCGAGCCACCAGGGAAGTCCAGATATATGCATATGTATAACAAAATCACCTTACTGTACAGCAGAAATTAACATTGTGAATCAACCATATTCCAATAAAGTTTATTAAAAAAAAGAAAGGAGTTGGAGAGAACATCTCTGAGGAGATGGCAAGTGAGTGGTGAGGGAGGAGGGAAGAGATAGGGGAGAAGGGAAGGAAATACAAAAGCCCTGGGGCAGGATTTGCTAGGTGAGTTTGAGAACCAGCAGGGAAGTGGGTGCGGCTGGAGAGGAGTAACCTTGGATGGGACTGGTAGGTAAAGGTGAATGGGTCTCCAGGGGCCACAGCATTCAGAGCCTTGGAGGACCCTCACGCCTTTGCTTGGCTGCTCCTCTGGTGGAATGTCTCAAAGGTAGAGCCATGCGGCCCTTCAGGAAAGCCCTCCTCATGTGTCATCTCTACTGAGAAGTCCGCCTGTATCCCCTGAAGGTGTAACTGATCGCGACCTCTTACACTCTTCCAAGGCCCTTAGAGTCTTCACTTTGGGCAAGTCTTCACTTCTCAAGATCCCAGCCTCTGCATGGGACCAGCTCAGCCTTCCTGTGAGACAAAGGGACCCATCCTTTCCAAAGCCCTGATATCTGAGTCATCACCCTATGACAGGTTCTTTCAGAGGATTTGCTTCTCCCTCTTATGTTTGGGAAGAAAATTGGCTTTCTTCTCCAGGGAAAAATGAAAACACTAATTCAAAAAACAAACGCTGGACTGGAAGAAACACAAGCTGGAATCAAGATTGCCGGGAGAAATATCAATAACCTCAGATATGCAGATGACACCACCCTTATGGCAGAAAGTGAAGAGGAACTAAAAAGCCTCTTGATGAAAGTGAAAGTGCAGAGTGAAAAAGTTGGCTTAAAGCTCAACATTCAGAAAACGAAGATCATGGCATCTGGTCCCATCACTTCATGGGAAATAGATGGGGAAACAGTGGAAACAATGTCAGACTTTATTTTTTTGGGCTCCAAAATCACTACAGATGGTGACTGCAGCCATGAAATTAAAAGACGCTTACTCCTTGGAAGCAAAGTTATGACCAACCTAGATAGCATATTCAAAAGCAGAGACATTACTTTGCCAGCAAAGGTTCATCTAGTCAAGGCTATGGTTTTTCCAGTGGTCATGTATGGATGTGAGATTTGGACTGTGAAGAAGGCTGAGCGCCAAAGAATTGATGCTTTTGAACTGTGGTGTTGGAGAAGACTCTTGAGAGTCCCTTGGACTGCAAGGAGATCCAACCAGTCCATTCTGAAGGAGATCAGCCCTGGGAGTTCTTTGGAAGGAATGATGCTAAAGCTGAAACTCCAGTACTTTGGCCACCTCATGTGAAGAGTTGACTCATTGGAAAAGACCCTGATGCTGGGAGGGATTGGGGGCAGGAGGAGAAGGGGACAACAGAGGATGAGATGGCTGGATGGCATCACCGACTCGATGGATGTGAGTCTGGGTGAACTCCAGGAGTTGGTGCTGGACAGGGAGGCCTGGTGTGCTGCGATTCATGGGGTCGCAAAGAGTCGGACACGACTGAGCGACTGATCTGACTGACTGACCCCCATATTCACTGCAGCACTATTTACAATAGCCAAGGCATGTAAACAACTTAAGTGTCCATCAATGGATAGGTGGATGAAGAAACTGTAGTATGTGTGTAAAAAAAAGGAAAACTCATCATTTATAGCACATGGATGGAACTCAAGGGCACTATGCTAAGTGAAAAAAGTCAGACAGAAAAAGACAAATATCGTACGACTCTCCTATATGTGAAAGTGTTAGTCGGTCAGTCATGTCCAACTCTTTGCAACCCCATGGACTGTAGTGCATCAGGCTCCTCGGTCCATGGAATTCTCCAAGCAAGAATACTAGAGTGGGTAGCCATTCCCTTCTCCAGGGGAGTTTCCTGACCCAGGGATTGAACCCAGTTCTCCTGCATTGCAGGCAGAATCTAAGCAACCAAGGAAGCCCCCAAAACAAAACAAAACTCCCAAAGGCAAGCTAATAGATACAGAGAACAGATTGGTGGTGGCCAGAGGTGGAGGGTGGGGATGGGAGAAATGGGTGAATGGGATCAAAAGGTAAAAAAAAACATTTTTTTTTTTAAACTTTCAATTGTTTGGCTACCTAATGGCTGGGGGCAGTGTACACAGTGAACTGAGAGAGCTGTCTTCAGCGAGGGTTGAAGGTAAGAGGAGGATGTATCTCAGGTTCTTTTCTGGTCTCAGGTTCTTTAACTGAATAAAGCTGTACTTTTCAAACTAGATCTGAGTTTCTGCCACCGACAGGTATCATCGCTAAGCAACTGGGTAGGATTTTAGCTTTATCACTTGGCCATATGAGCTTAGACCAGTCACTTGCCTCTTTGAAAATCTGTCTTTTCATCTGTAATACATGGTTAAGGATTCTTACCTCATAGGATTATTATAGTATGATTTTGTAAAAATGTCTGGCATAGAGTAATCATGCAAAGTAAGAGTTGATGTATGACCTGAAATTTCAAGTTGTACCTTTTTCTGAGTTCGACAGAAATAACACTCCACCTTCCATCCCTGGCTTTCCCGTCCCTAAATTCTGTGCTCTATCTACCTTGCAAATTCCTGTGTTCAGTGCATCTGACAGGAGAATTTCAAAGAGTAATAAGGAATTCCCACGCAGTCCAGTGGTTAGGACTCTGTGTTGCTTTCATTGCCAAGGACTTGGGTTTGGTCCTTGGTTGGGGAACTAAGATCCCACAAGCCATGCTGCATGGCCAAAGACAAAAAGAAAAAAGAAGGCGACAGAAATTAAGGTGAAGTTATTTAAAAAAATTTTTAATTGCTTGTAAACAGATATACTTATTAGGAAAGAAAGAACTTAATGCCTTAAAATGAAACTAGTTTTTCCAATTACTTCTAAGAGAAAAATTGCATAAATTACCAGTGAAGTGATTTACAATCTTTATTTTTAAAAGTAGTAACTGTTTCTAGATTAAAGACAGAATCTAACTGATTTGGGAATAGACATGAAAGAAGGATAGGTTTTCAAACAACCCTGTTCATAAGTCAATTCTAGAACAGACTACATTAAGATGCAATTATCCATGGTATTCACCATTATGAATTTTTTATTTAATATTAGTTTCAGTGCTGTGAAGAGAGATGGCTGAAAATCTTACAAAGTGACAACCACTTTGTTGATTACTCTTAAGGCTTTTGAATATTTAAGATATTTCCATAAAACGATTATTTTCCAAGCAAAATTAATGCTGCTTTAAAACTGACTTCAGATATAAGCAAGTTAGTCCAACTGAGCCTAAGACATTGAGTGTGCAGAACGTCCCTCAAATGTTAAAAGTGGTTTTTAAGCCTTTCATTATTTCAACAATGTATATGTTACAAACAACAAAAAAATCATTTGAAGGTGTTAATATGTCAAGTTTTATACCTTTATGCATTTTGGTGAATTTTGAATGGCTAATGTTTTAATTTTTGTTTGTCAAATATTTGCTAACTTCGATGAGAGGGACAAAAATTAAAATTAAATGTGAATTTTTTAAAACATTAAAACATGTGGCAACTGTATGAAAAAGTTTAAAAAAATGAAGCTTTCAAATAGTTTTTAAAGTTTGTAACATTTATACTTCTGAAAGTATTAATGTTTAAAATTCCAAGAAGAACTTTAAGACACACTCTGTCAAATACTATATATAGTAATTGCTGTAAAGAATAAAATTGAAAAAATATCAAATCAGGAGGGAAAATTCCCTCTCAAGGAAAAAAAAAAAATCCCTTTTTCCTTAGATCAATTGATGCAGGTAGGGCACCAAAGACGAATCATGCAAAAAACCCCTATGGGCTCTTGAAGGGGTGAGGCAGGGTGTGTAGGGTTGGTGAATTGGGTGGTACCGTGGTTATATTGTGGAGAAGGCAATGGCACCCCACTCCAGTACTCTTGCCTGGAAAATCCCATGGATGGAGGAGCCTGGTAGGCTGCAGTCCATGGGGTCGGGAAGAGTCAGACACGACTGAGTGACTTCCCTTTCACTTTTCACTTTCATGCACTGGGGAAGGAAATGGCAACCCACTCCAGTGTTCTTGCCTGGAGAATCCCAGGGACGGGGGAGCCTGGTGGGCTGCCGTCTGTGGGGTCGTACAGAGTCAGACACGACTGAAGCGACTTAGCAGCAGTGGTTATATTGACTAAATTTCCATCAGTAAATGATTTTGGGTCCAATTTTCTCTTTCTAAAAAAGTTTGCTTCTCTGTCCATTTTTCAGATGCTGCTTTTTTTTCAAGGTCTCCACTTTCATTTTTTATATTTTTAAAAATGCTTTTGTTTTATTGTGGTAAAAGTCACATAATATAAAGTATACTATTTTAACCATATTTAACCATACAGTTCAGTGACACTAAGTACGTTCACCTTATTGTGCAACACTCACCATCATCCTTTTACTGAATTTTTTACCTTCCTATACTGAAACTCTGTCCCCATTAAACATTAACCCCTTCCCGTCCTCTGCCCCCCTCCCCCCAACCCCTGGCATCTACCAATGTACTTTCTGACTGTGAATTTGACTATTCTAGGTACCTTGTATAACACTGCTGGTGAGGGCCTACTATACAGGCAGAGGGAGCGGGGGGAAAGGTAGAATCTGTTCATAGGAAATATATTAAGTTAACCTTAAAATTCATTCCAACATACATTAGGCGCAGACAAACACTGTCAGAGGCTTTTAATGCTGCTCTTATCACTTATAAAAACAGAGAATGGCTCAGGAGAGGTGTTGGAGTAACTATTTATCCAAAGGATCTTCTTCAACCAACAGTCAGTTACTGTGAGGCCACCTCCTGTGCATTGGCTCAGCAGGTGAGCTATGAAGCTGGACTGAGACCAGAAATCAAATCTCCTGACTGTTGCACTTCTCTTGACACTACATTGCATCATGTCAGAGTAAGCAATTTTTCTTTTCTTTTTTTTTTCATTCATATAATAAACAGAGTAAGCAGTTCTTCTATCCATCTTAACTCCCAATTCTAATGGGTCTTGGAGTAAATTTCAAATTTTCCAACCTACTGTTTCTTCTCTAATTACAGTAGATTATAACAGATAAGCCTCTCAAAAAAAGGAACTTGGAGAAGGAATATTGAGTACATAGTAAGGGACAAGCCTTGTGCTGGTAATTGTACATATTTTATCTTACTTATTCCTCCTAACAGCACTAGGAGATATTTCTTACTATGTTAAAAATGGGTAAACTCAAAAAGTTGAAGGTACTTACCCAAACTTAATGAATAAGTAGTATAATGGAGATTTGATCCCAGCAGCAGCAAATCTATTGTCTTTTGATTAAACTATTAAGTGAGGCCTACTTTCTCATCAACTCACCCATGAAGTGAGAAATTATTTGGGGCCCTGTGTGGAAAAGCATATAGCAAAATGGGAACATTACAGGTGTGAAGTATAGCACATGAATGATGGACAATTCAAGGTCAATGCCACCTTTCACAGTGCTCCAGGTGAAAAAGAAACTAATTTAATTACCTCACTGTCCCCAAGATTGAAACAAAGGTATTATACCTTCAAAAGATTGGCTATTTTATCTTATCAAATCATCCCTCTCTTACTAGCCAAGAGAGAAGGAAGCTTTCAGAACCATGCCTGCTTTGCAGTTCTATTCCCATTTGATCTTATGCAAGAATGCCTTCTGTGTAGAATGCCTCTGTGGAGACTTGATCAAATCATGCCCACGTGCTTAAAATCGCAATGTGCTGCCGAATGGCTGATATTCCTTCTTAAGCCAAAAAACAGCAAGTTCTTTTTTAAATTTATTTTTTAAAAATTTCTTGGCTGTGTCATACAGCACGTGGGATCTTAGTTCCCTGACCAGGGACTGAATCACTCCCTCTCCTTGCATTGGAAGTGCAGAATCTTAACCACTGGACCGCCAGGGAAGTCCCTAAGAATGACAAGTTCTTAAATGAACTGTTTTAAGGAAACAAAGCTGAAGACAAAACACTTAAACCCAAGTCCAGGACATGGCACTTTAGCAAAACACATATTAAACCTTTTATTATTTGTATAACACAGCTCAGGATGTTTGATTTAAGGCTTGGAAAAGGAAAAGGTACATCAGGTGTGTTAACTGTCCCATGGTTTGTCAAACTTTTCAATTATGTTTCACTTGACAAATATTTATTGAGCCAGGTCAATATCTTGAATCTTGACTATGGAGATAGAAGATGATTAAGACACAGACTTTGGCCCCACAGAGCTCAAAATGTGGCCAGCAACACAGACAGGAAAACTAACTACAGTGTCATATCATATAAATAACAGAGACATGTAGGAAAAATCTTGAGGAAGGAACAAGTGTCTTTCCGTATAAGGGTACAGAAGGTGAAAGATGTTAGGAAAGCATTCTTAGATGAGGTACCACTTGAGGCTGGTCTCAACGGGTAGATTCATAGGAAATCAACAAGCAGAGGTGAACTGAAAAGAAAACAAAACCTAACAAGGACTCAGAAGTATGACAAAGACAAGGCAGGTAAGAAACACAATGATCTAGCAGAATTAGCATGAAGAATCTGGGGTTTGTGGGGACTGGCAGGCAGTGGGAATGAAACTGGATGTAGGAAGTAAAGGCTCCATGTGCTTTATCTGTATATGTTTACTCAACTTGCAGCCATGGGGAGGATTGAACCATAATCAGAGATTAGAATGAATGGTTTTACTAGGCCTTTGCTCTTCAAATTGAGAGAAATGAGGAATATTTGTTGGGTTTTTGGTGAGAGAAGGACATAATCAGATTTAGGCGCTAAAATGTTCATTATCCTTAGGATGTTAAGAAAAGTTTCTTTTGCAGGACTGAGAGGTCCAGGCAAAACATGAGACAGATATCATGAAGTCTGTGTAATCGTCTGGGCAGGAGTAGAAGGGGTATAGAGGAGGAGCTGCTGCTGCTAAGTCGCTTCAGTCGTGTCCGCCTCTGTGCGACCCCATAGGTGGCAGCCCACCAGGCTCCTCTGTCTCTGGGATTCTCCAGGCAAGTATACTGGAGAGGGAGCAAGGAAGAAAAAAATGTCAGAGACAAAATGAAACTACAATTAAATTGGAGAGAAATAGCAGGTCTTCATGACCTTGAATGAGAGGGATGATGGACAGTTAAGGTCTAGCCAGGGAGAATACTTCCCAGAAGACATGCATGGCCATTCTGCTTGGCCAGAAATTCGGTCATACATGGGTGCACTGGAGATGGGAAAATAGTTTTATATTCTGGATAGTTGCTCCGAGGCATGTGGAAGCTTCCGGGACCAGGGATCAAATCTTCACCTTCTGCAGTGGCAGGTGGATTCTTAACCACTAGACCACCAGGGAAGTTCCCCAACTTCTTTTAAACAAGACTTTTTTTTTTCCTTGTCAGGCAGCTTGTGGGATCTTATTTCCTCTACCAGGTATTGAACCCAAGCCCCTGCATAACCGTGCTGAGTCCTAACCACTGGACCACCAGGGAATTCCATAAACAAGACTTACGATGGTACTGATTAGTCATTTTGAAGTTTTGAAGAAATAATTGAAGCTGTTATCTATGGAGATACAATGCATCTCCCTCCTTCTGGAACTAGATTGAGAAATTCAAGTGCAAACATAATCCTCTCCCTCACATTCCATATTTAGTAGTAATGTTTCCTAGAACTTTGATTTTCACCAGACGGTACACATTATGCTCCAATATTTATCAACAATCATCTTCTTTACTGGCAGATGTTTGAAAGAACAGACTGGAATTAATCCTCATTAATTTTTAGCATCTTTCACGTGTGCATAGTTCAAAGGCCAAAGCACAATATTTTAATAAGAAAACAAATAGTTGGCACCTTTCCCTTGTAGGTTACCTTCAGAGGTACTGTACTGATTCTTGAAGCAGATAATCGAGAAAGTGTATTATCTTTAAGTAGAAGGGGTCAAGGAAACTAGGAGAAGTCCAGCACCATAGAGTTCACAAATGAGTGGTGTGAACCAGATGGCCAAAGAGGCAATTTCAGTATAGTGTGCCCTGTGCTGGGAGAGACGCAGTGGTAAAGAATCTGCTTGTAAATGCAGGAGACGCAGGAGATGCGGGTTCGTTTCCTAGGTGGGGAATATCCCGTGGAGAAGGACGTGGCAACTCACTCCAGTATCCTTGCCTGGAAAATTCCATGGACAGGGGAGCCTGGCCGGCTACAGTACACAGGGTTGAGAAGAGTCAGACGTGACTGAGCAATTGAGCACACAATGCTGTCAGAATCTAGACGATGGACACTATACCAGAAATGGTGGTGCTGCTGGGAGACTCTGCCTCCCGCCAGGGGAGACAACGAAAGGGATGGCAGGTCCTCACTCACATTCAGAAATGCAGGCGATGCCAACTATGGCCAGGAATGCTCTGGCTGCTCTTGTTTCCGATCCACCCACCTCCCACAAAGGCATTTGGAACTCAACTCAAAAATGTTTAATATGTTTTTGGAGGGAGAGTGTTTCTTATCTTTGTGATAAATTGATTCAGAGCTCTGGATCTTTTATTTAGGAAAATGCACCTGCCCACATATTTCAGGGGTTTCCAAGGCCTCTGGAAGACCATCTATGGATCCAACTTCCGTGGACTCCAGGTTTGGAATTCTTTAGTCTGGATTTCCTTAATTACATTTATTAACCCAGAGGATTTCAAATTTTGTTCCAAAATCTCCCCAAATCACCCGGAGAAGTTAAAAAAAAAAATCCCAACGCGCCCAGACCACATTCTATTCCGATTCAAACAGAATCTCTAGGGTGGGAGCAGGCATCAAAGTTTGTTTTAAACATTGCAGGTGATTCGAAAGCGCAGCTAAGTTTGGGAACCAACTCGCTGATCTCTTTATGGCACACCGTTGGTCTAAATGCTTTTTGCTTTTTCTCTTACTCATCGAGCCAGAAACAATAGAAAGGCGTCTGTCACAGAAAATAACTTACTGAGAATCATCTTAGTAAAAAGAGGGAAATTTGGGTCAAGGGTGTGCATACCTTCGCAACGTTTTCCTTGGGTCAGAAAGCAGCTGCAAGTTCTTCAGCGAACAGCAGGGGGCATCCTGCACCTCCTTGCTTGTTCTGGACCGCCTTCTCAGTTCTGCTCGCACAAAGAGCCCGGCCTCCTTCGCGATGACATCACAAAGGGCCGATTCCCCGCCCCTTCGGCGCCACCACGTGTTTCCCCGCGCTCGGCGGCCACACGACTCAGTCCCTCGCCGGCCGGTCAGGGCAGCGGAGGACGGTGGTTGGCAGCGGCCGGAGGCTTCGCTATGGGAAGTTGTTCCTTCGTTCTCTCGCGCCCAGCCCTCCTCCCTGGTTCTCCGCAGCCGCTGTCGGAGGAGAGCACGGGGAGGTGCGGGTTGCAGCAGCGGCTGCTTCTCCCGGTCCGGACAGGCGCGCAGCTGGGCAGGTGCTAAGCGCCCCCGGAGCCTCGCTCGCCGCCTCCCTCCTGTGTCCGGCCGTCCGGCTGCCGCAGTGCACATGGGGTGTTGGAGGTAGATGGGCTCCCGGCTCGGGAGGCGGCTGTGGATGCGGCGCTGGGCAGAAGCAGCCGCCGATTCAAGCTGCCGGGGGGCCACGCGCCCCGGGCGCCCTGCGAGCCCCAGGCTCAGCCATGGGGACCTTCACGAGCAGCAGCACCGCCCTGGCCTCCTGCAGCCGCATGGCCGGAGCCACGATGATCGCGGGCTCCTTTCTCCTGGTGAGCGGTCCGGGTGGGGTAGACGGGAGCCGGGGGCGGCGGCCGCGCTGGAGCCGAGGACGCCGCGCTCGGGGAGCGGGGCGGGTCCCGGGGCCGGGGCTTCGGGGTGCTGGGTGCAGGGGGGCGCAGGTTGCGAGCGAGGGCAGGCAACAAATCCAAGGGCTTGGATCGGGTCATTTTGGGGGAGCCGCAGAGCTCAGCCCGACTCCGGAATGAAGGCGAATTGTTTTCCTTGCAGTCTGGCTGCGCCGGGAGAGGCGCTGGAGATGGCCACTCGGCTTCCTGCGCATTTCAGGGTTTCTTCACCTCCTCCGCCCCTCCGGGGCCCCCATCTCCTCGGCGCACCCCCATGGCCACCAGCCGCTACCCCCTCCGCGGGGTGTGGGGCCGGGGAGCCGAGGCTGGCGGCGGCCGCCGCTTTGTTGCAGCTGCAGTGTCATGTCGGGATGCTACTGCAGTGGGAGAGCGCGGGACCCGGGCGCGCCGGCCCCCCAGAACGCCGGGTACCTCGGCGCCTCGCCTTCGGAGCGGGCGCCTGGCCCCCTTCCCCCTTCTCTCCGCCTTGGCTGGGTGGGTCCCGGTTTCGGCACGCCCAAGAAGGAATCCTGAGACCCACTCTCAGGCGCCCCGAAAGCGCCGGCTCCCAGCCAGGCGGCCAGCGCGCTGACACTTGAGTGGGGGAAGGGGAGAGCCCACCATAAAGGAAGCTGAGTTTCCCCCCCGTTTTTCTCCATCCCTCGCTTACCTGTGGCCGGGCAGGTGCGCATGGAGGGTGGAGCAGCTTCCTTCTTCTGCACCCGGTCTGCATTCAGCTCCAGGGCGTGCCCTGTAGCTAGTTCTCTCCATCACTTATCTGGCCAAAGCCTGAAAGCACCTTCGACCCAAAACTTGTCCCCAACTTCCCCACATCCCTTCCCGGCCTTTCCATATGTTGGCGGGGGGATGGGATGAATTAGGTGGAAGAAGAAAATTGATTTGAGATCAAACCCACGAGCCACCATAAGCTTCCGTGCTTATCTTTCTGTGTCCGCCGGGTGGATGGAGATTCTTAGCTAAGAACCGAACAAAAACAAAAAAGCAAGAGCCTATTTTCATGGCAAGGCCGTGTCAGGGAGAGGCAGGCTTGCTGTCTCCTTCCCGAAAAGGGCTCAATGCCCGGCCAACCAAGATCTCTTAGATCCCAGGGCACTGCAGTTGCTATGGCCTGGGAATTCATCCTACAGACACTCTGGTTCCCTGTGCGAGGCTGATTTTAAAGGGGAAGAGAGACACTAAAGAAAAGTTTGGTGCTGTTCGGATTTATAATGAGGCAGGTCCCAGACTCCCTTCAAAGACCCTTTTCTGCCCATTCTATAGCAGTGGCAAAGTCAAGATTTGTGTCCTTGACACAAGGGTGCTGGATGGTGGGCAGTAGGCTGGGAGGGTCCTTGAAAGCAGTGGGCATGGATTGGACAGTCGGTGTGGAGAGAAACCCATCTAAGTCCTGGGGAACATCGAGCCCAATATCAGTGGAGGTAGGTCCATCCTCAAGCTGCCTCCTTCTCAGTCTTAGATCTACTGCCCTACACCTATGCTCCCCTTGGAGTCCACTCCTGGATTAAGTCTTAAGTCAGTGCAATATTTCATTGACTTTACATTTCTGCATGAGATGCTTTAAGTAAGGTCATGGTGTAATTAAAGCATAGGTTGCTTTAACCTCCAGAGAAAGTTCTGAAATCATTAAGTCTGGTTGACCTAAAAAATTGTGCACTGGATTTGCAACTGAAGACTTGAGAAAGTAAGTTTGCCTGTCTTTTTTTGAAAAGTAATTTATAGTGGAGCTTAGATGCAACCTTGAGATATTAACTAAAATGAGAGTCCTTATTCTTTTGCTAATTATAATAGAAAAGTTCCACTGGAGTTCATTGAGTGGCCTGAGTTGACCCCTTTGTCCTGAAGGGAAACTGAGAGGGTGGACAGGGGTCACCAGGGTGGGGAAGCAATGTCTTTTATTTTTCCCACTCTACCAGCTACAGTCCTTAGCCCAGGCAATGATAGCATATGAAATGATGATCTCATGGTTAAGACTCCACGGTTGGGCACGGGTTTCATCCCTGGTCATGGAACTAAAATCCTAAATGCTGTACAATGTGGCCCGAAATAAAAAATGATGATTTCATGATATTGTTATAAGGATTCTTTATCCCATTGGGATTCTTGGCCCCGTGAAAATGACAGACTTCAGGTACTGCAGCTCAGGTCCACACGGCAGCATGCTCAAGGCACATGGTTTTCTGTTACTCCTCTTTCAAATATTTCTTCTTTTAGGGCGAAGATATTTGTTACTGCCATCATTTTTGATTCTTTCTTGTGATGACAGGCTAACTGAAGGAGAACTTACTGTAAGCTTTAAAAACCCTTTTTATATAATATATATACAGCATATAACATGATTATTGTAGGTGACAGGTGCTTTATAGATAGTACCTATCTTAGTCCCAACATCTCTGTGAAGCCAGTGGGATGAGCTCAGTTTTCCAGTTGAGAAAATGGAGACTGCAAAAACTTCACTGGC
Organism: Bos taurus; assembly: GCF_002263795.3. Classification (NCBI taxonomy): domain Eukaryota; kingdom Metazoa; phylum Chordata; class Mammalia; order Artiodactyla; family Bovidae; genus Bos; species Bos taurus. Next base: position 20,479,001 of record NC_037350.1, on the reverse strand, counting down.
AGTTCTGGTCACCCTGCTCCCAAGTGTTGCGGGCACTGGTACTGGGACCCAGGATCACTTGTCTCTCTCTCACAACTCACTGCCTCCCTGCTGTGCCACTCTGCAGGTTTCACAACTCCAAATTGCCTGATGAGGAAATGTAACAAGAGAGAAGACTCACTGGGGGAGAGTTGAGGCTGGTGGTTTGATTTGTTGTAGGACACTGATGAGAATTGCATGAATACTTTTGGAGGAAAGTGTTCTTGCTGCTTGCACTTGTGTTTCTGATGTGTTGAGATGTCTGCATGATATTGGAAAGTAAACCACACACTGAAAGGCAAAATATTGTGTGTTTCAGGCCAAAAATCTGGAGAGCAGATGAATGAGACCTTGAGGTTTGTGCCAGTGTTAAGAAATGCCCTAGAATAGGCTAACAACACACTCAGAGATGTCTCTTGCCCTCAAGGAGCTTTGCTTTGACTGCACAGATAGAATATTGGCAGTGGGGCAGTCAGAAGAAAAAGGAGATGTTATTGATAAAGAAAATGAGGTCTGAAATTTTAGAAACCACTAATCTGCATATATTATGAATTCCAGATAGAAGGACAGTTACTGTAAGAGCTTTCAAGTGAGTGCTCTTACAGTAAGACCTAGAAAGTCCCACATATGGGTGTTTGTCACTGTTGTTGAGACTAAATGTCTTGGTGCCATCTCCTGACCTTTGCTTGTTAAAGTTAATCATCTAGCATCCTGGCATTTGACTTCGGCTATTTGACTAGATTGGTGTGGAGCAGCTGGTTGGGGCTGAAGTCCTGAAAAGATTCTAGACTAAGTGACAAGTTCAAGGAAAACTTCAAATTAGAGCTAATGTTATATCCAAAAGATTTTCTCCTTTATATACACCTGAACTTCACAGTCCTAGAGTGTGAAAGCTGCAAGGGAAAACTTGGAGGGGAAAAACAGCGTAGATGGGGGAAGCAGATTATTTTTTCATGTTAACAAACCTACATTGAGCGCTTACTCTGGGAGGCACTGTTCTTGGTAGTGGGAACCCAGGGATGAACTAGAACTTGGATCTTGCCCTATAGGTACGAAGTATATGGTGTATAAACGTACATAGCTATCAGTAGTGCTGGTTGAGTTTCACACTTTCAGAAAGAACCCACAGATGAATGTACTATACTCAAAGTCATACACAAAATGTGATGCATGTTAGCATCTTTAAACTACTTGAGGGACTTCCGTGGAGGTCCAGAGGTTGAGACTTCGCCTTCCAACGCAGGGAGTGAGGGTTTGATCCCTTGTTGGGGAGCTAAGATCCCTGATGCCTCACCACCAAAAAACCAAAACACAAAAAGAGAAGCAATATAGTAAACAAATTCACTAAATACTTAAAAAATGGTCTACATTAAAAAAAAAAAAAAAAAAAAAAACCACTTGAAGAAATTGTGGCTTTTAGTCTGAAAGTCAAAAGAAAAATTTTTGTAGTCTCAGAATAACATCTGTTAGTCTTGGTAGAGAAAATGACCCATGATCACGCAAGTCAGGTATGTTGACCTGTCCTGGAAGGCAGGGTTTCTCACATACGATGTGAATCTCCCATCCCTATTGTCAAACTGTATAGGATGGGATTGAGCTTTTTCATCCGAATTCTCAGCTGTTTCTAAAGTCATATGGCTGAATCTGCCACAAGCCCAGTACAAAGCAAATAAACAAAGCTACAGTATAAAGAAGACACACAGGCACATCAAATCAGCAAGAAAACAATTCCTTGTAATGGAATGCAGACTACCCAAAGCTGAGAAAATACCAGGAGTAGGTCAGCCTCGATCCACCAACTCGATAAACTGCATATTTTAGTGTGGCTAAATTTGGACACAGTCTTTCCAGCTGGAGGTGATCAGCACAGTTAGTAAGATATTTTCCAGCACCATTTGCAGCAGGCCCCTTTCTCCAAGTAGATGGAGTGAGTGGGTGTGGGTTCAAGTTGGCTTCAGCAGGTGCTCTGCATCCTGTCTATTTGTAGATCAGAATGAGGAGACATCACTTTTCAGCCTTAGGCTTGACTGTGAGGGTGAGAGGTGAAGTTTCTTTAGAGACTCTGGGGACACGTTGCAAATAGGTTTTGTGCTCATCTGGCCGTTTGTAAAGCATGTTAACTATAATTGGCTTAAGGGAACTTTATTAATTGTGTGTGTGTGTGAGTGTGTATGTGTGCAATGGGAAATGGTCAGAGGCATCATCAGATTATTCCAGGGCCAGAGTGAATTGAGTGGCTTTTTGTCAACTGCAGTGCCTCTTTTTCCAGGAAGCACTGACTCTGCTGGCCCTCTTCGCCCAAGCAGGCCTGGCAAAGACTTGGTGATACCAGGTCACTCGGCAACTTCCTGGAAGATTCAGGTGCTTCTCTTCAGTGACAGAAGTCTCTCATTGCCTTTGGGCTTGTGCCTGATGACCATTTGGAATGGATTCGGTCTGGAGCATTAGGCGCAGATAATGTCTGTTGGACAGAATGAAAACTGAAGCTGCAAGAGGAGTTATCCTGGCCCCCAAGTTGAAACCCCCTTTAGCATTCGTAGGACACTGGGCGTTGTAGTTGGAGTAGCAGCTGCTGAGCTGCGATTCTTTAGGAAAGGGGCAAGATGGTGAATAAATACTGGCCTTGCCCCAGTGTTTGTATTTGTCAAATACCAGAAAGTAAACAGGCATCCTAAATTGGTTTGTGTGCTGCCACCTGGCTTCCATACCACCTTCCATGTCCAGCCTGAATCCAAGAGAGAAGAGGATCTGTGCAGAGCTTGTAAGTAGGAAGGAACTGGCTGATGTCAGCAGGTATCTGCTGAACACTCACGGGGGCTGTAGAAACACAGGGCTCACGGATGTTTAGGCTGTTGCTTCAGAGCAGTGGTGATCTCATTCTTCTTTCTCTTCTTTATGGCCACACCAAAGGGTAGATATGTGGCATCTTAGTTCCCCGACCAGGGATCGAACCTGTGCCCCCTGCATTAGAAGTGTGGAGGCATAACCACTGGACCACCAGGGAAGTCCCGTGATCTCACTCTCCTTGAGAAATGCTAAAGGCCACCAGGAAGAGTCCTTTTTTCTGGATTCTGGAAAAAAATCCCAGTCATCAGCACCCTGGCCGTGAAGATGACAGGTGCTTCTGTGGTGGGAAAGTTGTGCTCAAAGTGTCCTCAGGGTGTGGCGCTTGGAGCCATTTGCAAATCTGTTTTGGGAAAAGGAGCCTGAGTTGAATGGATTTAGCAGGGAGGAGAGGAGTGAGACAGGTTCTGGAATCAAATGAGCAGCAGTGGCTCTAAGAGGGCTTTGGTCCTGATAGAGGGGAGGAATATTAACGGCTTTTAAGATGAATCATTGATATTGATTATTATCAAACTTCTATTTATTGAGCACATACTATTGGTATTGTGTTGAATAGCTTCTACAAATGATCTCAATAGACCCTTCAAGTCCATGAGGCAGTAGCATTAGCCCCATTTTTACAGGAAATGAGGCTTAGGAGAAGCCATGGTCAAGAAATTGGCAACTGCCAGAGCGAGGGCTCGGAGAAGGCAATGGCACCCCGCTCCAGTGCTCTTGCCTGGAAAATCCCATGGACGGAGGAGCCTGGTAGGCTGCAGTCCATGGGGTCGCTAAGAGTCGGACACAACTGAGCGACTTCACTTTCATTTTTCACTTTCATGCATTGCAGAAGGAAATGGCAACCCACTCCGGTGTTCTTGCCTGGAGAATCCCAGGGACGGGGGAGCCTGGTGGGCTGCCGTCTATGGGGTTGCACAGAGTCGGACACGACTGAAGTGGCTTAGCAGCAGCAGCATAGCAAGGACTCAGATCTAAGTCAGCCTGACTTCATACACACTGCTCTTTCTGCCAAGGTGTGAGTCGGGCACAAGCAACCTTAATTTACTGGAATTTTGTTTCCCGTTAAAGGAATACTTTTACCTGAGAGTCGAACATTCTCTTTCCACTGGGTGAGTGGTTCTGCTCCATGGTGGCATTTGGAAGTTTAGCCTAAAGGGCTGATTATAGCGTAAGAGTAACCTGTGTGTGCCGATTGAAAGGGAAGGGCGTGGAGCCACTGGCAAGCATTTTCCTATGGTGTGACTCTGACCGGCATTGGTTCCACAGTTAAGATGGAAAGATTCTCTTGCAAACTGAAATGTTATAAATAGGGAATAGATGCTGTGCTTTCCTGCTTCTGGGGTCATTTTGAAAAATATTTGCCTAGTGAGTAACAGTATGACATGAATTCTGCTTAGCAGGCTAGTTTCAACTCATCCTGAGAACTCGAGGACCTCTCAGGGTTTCCTTTGCTGACGGCCTGATTATTCATACAGGATCAGACCACAGGTTTGCATCATCTGTTATTAGCATTTTCTTTGTTAACTTTTCATTTCAGGTCTCTTAGAAACTGGTTGAGCTCTGTGATTTGCACAGTCTCGTCTCACGTGAGCTGTTTGTATGTGGTTTGTCAAACGTGGCGCTCTCTCCTAAGGGAACTTTTCAGCATGTCTTTTCATAGGTTGTAGATGCTGAGTAGACTAAAGAAAGGCAGAAGGTGAGAAGAAATTTGATCATTGCTCCTGGAAGGAGGTTGGCATTCTGATGAATTATCAGATGTCATCTTAGGTATGGCCCGGTCAGTATATCCAGGATTAAAAGAGGCAAGAGGATGAGGAGGAAAAAAGGCAAATGGTGACAGCTTCCCAGAATAATCTAGTCGTTAGTCACTCCTTGCTCTTTACTTCTGCAAGTCCATGGCTCCTCTCTCTCCTTTGGTTGAAATCTTCTGTACCTGGTCCAGAAATACTGATTAGATAAGGATTGGGTTTGGTTCTCCATACAGCATGCTCAAGGCCATTGTTGTTATTATTCCTTTTCAGCTCCTTATAGACGACAGACAACGCACTATTCATCTTTGTGTTTCTAGCTCAATGCCCTGACACACAATATTTAAGCAATAAATGATTGTTGAATGAATTCCAGAAGGATTTTGCTCTAAACTAACAGTTCATTCATTCTGGACAAGTTAGAGTGTAGTGGGAGCTTGAACTGAGTCTCAGGACTTTGAGCTGTATCTCAAGGGTGTTTGACTTACTAACAAAGAACATTTTATTTTTTACTTTTTTTTTTTTTTGGTCTCATCTGGGATCAAACCCATGCCCCCTGCAGTGGAAACATGGAGTCTTAACTGCTGGAGCACCAGGGAAATCCCATGATTTCCTGGTTCTTAAGTTGAGTCTCTGATGGTCTGACTGCTTTGAAGTGGTGGGTGGGGAAGGAGCGGATAAGATTGGGTCACCCAAAGTTTGGGTGTGAATTTGAGGTGCTGTGGTTCACGTCAGTGCAGCCCTCCTGCCTGCCGGTTTCTATGCCGACGTCTCCCCTGGTTGCCAGTGTGTTGCGTCACCTTACTGTCGTTGGACCCGTGGTGGTGGTTCTCATTGTTTTCCTGCTGCAAGCAAACAGCACTGACAGAGTTGTCTCTGTACAAACCAGTTGCTCTTTTGTCTTTTGGGTTGTTCCCAAAAGTGAGGTCCTTTTGATGTGTGTTCTCCAGAGTGGAATTGCTGGGTCACAGGAAATGAATGAACCATTTTCTGGTTCTTGCTGCATGTTGCCAGATTGTCTTTAGAAAGACCGATTTCATTTAGATTGTCACCAGCAACCTACAAATGTACCTACTACCCCACAAGCTGGCCAACATTGAAGTTTATCATTTTAATTTACTTATGCTGCTTTAATAGAGAGATGTAAAGGTCCTTGGTTGTGTAAATTTACATTTCAATAGTTGCAAGGGATATTATCAATTTATCCATCAGGAAACTCGGTAGTAAAGAATCCACCTGCAATGCAGGAGACGTGGGTTCGATTCCTGGGTTGGGAAGATCCTCTGGAGAAGGAAATGGCAACCCACTCCAGTGTTCTTGCCTGGGAATCCATGGACAGAGGAGCCTGGCGGGCTACAGGCCATGGGGTCACAAAAGAGTCGGACACAACTTAGCAACTAAACAATTTATCCTTAAAATTAGTATTCTGTCTCCACTGTTGAGTGCAATTTTTGTTAACCTGCTTTGTGTTAATTTTTTACGTTTTCAGTTATAAGCTTTTATTAGCTGTATGCTGCTAAGTCGCTTCAGTCGTGTCCGACTCTGTGCGACCCCAGAGACGGCAGTCTACCAGGCTCCTCTGTCCATGGGATTCTCTAGGCAAGAACACTGGAGTGCGTTGCCATTTCCTTCTCCAATGCATGAAAGTGAAAAGTGAAAGTGAAGTCGCTCAGTCATGTCTGACCCTCAGCGACCCCATGGACTGCAGCCTTCCAGGCTCCTCCGTCCATGGGATTTTCCAGGCAAGAGTACTGGAGTGGGGTGCCATTGCCTTAGTTCCCCTACCAAAGATCAAACCCATGCCCACTGCAGTGGGAGCCCAGAACCTTAACCACTTGACTGCCAAAGAAGTCCAACTTTGAATTTTATATTTGATCTTAGTAATGCTGGATTTGTTGACATTTCTGGACTTTAGCATGTTGCTGGTGAGAACTACATCAGTGTGTTGTGCAGGATGTTCATACTCCTGATGTGAGTAAAGGATTTCATGGTCACATAAGTTTGGGAAGCTTTGGGAAGCTAAGTCACCATTTTCTGCAGCCCTACTGGGTTGGGCTGGGCCTCTTGCAGCCTTCATGAGGCTGCCATGAGCTGTGCCTCTCCAAGAGAAGACTCCAGTGAGGATCATTTCCTAAACTTCTAGGCCAGGGGTTGGTAAACTTTATCTGTAAAGAGCTAGATAGTATTTCTGACCATGTGGACCCTACGATCTCTGTGGACACCACTCAGATCTGCCTCTGTGCTTTGAAAGCAGACCTAGGCAATGCCCAGAAGAGGGGTGTGGCTGGGTTCCAAGTCAACTTGATTTGTGGACACCGAAATTTGAATTTCAAATCATTTTCATGTATCATAAAATTTTATGCTTCTTTTGATTTTTTTTAACCCAACTATTAAAAATGGGAAAACCTTAAGCTTGTGGGTTATGAAAAAGCAGGGAGCTGGCTGGGATTTATTCACCCGTGTTTTAGACCCTAGAATGATCAACATCTTGTGGGACAAGATCAGAAAAATTCCTTCTGGAAAATATTTCCCTAGCTTTCCCTCCATTCATCTACAGTGTACCAACAAATAACGAATCCTTTCTCCTCCTGCGTTTGCTCATCTGCTCAGTACTGTGTATTCTAAATCTGTCTGGAAATGCCAGTTGGTTCTTGCTTCTCTTTTACCTCCTTGCCATGCAGTCTGTATTTTTGGTTTTGTGGCGGGCTCCAAGCCTAGTAGGGTATGTTTTAGGATTACAGTTTTTTAAAAATCTGGAGTCTTTGACACACTTATCAGGAATTGGTTATTGGCATATTGTTGTTGTTTTTTTTTTCAAATAAAAGAAGGCTACACCTTTATTTAACTAGTGTAAAAAACAGGGATTATTGTTATTTTTATTGAATTAAAGATTCTTCAAATTCTATAGTGCTTTGCAAATTTCGGAAGTTTCATACATATTTCTTTTTTGAAATTATTTTTTATTTTTGTACTGGCTCTTCCTTGAGGCACTCGGACTTTTCTAGTTGCATTGCCTGGATTTCTCTTGTTGTGGCATGCAGGCCTATTTGCTCCAAGGCATGTGGGATCTTATAGTTCCCTGACCAGGGATCAAACTCAAGTCCCCTGTCTTGAAAGGAAGATTCTTAACCACTAGGCCACTCAACCCAGGAAGTCCCTTATATATATGATTTCATATAATTCCATAATAACCTTTTGGCCCCCCTTCCCCATATCATTTCTCCCCTTTTCCTCTTTACACTGGTAACCACTAGTTTCTTCTCTGTTGGATATGTGTATTTTAATTGGAGTGTTTTGAAAAGTTGTCTAAGCCCAAGGGACTGAAGCTAAACTAGAGTACGATGATAAATAGAAGGAGTGATGATTAAAATAGCATTCGTGAAGAACTACCTTGTATCATCACTGTTTCACCTGCTCTTATCTGTAGTAACAATTGCGAAAACAATCCTATGGTTGTGATCTTATGTATTATTTTTATTGTATTATAAAAATTATTTTTAGTTTATTATTTAATTATATTATTATTATTATCATCTCCATTTACTAATGAAGAAATGGAGACACAGGTTAAACTGCTTTCCCCCTCCCCCGCACCCTGATCAGGATCTGGTAGAGCGGGCTTGCTCAGATGCTTCAGCCTAAATTAGGTTTTGTTTATACAGGCTAGAGTTGCTGCCCTGGCTGGTGGTGGCAGTTTTAATGAGGATTCTGTAAATTCTTCACCTTCACCACTGTCTTATTTATAACTTGGCTTCTCCATGTAGGTGGGGTCTTAGCCTATAGGACTAGCTGTTGTGATGGATGACGGGGTGGGGTTCCCTGGTGACTCAGATGGCAAAGAATCTGCCTGCGGTGCCGGAGACCCGAGTTTGATCCCTGGGTCAGGAAGATGCCCTGGAGAAGGGAATGGCAACCCACTCCAGCATTCTTGTTGGGAGAATTTCATGGACAGAGGACCCTGGTGGGCCACAGTCCATGGGGTCACAAAGAGTCAGACACGACTGAGCAACTAACGTGACACACTAACATTGTGATGGGTGGCGGGCGATGTGTTTCTGTGGTCCAGGCCCCTGAAGGCTGAGTACACACACTCTCCTGCATTGTAGGTTCCAAGGAAGACAGCATCTGGGTTGGTTCTGTCTTGCTTTTTTTTCCCCTTTCCCCTCCATCTCCTCTGAGCTTGCCTCCTTCTGGTCCTGTCGTCAGCACATTCTAGCCTCAGCATTCTCTGGATTCGCCGGCTTGAACGGCAGTCCCTGCTTTTGCCTTAGCAACAGAAGGCTTTTTTAAATCAGAGAGGATAGTAGACAGTGCCAGAGTCGGCCAGATTTATATAACGTAACTGGTAACGGGTCTCTGTGCTTTGCAGAAGCTTTTTGCTTGGCACCTTTCTCTTGGTACATTCTTTTTCTCCCTTCAAATCTCTAGAATTCCAAGCAGCCAGTGTCTTAGGATTACAAATTTAATGTGATGTGGAAAATAAAATGGTCAGAACTTCTGGAAGTATCTCTACTCTGCCTGGCTTTTTGCCATATGAGCATCTGTTCGTATATTTTATTTTTCTAAAGATGTTTTTGATGTGGACCATTTTTAAAGTCTTTATTGAATTTGTTACAATATTGCTTCTGTTTTACATTTGGGTTTTTTGACCGAGAGGCATGTGGAATCTTGGCCCCCCCCGACCAGAGATTGAACCTGTAACCCCTGCATTGGAAGGTGATGTCTTAACCACTGGACCACCAGGGAAGTCCCTGTTAGTATGTTTCATCCTCACCATGTTTTTAGAGTTACCATCTCAGGAATAACTTGTTTCCCTTAGTTATCATATCCAAGGAAGCTGAGATTCCTTTTGACATATTAGTTTTAGGCAGTATTAACAATTTTTCTATAGTAAGCTCACAAGCAGTCTTCCTGCTGATCCATTATGAATAGACAAAAGTTTATCATTGCCTTGAGTTTGCTCATTTTCTATGAAAAGTGATTGAGATTTGATAGGGAGCAAGAATGACAAACACATTTACTAATAAACTGCACAGGCTCTTTGCCTCATTTGTTAGAAGGATGAGGTCATGGGATAAGAATTGTTAAAGACAAGTAAGCGTCAGGACCTTCCTGGCAGTCCAGTGGTTAAGACTTCCAAAGCAGGGGGGTGTGGGTTCAATCCCTGGTCGAGGAGCTAAGGTCTCACATACCTGGCAGCCAAAAAACCAAAACAGAAAAGAGAAGTAGTATTGTCACAAATTCAGTGAAGACTAAAAATGGCCCACATCAAAAAAAAAAAAAAAATCTTAAAAAGGAAAACAAACAAAAATAAGCGTCAACATCCTGACATACATTAGCACATCCGGTGTCTCTTGGGCCCATCCCTGTGTCCTAGGGTAAGAGTGATATAACAGGACAGGTGTGATGCAAGTCATCAAGGTGAGCGTGGAGACCTTCCCTCCTTGAAAAGTGCTTTGTGTCCTGGGTTTTCCCTTTTAATCAGCTCGCAAGTATTTGTCGTGCTTCTGTATCCTGTGCAGTTTGGGATGGTACACTGATTTTTGTCCATCTATCATTGTTGTTGTTGAAATAAGTGTCCTCTAAGTAAATGAAAATTTTCGAATAGCTAAACTTGAAATCAGGATGGGACATAGGTGACTTCTGGAGAATTAATCTTGTTATACTGCTTATCATTCTAATCACCAAGTTACTCTAATCTTTTTATGAAATGAGAGCTACATTTTCTTGTCATCTTAAGCACCACACAGAGCATAATTCTTATAAGCCAGTTACGGTTCTGTGAAAACGGAATGATATCCTCAGGGGCTTTAGAGGTGAAACTCTAATGGGTGCCAGCCTGTTTGAGATATGGTGGCTACATGGTGGAGGCATCTTGGCTTTCTGTCACTTGCTTTTATACCTGCGTTCATCCCCAGCAACCTCCTCCACTCCCACCCTTTACTTTGCTGCTTCTAATTAATTATGGTCTACAAATCCACTCATTCATTTAGCCAACACACCCTGGTCAGGTATACCATGCATTGAGTACTGTCCTCGAGGGCTTGGAGAACATGAGCATATAACATAGATTCTATTCTTATCCTCATGGAGCCTGTGGTCCAGAGGGGAAGACACACTACACAGATAAATGTATAACTACAGAATGATGGTTGTCATATAGAAAACAAAGGAATAGGGAATAGATAAACAACAAAGCCTTACTATATAGCATAGGGAACTATATTCAGTGTCCTGCAATAAACCATACTGGAAAAGAATATGGAAAAGAATGTGCATATATGTATAACTGAGTCACTTTGCTGGACAGCAGAAATTAACACAACGTTGTATTGATAAATCAACTATACTTCCGTGAAATAAATTTTAAAAACAAAACATTTATTAACCTAAGGAAAGGGCGTAAGGGGTGAATGGGAGACGTGTTTTAAGTGGGGAAGGGGACAGCAGGGTTGGGATTTTGGAGGAAGTCCTAACTCTGGTAAAGATTTTGCATCCACCCTAAGTCATGTGAGGGGCCACTGAGAGTTTTAAACAAGGGTTGGAAGGATCAGATTTGGCATGTGAGTTGGAATGAGTGCTCAAGAAAGGAAGCCATGAACTCCATCCTCTGCTAGACTCTCCAAGGAGGTATGAGTGTTCCAGTGAGGGAGCTCCTGGTCCCTGCATTTTTGACATTTCTTTTGATTGCTCAGTATAGGGATTGGCAGGCTTTTTGTTTTTTTCCTTTGAAGAGGCAGATAAGTTTGCAGCCATATGGTCTCTTGCAGTTATCCATCTCTGCCGTTATAGCATGAAAACAGCCATGGACAATACCTAAATGAATGCCTGTTGTTGTTGTTTAATTACTAAGTCGTGTCCAACTCTTTTGCGACCCCATGGACTGTAGCCCACCAGGCTCCTCTGTCCATGAGATTTCCCAGGCAAGAATACTGGAGTGGGTTTCCATTTCCTTCTCCAGAGGATCTTCCTGACCCAGGAATTGAACCCCATGCAGGGATCTCCTGCAAGGCAGGTGGATTCTTTACCACTATACCACCAGGGAAGCCCAAATAAATGCCTAGGTTCCCATAAGTCTTATTTACAGGAACAGGTGGCATGTGGGATGTAGTTTGCTGACCCTTGGCTCAGAGGATGCTTTGTTTATCATTTCCATGGTCTTCATCATTGAGGTGGTTGAGCAAGGGAGGAAATGCAATCTACGTGGTTGTCCCTGGCCTCGAGCTGCTTACAGTCATTATGGGAAGATAAGTATATACACTTTGGAAGTCATCAACTAACATTACAAGGCAATATGTAATTAGGCACCAACATGATGAACAAAAGAAACAGGAAATGTGATGAGTTTGCTCACTGGCTTGGAATGAGTGTCTAGGAATGGTTGTAAAGGCTTCGTGGAGAAGGTGGAACTTTGACAATCACAGACACCTTGAAGTTGAATACACCTTAAATTGAATACAACCTCGTCCAACCTGCTAATTTTACAAGCATGTGAACCCAGGCGGAATTGATCTTAAGGCAGAATCTGGACAAGATTCTCTACATCTTGGCCCAGGTAGTCTTTCTCTTTCAGGTCTGGTCCTCCCACAGTCTGAAAATACCTATCTAGTAAATTCATAGTAGTAAAGAAGAGAAGGACCAAGAGGTTCCAAATTATGGGTTATATGGTGGCTTCTTTGGTCCTTGAAGAAAGGGGTTCTTAAAAGGCTGAGAATAGCATGATTGTACCTATTATTTGCGATGAGAAGGAAAGAAAAGAGAAACTAGTGTGGAGTGGGAAGGGAAGGAGGTGAATATGGATTATAGAAAGATGCATGGGTACCTGACATGTGGACAAGGAAGCAATCTACCTGTCCTCAGTAAGAAGAATCTCTAAATTCTTTACATGTGCACGTTCAAAGGCATATCCGTGCTGTTAGAGTACTTGACTGCTATAAAGAAGGAAGTAGTCTGTGTGCTCTGATGTGGAAAGATTTCAGTGATGCAGTATTAGAAGATGAACAAAAGCAAGTCATAGAATAGTGGGTATATATAGCCTTTCCCCTTTATATATGTAAACCAAACCCAAACCTGAGGTAGCCAACTTGGCCAAGTGAAAGCATGTATGTGTATTTTATGTGTAAATGCCCAGAAAATGGTCTGGAAAGATGCACACCATAATCAAGAGAGTGTTTCTCTGGGGGTGGGTGGCTTTGAGCAGAGACTTAAACATTTCACTCTATTCCATAATTATTAGAGTGGTTACAAGGAATAGTTAGGGAATGTGGGTTTGACATGTACACACTGCCATATTTAAAATTGATAGCCATTAAGGACCTACTGTACAGGGAACTCTGCTCAGTGTTATGTAACAACCTAAATGGGAAAATAATTTGAAAAAGAATAGATAACATATATAAGTATAACCGAATCACTTTGCTGTACACCTGGAACTAACTCAACATTGTTAATCAAATATGTGCCAATATAAAATAAAAAGTTAAAAAAGAATTTTTATTTTTGTTATAAATAATGATTTTAAAAGAGAAATATTAAAGCAATAAGGGAACTTCCCTGGTGGTCCAGTGATTAAGCTTCACGCTCCCAGTTCAACGTTAGGGTTCTCCTGGTTGGGGAACTAAGATCCCACAGGCTACATGACACAGCCAAAAAAAAAAAAACAGTAGAAAGTGCCAGGTTGTGTGAGGGTTGGAGGGAAGGATCTGACAGTTGAACTGGGTTGTCTCCAAAGTGGGTCTCGGAATCTCAGGTGATTAGAGCCCAAGGGGGCCCATCTTGTTTCAGGAAGTCCAAAACTTAGTTGGGGATCAGAATCATTGGGAAAGCTTAAAAACCAAATCAGACGAAAACAGATTCTTGGCCTCATTGCAGATCCACCTGATCTCAGGTGATGGGCTGGGGATGTGGATTTTCAAAAAGCTTCTCAAGGTAATGTTGATGTTGCAGTTGAGGCCCCAGGCTTGCTTTGAAGCAATTTGATTTAATTCCCCTGCCTCTGTATCAAGGAGAGATGGAAGAATCTCGATCAAAGAGAACCAGCCTCAGGTTTTCTGGCTCCTGTTCTCCTCAGCTTTTTTCATTGACTGTGTCTCTTGATTTAGATGTCTTCCCTAGCATCAGCTTTTAGGCATCATCTCAGCTTGTTTTTACATTTTATAGGGAATTTTCTTAAATGTTGTTTTTGAACTTTAACTGCCCTCCTTCCCATGCTTTGTTCTTAGGCGCTTAGGTGGCTGCAGGTCCATGCTCCATTGAGCCTGGCCTCAACAGATAGGAGCATCTGAAAGTATTAACTCTGTTGTTTAAAGCTCATTCAGAACACCAAGGGCCTGCCTCTGGTTTACAAAATAAAAAGAAAAGGTCATTTAGCTTTGTAAAGACAAAACCTTTGGAAAAAAAAAATCACACTTTGTCTATTGGTTAACGCCAACTGGGTCACCTGTAGTAGCAGCTTGAATATTTGTCATCCTGCCATCTCAGCTGATTTGTCCAGGTGTCAAGAAATGGCTACCGATTAGTTGGGTTGCAGCAGGAAGACACTATTCGGCAAGTTACTTTCCTTTTGCATTAAGATTTTAATGTGTAGCATTTTTAATATGAGTCCCAAAGTGCTTTCATGTTCATCTTCTCCATTGATTTTATAATCAGTTTGCAGCTTCACTTTACAGATGGAAAAAAAGAAAGCTGAGGCAAAAGTCAGGCAACAAAACCAAAACTTTGCAGCCAGGAGATCAGATCCCCTGTGGAATTGTAGTCTGGTTTTTTTTCTCTCTCTCTTATGACATAGCTGTTAAAAGGGCACAGTACTGGGGACTTCCCTGGTGGTTCAGTGGTTAAGAATCCACCTTCCAGTGCAGGAGACTTGGGTTCAATCCTTGGTTGAGAACTAGATCCCACATGCCACCAAGCAACTAAGCCCCTGTGTGCCACAACTAGAGAGAATGAATGAATGTTAAAAAAAGTGGCAAAGTACTGGTCAGACTTTTAATGGGAATGATGATGGTCGGGTAGGGATTATTCCATCCTTTCTCCTCCTCTTCCTGTGTAACATCTTCTTAGCTTTTGTTCCTCCTTTCCCCCTTTTTTTTTTCTTTCAGCTTGGATTCCTCAGTACCACCAGGGCTCAACCAGAGCAGAAGGCACCAAGTCTCATTGGCAAATACCACCACGTTGACCGCATCACCGGCCAGGTGCTCACCTGTGATAAGTGTCCAGCAGGAACCTACGTGTCCGAGCACTGTACCAACATAAGCCTGCGTGTCTGCAGCAGCTGCCCCACGGGGACCTTTACCAGACACGAGAATGGCATCGAGAAATGCCACGAGTGTAGTCAGCGGTGCCCCTGGCCGATGATCGAGAAATTACCTTGTACTGCCTTGACTGACCGAGAATGCACTTGCCCACCTGGCATGTTCCAGTCGAATGGTACCTGTGCCCCCCACACGGTGTGCCCCGTGGGGTGGGGGGTGCGGAAGAAGGGGACAGAAATGGAGGACGTGCGGTGTAAGCAGTGTGCTCGGGGGACCTTCTCCGACGTGCCTTCCAGTGTGATGAGATGCAGAGCGTACACAGACTGTCTGAGTCAGAACATGGTGGTGATCAAGCTGGGGACCAAGGAGGCAGACAATGTCTGCGGCCCGCTCCCGTCCTCCTCCAGCACCGCCCCACCCTCCCCTGGCACAACCAGCCTTTCACGCCCTGAGCACACGGAACCCCACGATGTCCCTTCCTCCACTCTCATTCCCAAAGGTAACTTAACCTCGTGAATCGTGTATGTGAGGAAGGCTCCGAGCCCTGTGGGGCGGTACCAAGAACGGGCGGGGAGCCACGATGCTTTCTCCATCTTGTCTATTCCAAAGTCACCCCTTGAAGATGGGGCTTGCCTTTTGTGGCTGTTTAAAGTCTAGCTTCCATGGACCTATTAGAAACATTGAGACTCAGAAGTGTTAGCTATTAGGGAGGAATAAATATCTGAGAAGTAGGTGACATCAAGCTAGAAAATTAGAACCAGGAGAAACAAGGTCAGCATGTAGCCTTAGGGAAATCACTGAACTTCTGCAGGCCCTGGTCACAAACTTGTCAAGCATATGACACCGTAAATGAGTGATTTGGCTCCTTTAAGGTCCCTTCAGATTAAAAGTTTTCTAACACCCAGCCAGTCCTGGGGAGACATAGCTGGAAGGTCAGGAGAAGGGGAGAAAAATACCACGACATCTGGAAAGGAAAGGTGAATGTTGGATCCGAGGGGAGTCTGAGAAAAGGAAGATCAGGCAGGAGTGTCAGGAAACAAGCAGATGGTGTGTCATGTTGAAGGTAACTGGCGTTCACGTCTGGAAAAGAGTTTTTTATTTTTTTCCCATAGGACTTTATGTCCTTCATCAAGTATATCCCAGTTTTCCTCAGAATTCTTTGAATCTCAGGCAAGAATAACATTTAGCTTTTATTTTCACATTCCTTTTGATTGAGTTTAATTTTCATGAGATGATGGCCGAAAACTGTCCAGCGAGCTCTCACATGTGGTTATGTTTGACCTTCTGATGAGACCCCATAAGGAAGGCCTTCTCACAACCGCCACTAGAAATGAAGAAGCAGCCTCAGAGAGCTCCTGTGATCTCTCCAGGTTTCCTCAGGGGTCAGGTCCTGTCTCTCGGGACTTGAAATCCCTGGCTTTCACTCCTTAATGGAAAATTGCTTGTGGAAGCTTCTCTGAAAACAGTCCACTAAGCTGCCTGCCCAAATCTTGCTGCTGTATTACTAGCACATACTAAGCAAGTCCTGCTTTATTTTGTTCACTGAGAATCCCACCAAACCTTTCTCTGGTCTAACTTAGACTGGAGTTTGAACTCTTTCCTTTATCTTAGTCATGTTTTCATTTTACCACTGTATCTTGAAATAGCTAGTTGGTGGGAGAGGAAGAATAAAGAAATTAAAAGACAGCGGAATTCAATTGGAGCTAGTTTTCTAATAATCAAAACAAGTAAGAGTTGACGTGGTACGCGTGGCACAGGGGAAGCTACTGTGAAGCTCAGGCTTGGTCCCTGAGGATGCCCTTGCTTTTGGCAGGAGAGAGTGAGTTTAGCTGTTAAGCTGAGTTTTAACCTCTCACATAAAGGCATTGTCAAGGTCTTTGTGAAAATGTACAGTATCATTTATTCTAAAGCTCCATAGGTCATCTCTTCTTGGATTATCTGACCTGGTTTGGAGATGACTAGGAAGAGGATGGAATGTGTAGATACCCCCCATATAGAAAAGCTCTTCCCCCCTCCTTACTCTTTTTTTTCTAGGCATCAACTCAACAGAATCCAACTCTTCTGCCTCTGTTAGACCAAAGGTGCCAAGTGGCACCCAGGAAGGGACAGCCCCTGACAACACAAGCTCAGCGAGTGGGGAGGAGGGCGTGAACAAGACCTTCCCCAAGCTCCAGGTAGCGAACCACCAGCAAGGGCCCCACCACAGACACATCCTGAAGCTGCTGCCGTCCATGGAGGCCACTGGGGGTGAGAAGTCAAGCACGCCCATCAAAGGCCTCAAGAGGGGCCACCCCAGGCAGAACCCACACAAGCATTTTGACATCAACGAGCACCTTCCGTGGATGATTGTGCTTTTCCTGCTGCTGGTGCTGGTGGTGATAGTGGTGTGCAGTATCCGGAAAAGCTCGAGGACTCTCAAGAAGGGGCCCCGGCAGGATCCCAGCGCCATTGTGGAAAAGGCAGGGCTCAAGAAATCCATGGCCCCCACCCAGAACCGGGAGAAGTGGATCTACTACTGCAATGGCCATGGTGAGCCTGCCAAACTCGTTCCAAAAAGCGATTCCACAGTTTTTGGAATCTCTTTTTATACCAAGTGCTGTTTGATCTGTTTGTGATAGGAGAAATCAGGTGGATAGCATGTGATGTGGTAATGTTCAGAGAGAATAACTCATCTCTCCTGGTTCCCCTGGGCATTTAAAGGACAGTTATTTCCGAATGAGACGTGACAGTGACCTTCAGGGTCTTTGTTCAACTTTGTCGTTTAACAGGTGAAGGGATCAAGTTCAGAGAGGTTTGGCTGCCTTGACCCAGGGGAGTCAGTCTTTTGTTTCAGCGAAGGTGGGACTGAATCCGTATCTCCTGATGGAGGCTGCTGAGAAAATAGAGGGAGGAAAAAGGCAACTTGTCTGAAGTGCACTTTTTCAAATTTGAACCTTGCCTTTAGGTTCCTATCACTTTACCCACATGTATTTCCCCCCCCTTATATTTTTAGGATCTCATTTCTATTGGGAAGATAGGAAGGTTTTTTGGGTTTTAAACACCCAAAGCTTAGTATCTTGATCACCTGAGGCTGGCCCCATATCTCTTACCTAGTTATCAGTGTGTAGGAGTACGGGCTGGAGTATTTCAGCTTTTTCTCTTTGGAGGGCAAATCATAGCTAATGAAACTTGTCCTGGTAGCTAAGTGTGATCTGAAGGCTGCAGTTTTCAGACTGTGGCAGTAAAACTTCCATTTCTTTAATATTAAATAAGATTTCAGCCCAAGTTTTGATAATCCCATTCAGGATCTTTCTCCTTAAAGATAAAGGCATAAAGCTTAACTTCCTGTAAAGTGGTTTGACCTTTTGTATTGAGTCTTGAACTTGCTTATACTCTTTGGCCCAGCAGTTCTATTTCTGTGAATTTATCATAAAGATATAAATCAGAAATACTAAAAAAAATTTAAGCACAGGATTTTGAACTTTTAATTCAACATCATGTATAATAAATAAAAACCAAAAGTAATCGGAGGGTTGGTTTTAGGGAATTGACTAAGTAAATTGTGGCATATCCATATTATGACTATGAATATTATGTTGAGGTTGAGGATTATGAGATTTTTTTCTTTTTTAACCCATGACATGGGAAAATGTTTATACTAGATTAAAGAATAGAAAAAGCCACCATACTACGCACCTTATATAATATAATCTTAGCTGTCTTAAAACTTGGGAATAAATTCCGAAAAGAAATATGCCAAAGTGACAATGAAGTTTCTTTCAGTTTGGTGGTGTTTATGTGGATTTATCCCTTATTGGTTTTGTTTTTTACCCAAATTTTCTTTAATAAGCACATGCTAGGCTTATAATCAGAAATGTGGAGGAAGTTTAACAAAACAACTCATTTTATTTCCCTTTGCTAATTTGTGTGAATGTCAAACCAAGTGAAAGACGGGTGAACTTCCTACTTGGGATGAGCCTGCACAGATTTGAATGAAACAACCTTTTGCTGGCAGCTGAAGAAGGAAGACTCCAATTCTCCCTTTTTAAAAAAAATCATTTTTATATGGATATAATTGCAAAAACACAAGAATTGCAAAATCAGTACAAAGAATATATTCATGTCCCCACTTGACCTATTGCTAACATTTTGCCCTTCTGCATTATCATTTGCTCTTTTTCTATAAAAATATATATGTTTTATGTTATAAAATGTGCCAGGTAATTTAGTTATATATAAAATGTCATGTAACATAATATGCAATATATAGGTAATTTCCCTGATGGCTCAGATGGTAAAGAATCTGCCTGCAATGTGGGAGACCTGTGTTCATTCCCTGGGTGAGGAAGATCCGCTGGAGAAGGGCTTGGCTACCCAATATTCTTGCCTGGAGAACTCTATGGACAGAGAAGCCTGGAGGGCTAGACATAAAATAGTTTTTCTGAACCATTTCATGAACATTTATGGCAGATACTTCAGTATTTATTTCCTAACAAAAGGATATAGTCTTAAAGAATAGCAGTTTTCAACTTCAATAAGTTTAACATGGATACAATATTTTAATTTACCATGCATATTCCTCAGTTGTCAGCTGACCCAGTAAAAGGCCTGTGATAGACAGTGTACTTTTTCCTGTGATATAGGGTCTTGCCTAAGATCTGGTATTTCATTAAATTGTCCTTTAAGTGGCCAGGCAGAACCTTTGTTCTAATATATAGTTAGCAGAAAACAATGTGTCCATTCTGTTCAATTAAAGAAGCGACTCCATTCTTTCAGTAGCTGTGTTTATGGATTAGGTTATGGACAGCTGTATTTCTAAAAGTCTCTTGTGGTGTAGTTTTCAGAATTCTCAAGAATACAGGAAATTATAGAAGTAAATCTAGTCCAGCAACACAAAGCAACTTAATACAACGATCTTAGGCGTTTTTATGGCCGCCGTAACCTTGTAAACTACCATGTCTGTGTCCTTGAAACAATCCTATTTTGTAGAAAGAATGGAAAAGCCAAATCAAACAATACCTGACCCTACCTTCTGAGGAAGCAGAGCTTCAGCATTCTGTTTTTCCAGCTAAATCACAGTCATCTCATTCAGATGTTACTATCTCTTTCAGCAGTTTAACCTTTTTCCCTAGGATTTTGCCTTGGGAGGTTTATATTTAAGATTTTTTTTTTTTAAAGGAAGATCTGTTCTTTCCAAATTGCTGTCCTCAAAGGTACACTCAGGTAAAATCCCATAACAAAGAGAGGTTCTGTTTCAGAAAAACCATTCCAGGTGCTCAGAGAGGCCTCTGGAAACAATACCTTGTTGATCTGATTGCAGTGAGTTCTGGGCAGCAGATAATCCTGTATAGTAAGATCATTTTCTGGTCCTTATCCATTTCACACTGAATTGTTCAGGAGGATAAGGGTGAGGATAAAATCACCTAGTCCTGGGTGTTCTGTATAAGAGGTCATTACCCCTTGCTCACCTTAAGCAGACGGTGCTGTATTCCTGAATGCCCTGTAGACCCCAGCACTCTGAAGCCAGACCAGTGGTTCCTACCTTTCTCATCAAGACCATCTCTTTTGTGGGGAGAATCCTCTCACCCCTTATGGATTTATGGTTCTAAAGTTGAATTCCACAAAACTGCTACCCTACTTTCATGGAATCCTAGTGCTGGAAACACAAGATGAGGTCTTACGTGGCCAGGAGGAAGGGAGACTGAGAATGCTGTGGCATTTTGTGTGTTTTATATGTTTCCTTCACTTCTAAAGTCATAGCAATTTTTTGCTTGGCCAGTTGGCACTGTACTCCTTTGGGCTTGGTCCAGTGTAGGAGAATTTGTCTTTGTTCAAATTTTTATTCATTTATGTAATTTTGTTTGTGCTGGATCTTCCTTCGTTTCTGCACCAGGGCTTTCTCTAGTTGTGGCGAGCAGGGGTACTCTCTAGCTGTGATGCACAGGCTTCTTCCTGCAGTGGCTTCTCTTGTTGAGGAGCGCAGGCTCTATGGCACTCGGGCGTCAGTAGTTGCGGCTCTCAGACTCTCGAGCACAGGCTCAATAGTTGTGGTGCAGGGCTTAGTTCCCCTGTGGCATGTGAGATCTTCCCAAACCAGGCCTCAAACTCGGGATCGAACTGGTCTTTATTGGGCTTATGAAGGAAGACCATTTCCCGGTTTCACAGCTCTGCAGAACTTCACCCTCTTTCCAGGAGAAGCAGTAAGAAACAATCAAATTGTAGGAAGGGAACCGTGATTGTGTTTCTCTTATAAATATTTCTCCGAAGTTGCAGGGGTTAGTTGGGGACAAATGCAGTAACTGGAAGCTGTGCCCTGGATGTATCTGAACAACATTAATATACTCTTCAATCAGATTTCAAGAATGACATAACATTTCATCTGAATTATTAAAGCCACCATAAGCAGTGTTCAGAAATGAAGAACAAATGAAGTGCATTAGGAATTCAATAATGAGTACTTTTCCACTTTACATGTTTCTCTGAAGTGGGACTAGGGGGTGTTTGCTACTACCCACACAGGCAAGATCTTGAGGTGATTTGGGGTGCAAATCACCCAAATAAACTGTGACTTTCTAATATGATTTTCTAACCTTATAAGAAAGGTTTCTGCCACCATTAAGTTTTCATTGTCTACTTTTCTTTAACAATGACTGGTACCGTCCTTGGGCTTACGTGGTGGCTCGTCAGTAAAGCATCCACCTGTCAAATGCTGGAGACACAAGAGACTCTGGTTTGATCCCTGGGTCGAGAAGATCCCCTGGAGAAAGAAATGGCAACCCACTCTAGTATTCTTGCCCAGGAAATCCCATGGACAGAGGAGTCTGGCGGGCTATCATCCTTACTGAATGCCATATCCTGTTCTAAACATTTTTATAAGTTTAACTTAATTTTCTTAACCCTATGAGGTGAGCTACTGCCATCACCATTTTCACTTCAGTTCAGTCACTCAGTCATGTCCAACTCTTCGCGACCCCATGAACTAACTGCACCACGCCAGGCCTCCCTGTCCATCACCAACTCCTGGAGTTCACCCAGATTCATGTCCATCGAGTCGGTGATGCCATCCAGCCATCTCAGCCTCTGTCGTCCCCTTCTCCTCCTGCCCCCAATCCCTCCCAGCATCAGAGTCTTTTCCAATGAGTCAGCTCTTCGCATGAGGTGGCCAAAGTACTGGAGTTTCAGCTTTAGCATCATTCCTTCCAAAGAAATCCCAGGGCTGATCTTCAGAATGGACTGGTTGAATCTCCATGCAGTCCAAGGGACTCTCAAGAGTCTTCTCCAACACCACAGTTCAAAAGCATCAATTCTTCGGCACTCAGCCTTCTTCACAGTCCAACTCTCACATCCATACATGACCACTGGAAAAACCATAGCCTTGACTAGATGGACCTTTGTTGGCAAAGTAATGTCTCTGCTTTTGAATATGCTGTCGAGGTTGATCATAACTTTCCTTTCAAGGAGTAAGCGTCTTTTAATTTCATGGCTGCAGTCACCATCTGCAGTGATTTTGGAGCCCAGAAAAATAAAGTCTGACACTGTTTCCACTGTTTCCCCATCTATTTCCCATGAAGTGATGGGACCGGATGCCATGATCTTCGTTTTCTGAATGTTGAGCTTTAAGCCAACTTTTTCACTCTCCTCTTTCACTTTCATCAAGAGGCTCTTTAGTTCCTCTTCACTTTCTGCCATAAGGGTGGTGTCATCTGCATATCTGAGGTTATTGATATTTATCCTGGCAATCTTGATTCCAGCTTGTGCTTCTTCCAGCCCAGTGTTTCCCATGATGTACTCTGCATATAAATTAAATAAGCAGGGTGACAATATACAGCCTTGACGTACTCCTTTTCCTATTTGGAACCAGTCTGTTGTTTCATGTCCAGTTCTAACTGGTGGGAAAACCGAGGTTCGGAGAGTCACTTGCCCAGGGTCACACAGCTATAAAGAAATAGTGCCAGGTTTTAATCTCAGGCACTGATCTGACTGTGGACACTGCTCTCTGATTCTCAGAGTCTGGATTTATAAAAAAATCTGGATTTTAATTTTTCCAGTGTTAGAAATTTCTAGGTTTCTGTGGTTGACTTTTTTTTTTTACCATGCCCAATCAAGAAAAATTTACTTCCCTTCGCAAAACCCAACTTGTTCTGAAATAAAACAACCATAAAATTGTCATCAGTAATGAGTTTGCCTCCACGGAAGCCACTCCGATTTCCTCCTTTTCCCTTTTTCTTGGATCGCTTGCAGTAGAAGCATTCTCAAACCAGGTACCCAAGGGCTGCAGGCTCTGAGGGCCGTTTGGAAACAGAAAAGCTGTTTCAAAGAAGTCCGAGGTGATGGAGTTGTGCTCATAGGAGCTCACATCTGTTGAACTTGGTAGTGCTTTTCTCAGCCCTGGATGGCAGCAGCAGTAGCAGCAGCTGCAACCAAGAAACCTTCCTTGCTTTGCCAGAAGCCTCCTGGACTCCAGATTCCAGACAGTCATCCTGTCTGTCAGCCCAAATTTCCTATGGGAAGTAGACTTGAAGTGTAAACACCGGGGAGCCGGGCTGAAGGGAGCAGATTCTTCCATTGACGAGGCTGCCCAGTCCTTGCTGTGTCCTTAGGGCTGCAGTCATCTCACGGGGAATAGGCAGGAGCAGGCGGGCTGCTTTCCAGTCCCCAACTCTCCACCCTCTGTCTTTGCCACCTCTGCTTCCAGTAATGCTATTTCCAGCAGACGGCACCTTTCGGTGGATTCTAGGATGTTTGAGAATTATAAAGCACACACAGCCATTGTAGGAGAAAAGCCTCTTACCCTGACAACTTCAAAAGCATTACCTCGTGCAGAGTGGAGGGAGGTGTGGCCTTTGCTCTTGGAAGGCTGCTGTCCTTCCCAGGCCCACCCTATGGTGACTTCTTCCTCTAGACTTTAGAGGACAGGTATTTATGTTTTATGGAGGAGGAAACGGCAACCCACTCCTGTTACTCTTGCTGGGAAAATCCCATGGACAGAGGAGCCTGGCTAGCTACAGTCCCTGGGGTTCCAAAGAGTCAGACACGACTGAGCTACTGAGCATATTTGTTTTTGATGTATATTTTAGTCTCTCATTTATCTAACTAACAGTTTTTGAATTTAAGCTATTTGGGATACTGGAAAAACACATCAGCATTTTCACCACGTAGGGCTAAAATACAAGCAGGGAAAAAAAGTTCCTTACCAGTGAGTGTCCTTGAATCAACCTGGTCAGGTTTATGTAAGCAGATTTTGCAGAGGAGGAAGAGTTGCTAGAATTCTGTTGATTGCTCTTCATGAGTAATTAGTTATTACCCTTGTAATGTGTGTACAGAATTTGATGTGTTGGGTTGCTAATATGTCAAATTGTAAAAAGTAGGTGGGTTCAAGTTTACAAATTAAAAAAATTCTTACTATATTTTGTCAAATTAAAGATGCCACTGATTGTGGATGCACTGTTATTTTATAAGGAAAATAAGGAAAAAAACAAAAAACTGCAACTGAGCTATGGAAAGGCATTGATTAAAAACATATCACTTATATGTAGAATCTAAAAAAATGATACAAATGAACTTATTTACAAAACAGGCTCACAGATATGGAGAATAAATGTGGTTACCAAAGGGAGAAGGGGTGAGTGAGGGATAAATTAGGAGTTTGAGATTAACAGATACACACTACTATCTATATATAGGGCTTCCCTGTGGCTCAGCTGGGAAAGAATCCACCTGCAATGTGGGTGACCTGGGTTTGATCCCTGAGTTGGGAAGATCCCCTGGAAAAGGGAAAAGCTACCCACTGCAGTTTTCTGTCCTGGAGAATTCCATGGACTATAGAGTTCATGGAGTCGCAAAGAGTCAGAAACAACTGAGTGACTTTCACTATATATAAAATAGATAAATGATAAGGTCCTACCAAATAGCACGAGGAACTATATTCAATATCTTGTAATAGCCTATACTGGAAAAGAATCTGAAAAAGAGTATCTGTCTTATCTGTCAGCCTGTCTGTGTATCTGAATCACTTTTCTGTATGCCTGAAATATTATAAATCAGCTGTACTGCAATTTTTAAAAAGTGCTTTCAGATATCTTAGAATGTCTAAAATATGGTGGCAATCTTTTAGCCCCAGTCCTGCCTCTTCTCCATGAAGTCTGACAGCCTGATTGTAACTGCGTTGTTCAGTTCTGAGTTTTCCGCTATGGCCTGTTGGCTCCCTGGGTTCCTTTCTTCCTTCCTTTGGGTCTCCTCCCACAGCTCTGGCTGTTCCTTCTTCAACTCCTTGGCTAGGTCCTCCTCTTGGACCCCACCTCTGAATAACGGAGAGCAGGCTCCATTTGCACACATTCCCTCCCTGGGTGACCCATGGCTTTACATACCATTTATCCGCTGCTCATTTCCAAGTGCATCTTCCCAGCCTGGATCCTGCACCTGAACTCAGGCAGAATGCCTCCCACCTGCCTGACGGACCCAGATGTCCAATAGGCACCTCCCACTTCAGTTGGGAAAATCTGAATCCTGAACCATCCAGTCCACATCAGTTACCCAGTGCAGAAGATGGCGCCTCCAGTCTTCCCCCTGATTAAAGCAGAACCTTAAAGTCATCCCTAGGTTGGGAAGATCGCCTGGAGTAGGAAATGGCAACCTACTCCAGTATTCTTGCCTGGAGAATTTCAAGGACAGAAAAGCCTGGTGGGCTGCAGTCCATGGGGTTGCAAAGAGTCGGATACGACTGAGCACTCATGCGTGTTAGAGTCATCCTTAACTCCTTTCCTTCTTTCTCACCCCATATTAGATCCATTAGCCAATCCCACCTGCTCTACCTTCAAAACAGATGCAGAAGCTGACCATTTCCCCTCCTTTTCACAGCCACCACCCTGGCCCAAGCCACTGTCACCTCTCTCCTGAATCATTGCCTTGACATCTTAACTGGTTGCTCTGCTTTTGCCTGTGGCCCTTTTAGTTTATTCTTGACACAATGGCCAGAGTGATCCTGTTCGATGTAAGTCAGATAGTGTCATTCGTGTCATTGACAAGTCAAAGACCCCAGTGACTTTCCTTTGCATGCACAGCAGCAGCCTGGAGGCCCAGTGTGATCTGTGCTCCCCTGCCAGCCAGTCAGCTCCAGCCTCCAGTGCCTACCATGTTCCCCATGGCTCACTTGCTCCAGCCACACCGGCCTTCCTGCCCTTCAGTGTACGGGTCAACACCCTTCCTCCCTTCGCATCTGGTGTTCTCCCACAGGGCTCACTCCTTCACCTCTAGGGCTTGATTCCAACGTTAGCTCAGTGGACCCTTCTCTGAGATACCAGGGAGCAGGCCCGTATCTAAAATTGCAGCCCAGCCTGCTCCATCGCTTTCCCTCTGCTTTCTTTTCTTCCCTAGCTCTCCTGGCTGGCTGTCTAACACATGGAATTTCATTACTTCCCGTATCCCCCAACTGAATGTAGGCTTCACCAGGGAAGGATTTTGTGTTGCTTCATTCATTGCCACTGCCCAGTGCCTAGAATTGTGTCTGGTGCTCAGTAAGAGCTCAATGCATTTTTATTGAATGAATAAATCAGCATCTTTAGATACAGGCTAAGATAAAGGAAGAGGGCATTTTTGGCTTTGTGTTTTTTTGTGTGTGTGTTCCTCTGAGAAATGAAAGAAAAGGTTATTAGTTGTTCTCACAGCCTCAGTGAAATTGATATCTTCCATCTGGAAAACCATCTACTGTCTTGACAGAGTTTGCCCTTGGTAAACAGTTCCTCCATAAACCACGAGACCTTTGCACGGTGGTTTTTAGCGGCTCCCTAGATTCATCTGAGCTTGTAATGATTGCCCATTGAACCTCCAACAAAATAGTGATGAATTCTGCCTTGGAAACCACGTTAGGGTTTCAAATGAAATCGAAACAGTTCCCCCAGCTTTTCACCTCCACAGGGAAGGAGTATTTTTAACTTGGGGCAAACCAAGTTCCCGGCGTGGATGAAGCAGTTTTCCGTGTGATGCTTTTGGGAGTGATCATTGTAGACACAGTGTGTTTTTATTTTTATGTTTTGACCATGCGGGATCTTAGCTCCTCCACCAGAAATTGAACTTGTGCCCCCTGCAGTGGAAGCACAGAGTCTTAACCACTGGATTGCCAGGGAAGTCCCGATAGAGCATGTTCTAACCGTCCTATGACATGCTGGTTACTGCAAAACACATTCATGTGTGCGGTGTCTGCTTTTAGGAGCATTTACTGTGTTATCAGGCCAGACAGACCGTGACTTGGATAGCTTATCTCTGGAGGGGGTTTCCACCCTGGTGGGACCTCTTTGCCTCATGAGCTCTGGGCTCAGATGTGCAAACAGTGGACCACCCTCCATGGAACCCCTGGCAGAGGGAGAGGTTCTTGCACAATACCTGGGTTCCTGTGCCGGGAAGCCTGGGTTCCCCTCACTGAAAGCCACACGTTGGCCTAACTTCTGATCATGATAAAGACTGTCGATCTGGCCAGACCACACAGCAAGGATGTGATAGCCTTTGGTCCCTCACATTCTCAGGGGTTTAAGTTACAGACTAAGGGGATGATAAATGGTGGGGGTGAGCAGTTTAGGCAAGAGGGACGGGATGACAAAATGGCTCCCATTCATTCATTCAGAGACACTCATTGTACTTTTTATTATTGCTAGGTTCCGGGAGTTAGTGGGGATCATGGTGATGAGAGCAGGCATGGGGCTCAGGCAAAAGAGGTCCAGAAAAGGCATCTCTGAGAACATGACCGTTGCATAGGGCATCATGGAATGCTAAAGCTAGGCTTTTATTCAGATTTCTGAACTTGACCTCCATTGCTATACAAACATTATCTGTGTTGTGTCCGTCTTTGCCCTGTGTCTGCTGTTGGCAAACTTGAGCTTACAACATGTGTTGGTGAAGAGCATGTTTGGGGTCAGGAGTCAGGCTGGGGGTAGAAGTGAAGTGGTTTTGAGCTCATGTGTCCTGTTTTCCTGAGACATGTATGTCTCAGGAGACTGTGTGTGTATGTGTGTCTGTGTGTGTGTGTGTGTGTGTGTAGAAACCAGCACAGGGATAACTGTGGAGTCATCTGTCCTGGGAAGAGTTTGTGTACTAATTGCCTCCATGAGAGTTTTTTCATTATTTGTCCCTCCTCTTCCCCCACTTCTTTTTCTAGAAGGATAATGAGAACTGCTATACATTTCACAAGGATGGGGGATACAGTGGAAATCTTTTTAAATGATGAGAATGTAGTACCAGCAAAAAGCTTATACTAAACACATTCATCCCTTCGATGTACTCACTCCTGTACTTCATGGTTGTGTAGCATGAAATTCAGAGGGCTGTATCGTGGGGTCCACACGACCTCTGTTTCCTCCAGTTCTTTCATCACTGTTTCTTGTGTCTCTTCCAGGGAAGGCTTTACAGTGGCTTCTTAATGATGGCACTCATTTCAGATGTTTATCTCCAAAAGAACAGAGCTTTAATACTTTCTTTATAAAAGTCAGTTCGGGTTGTTATTAAAAGAGGACAAACCCTTTCTTGCATGCTGGCATTGACATGAAGCTTGAAAAGAAATGAGCCTCCAGAGAGGATTGTCACCCAGATCATATCTAACTCAGGGTTTTATAATGTTTGGGAAAATACTGTGTCTTTCATGATAACCTCATCCCTTTTTCTTGAGCTTCCTCAGGGTGGAGCTGGGCATTCTGCTCACTCAGAAGAGGGAGCCCCCGAGTGTTGTCTTGATACTCTGCGAGTGGCAGGGGAGGCGGCATTGACCTTTCACCCGTCCCTTTCTGTGGGTGGCTATTGTCTTGTGCAATGATGCCCCTTCGGACATATACTAGAGAGATTTCAAGAAACCCAGGAGGTTGGGATGCTGGAGCCTGTCTTCATCGTCCAGTGCCCGTGATCCTGGTGCTAACAGCCTCTGTCTTTGTAGAACTCCTCCTACCTTTCAGATTCGTTGCTCCAGTGACCCTGGTCCAGAAGTGGAAGAAACAGAGGAAGGAGAAGCAAGGTGCTTTATAGTTTTAACACTTGACCCCATCCATCTCCTTATCCGGCCTATGAAATAAGAAGTGGTATTTTCATTTTACTGATGAGGACACTGAAATCTTATAAGTCATTTGCCCCAAAGTCACACAACTAACAGGTCATAGAGTTTGAAATCATATCTTGGGATTTATACATTTGTGATCTTTCTACTTCTTGCGCCTTAAAAATCACAAGCCATTTCCCTTGGGCCAGGCCCACCTTCTCAGATGCAGCCCCTGGCTAGTACATCCCCTGGTTTATAGGACTTGACTCCTTCAGTTACTTCTTTAGAAACTTCTACCATCCCCCAGAGCTCCAGGACCTGCAAACACAAGAAAAGCGAAGTTAACCTCATTGCCCATCAGTCAGCACTTTGATGGGTTGACAATTATATTGCTTTTCAACCTAAGGAAAAAGAAGTTCGGCTAAACAAGTTGAGATTGATTTAACGCCTAGTGACTGTCTTCAGTGAAAATTCTCCGAACTCTGATGGACAGATGACCAGGGCGCCCTGCCAAGCAGGGACTTGGTCTCAATCTCAATTTCACTAGCATTTCACAGTGAGGTTAATCATTGCAGTAGGAACTTTCATTTTTGTGTGTGTGTTTCTTTTCACACAGTGCTTCTCTAAGTCTTTTTGCCATTTGATACTTCAGTCTTGTAACTGATGAGAATGTAGTACCAGCAAAAAGCTTATGCTTAAACACATTCGTCTCTTCGCTGTTTTCATTCCGTACGTCCTGGTTTAAAGCAGTTTAAACTGCTACCAGCACATGGGCTCGTTTGTGTTGCTTATGGCTGCTGTCACCTAACAACAGAATTGAGAACCTGCAGCAGAGACTGTATAGTTCTCAGTATTTACTCTCGCCCTGTACAGAAAAAGCTTGCTGAAACTTCCTTTTTTTTTTTTTTAAAGGGACCGTAGTTTAAAGAACTACAGTTGGTATCCTCAGAGAAAAACTTTCCCAGCATCTGCTTGGTCAGTAATAACAGGCCAGGAAGAAGCACACACATCATGGCCAACCCTGAGTGCATTCATATGTGGGCTGTGCCCTAGGAGCAGAATTCAAGTGAATAATAATGTTCCTCTATGACACCACATTCCATATGATCCACAGCAGGGGTACCACTAGCTAGCTGCTGCTAAGTTGCTTCAGTCGTATCTGACTCCATATGACCCCATAGACGGCAGCCCACCAGGCTCCCTGTCCCTGGGATTCTCCAGGCAAGAACCCTGGAGTGGGTTGCCATTTCCCTCTCCAATGCATGAAAGTGAAAAGTGAAAGTGAAGTCGCTCAGTTGTGTCCAACTCTTTGCGACCCCATAGACTGCAGCCTACCAGGCTCCTCCGTCCATGCAATTTTCCAGGCAAGAGTACTGGAGTGGGGTGCCATCGCCTTCTCCGAGCTAGCTAGGCAGCCTTAAAACTAGTCTCTAGTCTTACTCCATGAGATTCCTCACCAATAAAATTAAACACTTAAAGAAAATTTATATATCCCACATAATAGTATGTGTATATATGAGTTGTATATGAATACATGTCTGTAGAAGTGTTATATATATATGTTACATATATAGCTTTAAAAGGAATAATAAAAATAAATATCAAGTACAGTAATAAAATACAAAGACCTGTTCTCCCACCATGCAGCTTTGGAAGTTGAACCTTGTGGATACCTTTGAAGTCCCCTCTGTGCACCTGTCCAGTAATGCCCCCCTCCCTCCCCAGAGGTAGTGATCTCAGTTAATCATTCTACTGCATTTCCTATACTTGCATTACTGATTTTGCCTGAAACTTTTTTTCTAAACAAAGAACACTTTCAGATCCCATCAAATTTTGTGCTCCATCGGCTTGACTTCATTTTCTTGGTGCTAAACTCTTTGTCTTAAAATCTCACAAGGGCTTTCAGTCTCCAGCAAACAGTTAGCACACAGTGGCTGCCCAGTGAATACTCTTGAAATACTCTGCAGGTTTTTCTTTTCCCTTTGGTGGCGATGGTGGGATTGGGCAAGGTACATCTAGAGTCATGGGCTAGTTCAGAGTGGTCTTCTTCTGTGGTGGTCTGTAATCCTGTGCTAGGCTGAGAGGCTGGGGTCTCCAGAGCTAGTGGTTGCCTCTGCCATCTTTGTCTTTATCAGCTCTGCAGTGGGAGGGGCCAGGCTGGTTCACATGAGTTGACTCCATGTTTACATAGTAGAAGAATAAGGTGAAACCTGATTCATGGTCCTTAAATTTAGCTTCCAGTCAATCTTAGTTGAAGGAAAATCTCATTGAACCCATTCTTCGTGTTTTCCTCTTTTTTTTTGTAATTTTTGTGGCTGAAAAAAAAGTATAAATGCTGGCTTTCAGAAGAAGGAGCTATTGTTAAGCGTAAGCCTTTTAAACTCTGTAATTACTCCATAAAGCCTGTGTGTTTGCATCAGAAATGCATTTTGTCTTAAGTTGTAGTGCTCAGTGTATGGAGCATTTATAATGATAGGGTACTTCCAAAAATAAATCGACTCTATAGAAAATGTTAATCAGCTGATCCCCAGGGACCGTCCTGAGTATCTCCACTGTACAAATGAGGAAATGAACATGACAGTTAGTGGTTTGCCCAAAGCCACACTGTCGCTGGCATCACGAAGATTTAAGCAAAGGTCCCACGTACAAGAAAACACAGTCGTGTTTCCATGCAAGACACTGTGGGCCTTCCTCGAATTGACCTACATTAAGATTCAGGGACGAAGCAGCCTTTTGGTGTTTGGAAGAATCGACTACATCAACCACAAATAACTGGTTTGCTTCTGAAAGTTACCTGCGGGGTTTTAAATAGGACTTTTTTTTTTTTTTTTTTTTTGAGGAGTCTGTTTGCTTGAAATCAAAAGCTATGTATCGCTAAATGATTGCTATGAAAACTAACAAGCAGTGGGTTCAAGAGTATTTCACACCGCCAGGGAAAATAGTGTGAGAAGTACAGTCATTTCTCAAAGTGTGGTATCCCAGTTTTACAGTTTTCAAGAAAGCAGCCTGCTACCAGGCACTTACTTTCTGAAACCATTTTCGGGGGATTGGTTCAGGATATTCACAGTCTTCCAAGTCATCTGCCTCAGTGGCACGCTGTGACTGAGGAAGGGTTTCCATGGCTGTGCAAACCACAGAGTCTTCCATTTACAAGGACACTTCTGGAATTCTTAGTGCTCTCTTCTTAGGCACAAATGGATAGTTTATTTTACTTGGAGCAAAAAATGTTTTGTTTTTTTCCCTCCTGACTAACTTCTAGTTAATTGAAAAATTCAATTAACCATCCTGGTAAACTCTTCTTCCTTTGCTTTCTTCCCCAAGCTTCACTTGGGAACTTGACTCCATTTTTTTTTTTTTTTTTTTTTTGAGTAGTAAATGCTTTAAAGACTTTTTCCCAAGATTTTTATTTTAAAAATTGAAGTATAGTTGATTTACAATGTTGTGTTAGTTTCTGGAGTACAATGAAATGATTCAGTGTGACACATATATATTCTTTTTCAGATTCTTTTCCATTGCGGTTTATTACAAGGTACTGAATATAGTTCCCTATGCTATACAGTAGGACCTTGTTGCTTATCTATTTTTTATATAGTAGTTTGTATCTGCTAATCCCAAACTCCTAATCCATTCCTCCCTCACTCCCTTTCCCCTTTGGTAACCATAAGTTTGTTTCTACATCTGTGAATCTGTTTTGTAACTAAGTTCTTTTGTGTCATATTTTAGATACCATATATGAGTGGTATCATATGTTATTTGTCTGTTTCTGACTTACTTAGTATGATAATCTCTATGTCTATCCATGTTGCTCAAATGGCACTATTTCATTTTTTATGGCTGAGTAGTATTCCACCGTGTGTGTATACACCACATCATCTTTGCTAGCTACAGTTAGCCGACATTGTTAGCTATAATAACTCTGGTATCTGGGCATGTGAGTATGGCTATTGAACGATATGGTGTTGAC
This sequence comes from Bos taurus, assembly GCF_002263795.3. Taxonomy (NCBI): domain Eukaryota; kingdom Metazoa; phylum Chordata; class Mammalia; order Artiodactyla; family Bovidae; genus Bos; species Bos taurus. The sequence goes on along the minus strand of NC_037350.1, from coordinate 20,446,184 downwards.
TCAGAGGACTCATTCACCTGTCGTAGTAACTACCAGAGCCCTTACTGTGGGGTTATATTGGATAAATTTGGGCAAAGCCAATGCATAATTGCAGAGAGATGGTGCCTTATAGAGGAGGACACCAAATTTTGCCATGCAGGGAAGCCCCTACTTCACAGCAGGTGGATGCAGGTGCTTATCCTAGTTATCAGACCCCAAGATTTGATTTTGGCATTTTACACTCTGATCATCAGATCTGGGAACTACAGATCCACGGTGACGGGTTTACAAGTAACCAATGAGCTAGAATGACTCGGTATCCAGTGAGTTGGGTTCAAAATCCAACCTTTGTGATATTGGGCAAATTATCTTACTTTTCTTTTTTTTTTTTAAACCCAGACAATTGAAATGTTAATACTTTATAAAAATGTTCCAGGAGCTAATGCCTTCACATAATATCTGGAAGATAATAGCTATTGTTATTATACTGTCATTTTGCTGTTGTCTTCATTATAACTGTGCAAGTCAACTTAGGAGACTGAATAATAATAGATGAGAAAGTTGCCTTACAGTATTTTAAAGCGTGAGAAGGAATTGGACTGGATCAGATGGGTGTTTTGTCAGTTTGTGTATTGGACACCATAGCCTCAACTCTCAACACCCTTTACCCAGACAGTGCTGGATTAACTCCACTGCAGTTTGAACCTGTGACTTACCTTTTTCTAGATTTCATGAAGTCACCGTTTTTTTCTTTTCATCTGGGAGCCTCTTGTTTATTTGATTCCAGTTTTTAGCAGCAAATAAAGGACTCACCTTGAGTACTTTGAGTTTGGCTTTCAAAACATCTTTAAGGGGTGATTTATTATTCTTCCAGGTTGCTCCTTCTTCTGGTTCCACTTTCCTGAGGTGACGTTTGCAGAAGGTGGGCTAACTCATCCCAAGGATGGGTGGCGTATGCCAAGCGCTTCTAGAAGACACTGCACTCCCTTGATTAGAGCATGGGAAAGCATGCTTCTTTAAGTTTGTTAAACCAGAACAGCCTTCTATAAAGCCCTCATGTTTCTGTACTTTTTCTTTATTTTGTTTTGTGTCTGGTATAGGTATTGACATCCTGAAGCTGGTAGCAGCCCAAGTGGGAAGCCAGTGGAAGGATATCTATCAGTTTCTGTGCAATGCCAGCGAGAGGGAGGTGGCCGCTTTCTCCAACGGGTACACGGCAGACCACGAGCGCGCCTACGCAGCGCTTCAGCACTGGACCATCCGGGGCCCCGAGGCCAGCCTGGCCCAGTTAATTAGCGCCCTGCGCCAGCACCGGCGCAACGATGTGGTGGAGAAGATCCGTGGCCTCATGGAGGACACGGCCCAGGTAACGCAGCCCAGCTGTCTGTCCTTCCCACTAACCTTTAGGTCCCTGAGCTCCAGATTTTACCAGGTATATGTCAGAAGAGAAAAGAACTGCTCGTTGCTATTAAGCTTCACACCACACACACACACACACACACACACACCTCTTCTAGGGCAGTGCTTCTAAGCGGTTTCCCATTAATCATCTAGAGAACTTTTAAAAAATTCTGGTACTTGGACCTCACTGTAGACCAAATTAGAATTTCTGAGGACAGGACTCAGAACGAGTACTTTTAGAAATCAGTATATTTAAAAGCCCTACAAGTGCTTCTAATGTACAAAACTGAGAATGTTTGCCTTTGGGATGGATTCTGGCATCAAACTGTACATCTAGATCTATTCCCTTTTTTCCCCAATTTACGGTTTCATTTTGCATAACACACTTTGAACAAAAGCAAGAAGGAAGACTTTTTTCTATTCCCTTCCTCTAACAGCTGATGTTTTCAGTGATGTGGTTTAAGAAGGCTCCCTCGTATCACCAAGTAACCGCGAGGATGCAGGTGGGGCTGGCAGTGTTTAGTAACAAGATTGATATTTCTCCCTGGGCTTGTCCAATCAGTGTCTCAGATGAAACTGATGGGACCTGGGAGGGTGATTTATTTATAGTCGTTGGTCCATGAGCCCCGTTTTGGCATCAGGAAGCACGGGATAGGAACCCTGGTTCTGACACTAGCTGAGTGACCAAGTATGTTTCACTTCAACTTTCTCTGCCTCTGTTATCTCAGTTCTTACCCGAGTTCATTAAGACTCTAGGAGTAAAGTATATAAAATACCTGACCTACTGAAGGTGTTATACATAGCACAGTTACAGTTATGATGTATTTACTTAGCCCTTCCTTAATCATAAAGTACTTCTCTGAAAGGCTGTGAATTAACTACAAATTTGGCTATTGAATCATAGTTCTCAGATTTCGATTGAAGTTTTGCAATGTATTCTCAAGGAAAAACACTGCTGCTGAGACTTGATAAAAACCACTTAAAATTTAAAAGACCATTCTGCCTGTGTTCTTTTCCAGTGGTCTAAACTCATTACCTAAAAGAGTGAGGGAGAGAGTTTTTTCCCTGGTCCACTCTAATCTGCTATCATTCTGCACCACATTTGTGTATCAAGGGACTCAATTTTATATATTTAAGAAGTCCCAATGCCTTCATCTTTCTATACTAGCAGTGTACTTCATTATTGAAATAAACATTCATCAGGTGAATCTTTTATCTAAGTGACTGACTGGATAAAAGTTCGTTGGTGCTAATTGACTCTGAAGATAGTCTTTAAAGCTCCTAGTATACTTTTTAAAATTTATTTTTAATTGAAGGATTATTACTTTACAATCTCGGTGTATTTTTAACTCCTTTGAAATGTGGAAGTTCAGAAAAAAAGATTTACTAATAGAGGCAGGGGTAAGCATTCAAAGGCACACACGGTGTCTTTTGACTTTCTGAGAAACCATCTCAATTAAGTATGGTTCTCAACTAAAACAAGGCTTTGAGTAGCTGGATTTGGGGAAAGAAAAAGGAGATGCTTGGCCTCCAATTAAATAAAAGACTGCAGTTCAAACAAAGGGACTCAGGAGGCAAAACATTGTGCTTCCTTGGAGTCTCAGCTTTAAGGAAAGAACTGTCAGGGCAAGCAGCAGATTGAAGAAGGATTTAGATACTTGGGAATAAGTCACTGGATCACCTTGATATTGCCTCCAAAAAAGAGAAAATATAATTGATGCAGTGATAGGATTTGGTTAAATGGAATATTTAATAATGTGGAAGGATGATCACGAGGTATTGTTAAGGGTTCACAAGGAGGTTTCTGACTAGAAAAAACAAATATAAACACAGGAAAATGAAAAAGCATAAATGCTAATATTCTATTAAATTTAGGCAGTAGAATGAGAAGTGATTTTTAAAATTATTTTTTATAATGAAAATATTATTTTGTGATTTAAAACATTTAAAAAAATGACAGCTGAAAGGACCCACGAGAAAGATAGGTAGGGCTTTGTTTTACTGTGCTAACTTGAAAGAGGGAGCCATCCTCGTTTTAATCGAGGAAGAGCCAACAGTGGTTTATGTGCCAATCCATTCTTTCTTGGGAGGACTGGCTGAGGTTTGCGATGTTCGGTCAGATTTGCCTAAAACTTATTTCGTTTTTGGTTTCTGCACATCTGTGTCCTCTTGCTCTGTGTACACTCAGCAGTCATTTAGAATTTGTTCCTAGTCTTTAAAGTACTTTCTTTTTGGGGTTGGTGATGACGGTAGTGGAGTATCGTCTACACCAGGTGACCTTGGCAAGTAACCTTGGTATGTTTCTCTGATGGTTCCATTGAGTTCCATCAACGGAGCACTTGCTTTATTCCAGGCTCTGTCCTAGGTCCTGGGAAAGGCGGGCCCAAAGATGCAGACTCCATGGAGGAGACTGCATGTCAGGGAGAGTAGTTTTTTCCTTGTTCACATCTCCTCCATATATATAAAATATTTTAGTGTCTATTTTTTGTTCTTTTTTAAGAGACACCAGCACTCAAACATTCTGTAGCTTTCTCCTTGGTTCTCGTCTGGCCCGCATTTAGGGATGAAGGCTGAGAGGGCAGAAGCTTCTTGTTCCATGTGTTAACTATGTCCATCATTGTCTGGCAGTGTTGTGGACCCAGCTACGATTCTAATTTTAATAGCCAGTGAGCATGGATTTCTGGTTGCCAGCTCTTATTAATGGTGCAGCTTGTTCCTAGTTTATCTCTCAGATTTGTGGAGTCAAACAAGAGAATCAGAGAACACAGGGGGCCTAATTGAGACTTAGTTTTTCCATTTTCTGGTGGATTTGTATTCTGTGTGTATGGTGGTATTGCTGGCAATTTGAGACTTTGCCCCAGGAGTTAATGGGCTCTTAATGTGTGAAAATGACTTTGTGTGTGTGTTTAAAATGGTTAATGTTTTTTTCCTGTTCATGAGCCTGAGAACACCTATGTTATGTTCCACTCAGAGGATTGGTCCTGGTGTTCCTTTTGGTTACCTCTGTCAGGAACAGCTGGTCCATTATTAACCTTGGTGGCCTATTAGCCATTTATGTATTAAACACATCCAGAGTCTGACTTAAAAACAAAATTATGCATTAACAAATTATAAGTACAATTTACTTTATGGTGTACTGTTCTTTGAATTTTTTTAAAGACCATTTTTTAGAGCAGTTTTAGGTTTAAAACAAAATTGAGAGGGAAGTTACATGCACCGCCTCCCCCTCATTCACCATTATCAGTTATCAGTCAAAAGAGGGGTATCAGGGGTGTCCGTCAAAAGAGTTTCTACCAAGAGGGAACCTATAATGACATATCATAATCACCCAAAGTCCATAGTTTGCCTTAGAGTTCACTCTTGGTGCTGTACAGTCCTGTGGGTCTGGGTAAATGACGCATGTCCATCATTATCACACAGAATATTTTCACTGGCCAAACAGTTCCCCATGGTTTACCCATTTCTCTCTTCCCCACTCCCCACACCTCCCCCATCAACCACTAAGCTTTTTCAGCGTCTCTTACAGTTTCGCCTTTTTCAGAATGTCGTGTAGTTGGAGTCATGGGGTGTTTTTCAGATTGACGCCTTTCACTCAGGCGTCTGCATTTAAGCTTCCTGCACGTCTGTTTATGACTTGATAGCGGATTTGTTTTTAGTGCTGTTTCATTGTCTGGGTGTATCACAGTTTGTTTTTTCATTCACCTGCCTGACTCTTTTCTTATCTGAAGTGTGGCCTGAGTTTCTCAGGATGCTCTTCTTTCAAGTTCAATAAGAAAATGGACCCCAGCCTTCCAGAATCATCTCTATTCTTTCCGTCCCAGGCATGAACTTTTGAGAGAATCGGCAAAGGACAGTAGTTGGAAATTACTGGGATTTTGCCAGAACTCTTTAAAAAACAAAACAAAAGCCTAATACAACTTTCCAAATTGTATGTTGTCTCTTTTTTCCATCCTTTAACTTTTTTTTCCTGTGTCTTATAAAGAAAGCCTTTTGTAAGTAAATATATTGAAGGTTTAAAAAAATCTATTCTAATAGTTTTGTTGTTAAGAAAATTTCAGTGTGGTAACATTTTTTAATGTAATTTAAAAATGCTTTCTTTACTCATATATTTGGGTTTAAATATACCATCTTATTATTTTTTATATTTGTCTTATCTGTTCTCTTCCCCTTTTCCTTTCTTGTAAATAGGGTGTTTTTATTATTCTACTTTTCCTCTCATTAACTTCTTAGGTACACTTTTTTTTTTCTTTTTACTTTACTTTTAATGGATACCCCAGAGATTACCACACACAGTTAAATTATGAACTGTTTTATAAATGTGTACTTTTTATTATTTTCCAGAAAACACAACAGCCCTAAAAGACTTTAAACATATTTATCCCCCTCTTGTGTTTTGTTGTCATACATTTTATTTTTTTAAGTTATTAATAATTTTTATTGGAGTATGATTGTTTTACAATGTTGTGTTCGTTTCTGCTGTACAGCAAAATGAATCAGTTATATCCCCTCTTTTTTGGATTTCCTTCCCATTTAGGTCACCACAGATCCCTAAGTAGAGTTCTCTATGCTATACAGCAGTTTCTCATTAGTTATCTATTTTAATAGTATCGATAGTGTATGGGCTTCCCTGGTGGCTCCTGGTAAAGAATCCATCTGCCAGTGCAAGAGATACAGTTCAGTCTTTGGGTCAGGAGGATCCTCTGGAGAAGGAAATGGCAAGCTTACTCCAGTATTCATGCCTGGGAAATCTCATGGACAGAGGAGCCTGGTGGGCTACAGTCTAGGGGGTCACAAAGAGTCAGACACAACTTAGCAACTAAACAATAACATCAGTAGTGTATATATTTCAATCCCAGTCTCCCAGTCCGTCCCCCGGTATCCATATGTCCATTCTCTATGCCTGTGTCTCTGTTTCTGCTTTGCAAATATGTTCATCTGTATTATTTTTCTGGATATCATATATTAAGTGATATTATGTATTTGTTTTTCTCTTTCTGACTTACTGTCATACATTTTAACACTACACATTTCTTAGCCTCCCAAAGGCATAATTATTATGATTTTACACAGTCACACTCCATGTAGATTTACCTGCTTACTGATTTTTTTCTGTTGCTCACTCCCCATGTTTGCCTGAGATCCTTTTTCTTTGGCCTAAAGAATACTTAGCGTTGGTTTCCAGCAATAAACTCTGTCTTTCTTCATCAGGAATATGCCCACTGACTAAAATAAATTGCATTATTTGGGCTTTGTTTTTGAAGGAGAGCCGGAAAAATGGAACTTAAACTTGACAGTTAGTTTTTCTTTCAGTACTTTCTAGCCCGAGTTTAAGTTTCCCCTGCTAAATAGCAAGGGAGAGGATGCAATTTTATTTTTAAATCTGTATTACATAACAAATTGCATGGGCACTATTATGCCAGGCACTTTGGGCAATGCAAAGACAAGGAAAAACGGAGTCATTGCTGACAGAGAAACCTGCTATTGAAGGGAAGAAAGGTGTACATCTTTTATCTAAGGGAGTAAACCCAGGAGGGAGGGAGGAGGGAATTGGTGGGTGTGCAGTTTATCAACATAAAGGCTCCAAGTCAGGATGTCAGTGTGAAGAGCGTACCGGGTTAAATTCCTGTCCTGGTCACATACGTGGCATCACTGACTCGGTTTTTCCATGAGAAAATGGGAACACCCTTAGTGCCTGTCCTCTGAGCTGTTGTGAAATTAGGTGAGTGTGACCCAGAGAAAACCCTTGGTGAATGTTTACCATGAATCACTGCAATTATTCCCAGGCTCTAGAGGCAAGAGAGATGGAAGAATGTTCTTGACCAGCTCCAACTCACGTATCAATAGATTCTTTAAATCCTGAACACCAAGGGTCACTGTGTCGGATAGGGAGAGACTGCCAAGTTCAAGACTGCTTGATGGGCAGACGGTTAAGCATGAGGGTTGCCATCTGCATTCAGTGCCCAAGAACTGGAAATTCCAGCTAGTTGTAAATATTTATTCTTGTACTGCCTGAGTGAGTGTTCCTAGGCTGGCAGGAATGTTTTCTCTAGTGAAGAAACAAAGGGGATGGTGTATGTAGACAACGGCCTGCTCTTTCAAGGGCTGTCAGAAAAAGGATACAGAATTGAGCAACTGGATTTCTAGGTTTCCTTTTATGTTGTTGCTGGTTTTTTTTTTTTTTTCGGATCTTTTTATATTCAAATAGGCTTACCCAGTGTACTGGTTTTCCTTTCTTCCCCCCTCATCTTGGACTTGCTTCTTTCTCTGTAGGAAACCTTAGGCAAATGATTTCTCTGCTTCTTATTTTTCTATTTAAAATGGGAATTCAAGTGGTATATTTTCTTTTTTTTAGCATTAAATCAGATAATGGCTTGTTAAACTATGGGATGTAAAAACGTAGGATATGAAAGTGATGCTTACTGGCTAGGTTCAGAAGTCGTGGTAATTTGAATTTCCCAGCCTTCCTTTAGAGTTTCATTTTGAGAAAGGGAGGGAAAAGGAATTTTATGTACATTTAAAAATGATAAACAAGGTCCTATCATGTAGCACAGGGAACTATTAATATATTCAATATCTCGTAATAAACCATAATGGAAAAGAATATGAGAAAGGAAGTATCTGTGAAAATGAATCACTTTGCTGTACATCGGAAACCAGCCCAACGTTGTAAATCAGCTGCATTTCAATAAAAGGGAATGATCATATTAAAAACAACCACAATCATTTAAAATAGTATAAAGCATTACTTTAGCTGCCTGCTTTGACCAGAGATTCACAAATACAAAGGGTTGGTGTTGATCAGGCAGAGGGTTTGGGGTGTCTCAGCCCTCTCTCCCTCCTTTCATGAGATTAGCTAGATTAAAACCATACTGTAATGTATGGTTTTATTGATGAATTGATGAATCTGAAACCAGTATTGTTGTGGTTAATGTCTATATAGTAGAATGATTCTTTGTTAGAAATTCTTAATCCTTTCCAGAAACCACATTGGAGACCTCGGTCCCAGGGACAGTTCTCTCTCTCTCAACCATAGTGGACTCTGTGTTGGAGACTGAGTGGTTTTGCTCTGTATAATCTGCTGGGAGAATCTTAATTGTGAGATGATGAGCACTGGCATTCTGTCTGTGAGGACAGTACCACTGCTTCTGCTGAAAAGGGAACTATAGTTACTGAATTTTTTTTTTATCAGCTACAGGATGCAGCTGTCTTGATCTACGTTGTCTGAGAGCAGCTCTTTTCAGAAATTTAATATAGTGAGGGCGAGTGGAGGCAAATACCAGCTGTACAGTTAGCTGTTGACTTTTTGGCTTTTCAGATTTGCCCTTAACTTGCCAGTTGACCGTCTCTTAGAAAACAGGGATTACTGTCCTAAGGCCTTGAGATGTTAGCTAAACTGGCATGTATCGAGCCCCTGACTTCTGCTATGTGGCCACTGCATGGGGGTCATTTCAGGTCAAGTTACTTAATTTGCAGAGTGTGACTGTGGGTTCTGGGGAACTTGCCGTATGGTGAGAAGCCGACTCTGTAAAAGCATGCTGACACACGAAAGGCCAGATACTTTGAGCAATGCTTGTGTTTAAGGTGGTGGTTGTGTACAAAGGAGCCAGGCCTATGAAGAAGCCTTTAGACATTTAATGACATTTCAGGCCATTCTACTTATTGTCATACTCCATGGTTTCATTCAGTTAGTCAACAATCTTTTGTAGAGCAGCAGCTGTGTGCCTAATACTATGTAAAGAAGAAAGGTGTGTGCCTTTCAACAGCTTACTCACCGAGATGGAGACACATGTGCAAATAATGACAATTTAGTGGCATAGGCAAGTGTTGTAATAGAAGTGTGCATGAGGAATTGTAACATCAGAAGATAAGGGTACTCAACCCACGACAATATACCTAGAAAATAAGGACAGATGTATACATTTCTATTAAAAAAAAATTTTTTTTTTAAAGACAGACTCTAATTTCTTTCAAGAGTATATTTTGGTCTTCTTGTCCAAGACTTTCTCATGAGGTTTCTGCCCAGGGAGCCCCATCTGTTTTTTTTACACTAAGGTCTTCTCAAACTTTTGAGTCTACGAAGAACATGTATTTTCCTTGGAATTTTGTTTCATTTGGTTCAGTAGCAAGCTTATCAGAAGGTTCATTGTTCTGTAATAGGAAAGGTACAAGAATGAGGCTTCAGTGTCTCACTTCACATCAAGTGCAGGAGTTGGAACTTTGAATCTCCAAGAACTAGCAAAAGGAGCTGACATAACCAACAATTAGACCTTTGTCTCATAAACATCTGGTGAAATCTCATGTAAATAGTAGAGATAATGATTGTACATGCCCAGGCCTGCACTTGACATCTACTAGTGGGGCTCAGTACATCTTAGCTACTGTTTTATGGTTGGAATTTGAGTTCCATACACTCCTTTTTTGACTTAAGCAATAGCAGTCTACTTTCTGTAAATGCATGTTATGGAGAAAGTGAACCAGTGTTTGCCACATATCTGCCGTGTCCCAAACACTGTCTAGGTGCTTTGCATCTGCTTTTATCTAGCAAGCTTCATGGCCCTGTGAGAAACAGGTATTAGAATTAACATATATTTCTGTATTTTGTTGAAAGCTGTGTCAGCCATGTATGTACCATTATTATAGGTACCACTAAGAAAGCAATGAAAACATTGTGAATTATAGTTGTTAGATACAGCCCAATTTCAGACATGTTAAAGCATTTGAAGTGTGACAGGTGATAGAAAAGTCTGGGAAACAGATTCTTGGGATCTTGGGACTGGGTATACCCTCCCTCCCTAACACACACATACTTAGACATGCTTTCTTTCTTTTTTTTTTTTAGTAGCCTTTACTTTTTTATTAATGAATTTTTTTGTTTGGTTGCACCACGTGGCATGCAGGATCTTAGTTCCCCAACTAGGGATTGAACGTGTGCTCCCTGCAAGTAGAAGCACAGAGTCCTATCCACTGGACTGCCAGGGAAGTCCCTTTCCTAGCCTTTAAAGGTGGGATGGTTTGACACAAGCAATTTATTTAGCAAACATTAAAGGAACACCCATTTTGTTTCAATGTCTGTACTAGGCACTAGAGATACTAAAAGAAAACACACATTATATACAATGGAATACCACTCAGCCGTTAAAAAAAAAGAATGAAATTTTGCCATTTGCAGCAACATGGTGGACTTGGAGGGTGTTACGCTTAGTGAAATAAATCAGACAGAGAAAGACAAACACTATATAAATCACTTATATGTGGAATCTAAAAAAATACACCAGACAAGTGAATACAACAAAAAGGAATCAGACTCACAGATAATAGAGAACAAACTAGCAGTTTGGAAGGGAAGCAGGGAGGAGCAAAATAAGAGATGGGGAGAGGGAGGTAAAACCATTGGGTGTAAGATAGGCTAAAAGGATATACAGCCGATATTTTGTAATAGCTGTAAATGAAAAGTAATCTTTCAAAATTATATTAAAAAAACAAAGAAAACAGACACACACCAAAACACACAGAAACAGAATCATCGCTCAAGATGCCGGCATTTTATAGGAGGGGTGCATGTGTGAGCCAGATGTTGGAATATCCTCTGTGAAATGGCCATACAGGGGACTTGAAATGGGCTTTTCTTTTTTTCTTGGGACGGTGTCTCTACATTCAGAAAAGGCTGAGTCTATCGGTGGATGATAGAGACGGGGAGTGGGAGGTAAAACTATTTTCTGCCCCTTTAATCCACATCCTTACTGGCTTCCTCAAAAAGTGCATTCGAGAGAAACAGAATCAATATTATGAAAAGAAGCTTGTTTTCTCCATGAATTACCAGTGCTGGATGTCATATTTTGTTTTTTTAAAGCCAAAACTCATATTCAGACAAAGTTTAATATCTTTCGGTTTTGGCCTGGCTTCTCCATCCTATGTTCATGAGACTTGTCTCTTCATCTGTTATAACCCAAGTGCCAAAAGCATATACACTGACTGTTAAGGAATTATATTTCAGTCAGCAGTAGGCTTTATTGTACACTAGTTAATTTCATTGTTTTGATCAATTGTGCGTGCGTGCTCAGTCGCTTCAGTTGTATCCGACTCTGTGTGATTCTATGGACTGTAGCTTGCCAGGCTCCTCTGAAAATGGGATTCTCCAGGCAAGAATACTGGAGTGGGTTGCCACGCCTTTCTCCAGAGGATCTTCCCAACCCAGGCATCGAACCCGAGTTTCTTTTGTCTCTTGCATTGGCAGGCGGGTTCTTTACCACTAGCACCATCTGGTAATTGCTTATTCCTCACCATTTCCTTGAGGGAGAGACAGCTGTCATTTCTAATTTCCCTATTACTTTTTTTTTTTTGTAACAGAAGAAACTTTGATTTAGCCACAGTTTGGGCTGAGTCAGGGGCAGGCTGAAACGACCAAACATTAAAATGGCTTAGGGAAAAAAGTACTAGGGAAAGAGGTGGAGGAAGTGTTTGGTTTTTATAATCATTTATTTACACAATAAGTAAGTGTCTTTTGAGAATGATATGAAACACACAAGCCATACAAGAAAAATTAAATTACTTAATATGTATATGAGCCAGAAAACACCATATACAAACCAAAGACAAAATAATAACTGGGAAAGTTGCAATATAGGGTTAATTTCCTTTAATAATGAAGGATTTTTGCAAGTTAATTAAGAAACCAACCATCCAAAAGAAAAATGGATGGTTTGTGAATAAGCGCGTGCACAGAAAAGAAATCCTGAAGGCTCTTAAAGGTATAGGGATTTTTTTTTGTAACCTTGCTCAAAATAGAAAAATTCAAATTGAAACCTGCACTGAGATGCAATGTTAACCTCTTAGACTGGCAGAGAGAGAAAGGTATAACTCCACTCTTGTGTTGTAAAGGGAATAGAGAAGGTGGAACAGTATCCATTGCAAATGGGTGTCCACATGAGCCCACCCCAGTGGAGGGCCATCTGGCATGGACCAAAATACACGTGTTTTGACCATGGAGCCCACTCCTAGGAATACATCTTACATATGTTCTTTTTTAAAATTTACTTTATTGAGGTATATTGTAAATCAATGTTGTGTTAATTTCTATTTTACAAGAAAGTGTTTCAGTTCTCTCTCTATATATATACACACACACACATTCTTTTTCTTATTCTTTCCCATTATGGTTTATTACAGGATATTGAGTATAGTTCCCTGTGCTATACAATAGGACCTTGTAGTTTGTCCATTTTCTATGTAGTAGTTTGCATCTGCTAATCCCAACCCCCCAATCCACCCCTCCTCCACCTCATCCTACGTATATCCTTACATACATCCTACATACGTGCAGAATGGTTCAGGTAAATTATTCATTGTAGCATCACTTGCTAGTAACAAAAAGGTAGAGGCGACACAAATGCCCTTCAATAGCGAACTAGTTATGTAAGCTCTGGAACATCCATACAGTGGAACAGTATGCATTTATCCAAACCAGTGAGTCAGCTCTTTATGTGCTTAACCTCAAGATACATTTTTAAACAAAAAAGTGAAAGGTACAGAACAGTATGGACCTAAACTGTGCTACCATATTGTAAAAAAAAATTGTAAAGAATGAAAGAGAAGGTCTGGAATAGGGTGAAGAATATATGTACCTACCAGATTGGTGTAAGTGTAGACTATTCTGGAAGAATCCATGGGGAGTTGGTAACAGTTAACACTGGAAGGAAAATGAGAAGCTGACATCATTGATTAGTGAGGGGCAAGTACTTTCAGAGTTCTCTTTTGCACCTGTACCATGCACTGTGTACCACATATAGTCTAATTCTAATGGCATAAATTCAACTAAGATTTTTATTAAGTGACACTAATTTAATCAGATTTGGGAAGTTCAGAGAATTTGAGTCAGAAAGATCAGCTTGAGCCTACTTATTTCAAGGTCATGTGTTTTTATGAAATTATTTTCTGTCCACACTTCTAAAAAAAACCATTCTAAAGCCTTTATTTAGCATCATGTAGACTATTTCATTATAATACTTGTTAACTTTAAGACAAATATTAAAATAACTTACTGGCAGCTACCAAAGGCCCTTTGGAACAATACCTCAGCCTCTGGTTGGGTGGGTCAATACCATAAGATTGATTGTCTGCATGCATGCTAAATCGCTTCAGTCCTCAGTCGGCCCACCAGGCTCCTCTGTCCATGGGATGCTCCAAGCAAGGATACTGGAGTGGGTTGCCATGCCCTCCTCCAGGGGATCTTCCTGATCCAGGGATCAAACCCACATCTTTTACCTCTCCTGCATTGGCAGGTGGATTCTTTACCACTAGCACCACCTGGGGGGAGGGGGAGGGCGGGGTTGCCTGGTGGCTCAAATGGCAAAGAATCTGCCTGCAGTGCGGGAGACCAGCGTTCAATTCCTGGGTTGGGAAGATCCCCTGAAGGAGGGTGTGGCAACCCACTCCAGTATTCTTGCCTAGAGAACCCCCATGGGCAGAGGAGCCTGTGGGCTACAGTCCATGGGGTCGCAAAGAGTCGAGCTCGACTAAGCACACCGCCTGGAAACCCTACCATAGGATTAATAAACCCCAATTAAAGGATCAAAGCTACTGCACAATAAGTCTCCATACATATCTTAAGTACACAGGTACCTGGAAAATTATAAATTCACAGGACCTCCTTTTATATAGTTGGATACTTCTATCGTGTCTTAAGGCAAGCTTATGATTCTTGCAGTCTTTTTTTCGTGATGAGAGTAGTCCCAAGGCTTTTTTTTTTTTTTTTGTGGGAAAGGTTTCCTAATGAGCAATAGGTCTCACTGAGTGAGGTTTAGGGAACCCTGTCGTTTCCAACAGGGCCAACTCCTCCTGTAATGATGGGGGCTGAGCCCTTGTAAGGCTGGGCGGTGTATTTGATTGTGAGCTGGCTCCAGCTGTGAACTCAGAGAGCCCCCCTGACTTACTCTCCTCACTTCCGTTTTTTGAGAAAGCCGGTTGGTGAATCAGCTCAGGGTTGATGTCAGCAGCCTGGACAGCTTGCAGACACACACGCGCTCCGCAGCTGGGCGGCCACGCCCTCCTCGCCTCCCTCCGGAGCCAGCTGGTTCTTACCAGCTCTGGCAGCTTTATACCGCATTGCTTGTGGCTTCCTGTGCCTGTTACCCTGCACGCCCAATTCTCTTAAATTCTCTTGCTTAAGGCAAGGATTGGCTAGCAACCACACCTTGGCTTAAATGTGGCTGGTTTTTTAGCCCTTGGGATTCAGTTTTGAAATGAACTCTTAAGATCAGGATTAGCAAATGGTATGTATATATACGCTATAGACAGATGGCTTCCCTGGCCCGTAGCTCAGTTGGTAAAGAATCTGCCTGCAGTGCAGGAGACTCGGGTTCGATCCCTGGGTCAGGAAGATCCCCTGGAGCAGGAAATGGCACTCCACTCCAGTATTCTTGCCTGGAAAATCCTATGGATAGAGGAGCCTGTCAGGCTTCAGTCCATGGGGTTGCAAGAGTCTGGACTCGACTTAGGGTCTAAACCACCATGTATAAGACTATAGCAACTGCTTTGACTGGGGCTTGAGATGCTTAAAGGAGAAACACCATGGCCAGCTAACCTGTTGTTGTTCGTGGCTAAGTCCTGTCTTCCTCTTTGCAACCCCATGAACTGTAGCCCGCCAGGGTCCCCTATCCTTCATTGTCTCTGGGAGTTTGCTCAGATTCATGTCCATTGAGTTGGTGATGCTTATATAACCTGGGCTGATGTTTATATAGAATCTTAAGTAAGGTTGCAGTTGAAACACAATTCTTGAATTATTCTGTGCTTGGACCAATCTAGGGTGGGTTGAGGGTGTCTTTCAAAATAATACTCTAGTGGTTTTGGCATGTTTGGGTCAAGTTAATCCTGAGAGCTTCCTGAGGGTGGGTGAGTTTGTTCCACACGTTTTGCTATTGGCTTGCAGCTCACCTGGGAAATGCATATTTTAGTGTTCACTCAACTCTGCTACCTCTGTTGTCTGGCACGGGGGTTCCCAGGGACCTTGAACATCTTGGCATCTTGACATTGTACTTCTGTTGCTGCTTCCATCTCCTGACCTCTAGAAAGGAGATCTAGAAAGCATTAAGGCTGCAGTGTCTTAGCTGCAATCATTGCCAGTGTCTTAGTGGCAATCATCGCTTGCCAGTTGATGATTTAGATTTAAATGTTAGCTCTGTCCCCTAGTTATGCAATAGAAGCCCCTCTTTGCTTCCCTTTCCTATAATCTGGGCTGGGCGGGAGAAGTTAAGAAGGAAGATTGACAGAGCACTTAACAGTCAGAAGCTTAGGAAAAGTTTGGGGAATTTTTGCCTTCAGGTTATTTGGCCCATAGCCCTTCTTTATGCATTTATTGTCCTTCCTTTAAAAAAAAAGACTCAGGAAGCAAAGAAAAATTAAAGCATAGTACAACGCACATGCATAACCTACCACCTAGATTGAACAATTATGTTTTGACATCTTTGCTTTATCTGTGTTTATGTGTGTGTATGTGTATATGTATATTTCCACTCCACGTTTCTTTCTGTAAGACTTCCCTCCAAATTTGTTAGAACTGCCAACCTTTCTTTTAAAGGTTTAGGAATCATCGTCTTCTCAATTTCCTCTTTTTTCTTTATGTTTGCAAAACTTTTTCCTGAGTAAACTTGGCTGCTGTTTCTCATGACCCCTTTCTCTGGATTGTATTGAAACAAGAATTCACACTCAGAAAAATAAAGTCATTGTTTCCTATCAGCAGGGACTTTAACGAAACTTTCCCCTTTTATTGGCGGTGGGATTTTTTTTAAGGGAGAAATCATCTTGTACAGGAATTCTTTAGTATCTGAACTTAGGAATTAAATAGATTCAGGTACATATTTTGAGGAGGTGGGGCTGGTAACCATCATTATCTGAACTCTCATTTAGATCTGAAGTCCAGGAACCACATAACTTTGGGTAACAAAACCTTTCTTATTATCTGAATTCCTTTTCTCTAAACAGAGGAACCACATAGATTCCAGTATCAGGAGATACTTGTATGGTAAGGAGGAAAGTGCTCGTTTTTTATCAGAACCCGGTCTTACATACCTACGTAGACCTATCAAAGGTCATGAAATTTAATTTGATGTTGGCAGCTGGGAGAGTGGGGGAAACAAGCTTGAGATAATATCATCATCCTTAAATAGTTGTAGTTATCTCTTTATTTGTGACTGTAATTCATTTGAGATAGACCTTTAGTGGAAATTGAATTTGTGTTTTTTTAAGTAGTCACTGGTCTGTTGGGATCTGAAATATTTTCTAATAGAAAACAAGGTTATTGGCCACAGTTGAAGTATCTGGTATTTACATAATCTCTCATCTTTACCTCCGGGCAGCCATCCAGCCTGGGTGCAAGATCTGCCATTGAGTTATGGGTCCTCTGGCTCCTGCAGTCTGATGGACAGGGCAGAGCAGCTCCCTGTGGTCATGTGATATCTTTGTATTGAGTTTACAGGGTTTGTCAGTATCTGTAAATACAGTGAGTCTAGACAGCAAGTGATATGACACAGCAAAGAGGATTAACTTGGATGGAAACTAGATCAAACCTGATCTTTTTTTTTGAAGTTTTGTGGTAAAATACACATAACATGAAATTACTATTTTAATCATCTTTAAGTGTACGATTCAGAGGGATTAAGTCTATTCCCAATGCTGTGAACCTTTATCATCCATCTCCAGAACTTTTTCATCATCCCAAACTGAAACTCTCTGCCCATTGAATGATAATGACACATGATCTTTGCTCCTCTGTCTCTGGTAACTACTGTTCTACTTTCTGTCTCTGTGAATTTGCCTATTCTATGTGTGTCTTATCAGTAGAATCATGTAATTTTTAATCTTTTGTGTCTGGTCTGTTTCATTCAGCATTAACAGTTTCAAGGGTCATCCATGTTGCAGCATGTATCAGAATTTCATTCCATTTTAAAATCTGAATAATATTCCCTATATGTATAAACAGCATTTTGTTTAACTATTAGCCTGTTGATGGGCATTTAGGCTATTTGCACCTTTTGACTATTGGGAATTGGCTGCTCTAAACATTGGTGTACAAGTATCTGTTTAATTCCCAGATTTCAATTATTTTGGATACATATGCATAAGTGGAATTGCTGACTTATATGAGAATTCTTCATTTAACTTTCTAAGAAACAACTACAGATTTTAAGTGAAAGTGAAAGTCGCTTTGGCCACCTGATGGGAAGAGCTGACTCATTTGAAAAGACCCTGATGCTGGGAAAGATTGAGGGCAAGAGGAGAAGGGGACGACAGAGGATGAGATGGTTGGATGGCATCACCGAATCGATGGACATGGGTTTGGGTGGACTCCGGGAGTTGGTGATGGACAGGGAGGCCTGGCGTGCTGCGATTCATGGGGTCGCAAAGAGTCAGATATGACTGAGCGACTGAACTGAACTGAACTGAAAGTCGCTTAGTCATGTCCGACTCTTTTGACTGTACAGTCCATGGAATTCTCCAGGCCAGAATACTGGAGTGGGTAGCCTTTCCCTTTTTCAGGAGATCTTCCCCACCCAAGGATCGAAGCCAGGTCTCCCACATTGCAAGTGGATTCTTTACCAGCTGAGCCACAAGGGAAGCCCATGAATACTGGAGTAGGTAGCCTATCCCTTCTCCAGTGGACTTTCCTAACCCAGGAATCAAACTGGGGTCTCCCGCATTGCAGGCGGTTTCTTTACCAACTGAGACATCAAGGAAGCCCACAGTTTTAAAATATATTTTAAATGTAATTGTGACATCATATTTTTGTGTTAGTGAAATTTGATCAAAATCTGTATTTTAGTTAATAATACTGTATCACATGTTAATTTCCTGTTTGTTTTTTTTTTTTACAACATAGTATTTCTGTATATTCTCAGAATTGGATTAGAAGTTTCAAACCTCAATTTTTTTTTTAAAATCACTAGATAGTAAGCTTTCTAGCCTTTTAGCAGTAACACTAGATGTCTGAATAAGTGGAACTGTATCAAAATTTTGAGTGAATATAAATTAGAAATTTAGTATTCTATTCATACTTAAACAAGTGGAATCAAAATGTCATAAATTTTTTAGCTAGACAAAAATGGAGAAGTTTTCTAAAATATATATTACATTATAATACTATTTATGTATTTGTGTGTACAAATGCTTTTCTATTACACTTGATAAAAGCTTGAAAAAGAACAACAATGAAAGAGAGACAGAGAAACTGGAGAACGTAAATGAGATGGGAGTGCTAAACATGAAACAGAAAAAGTGAAACAAACAACGAAAGTAAAAGATGATCATATAGTCCAGTTGTTTTTAAACATGGCTGCTCATTAGAATCACATCTGGAGCTTTGGAGAAAATAACAGTGGCTTCTGTCATCTTGGGGAGGTTACTTAAACCCCTTTGAGCCATGGTTTGCTCATCTGTAAAATGGAGCTAATAAGAGCTACCTTAGCATCAAATAGATTTGTATATTCGTGTTGCATCATTTAGCTGAGCATTGATGATGACGTTTTTTTAAGTCCTTTTTTGTTTACTGGAGCTGAGTAACAACTGGTCAACTCAGATGGAATAACAATTAGTTTCCATTGAATTTAGCAAATGTGTTTTTGAAAACCATCTTTAAGTGATAGAAATTTTCACAAATGTGGCATAAGAATTCTTCCTACTTTCTAAGTATTGGATGCCGGAGGGAAGGTTCAGTTGGAAGGGAGACTTTTGATTGTAAGGTGCTTTCTCCTTAACCCTATCAGGCATATTTGGCTACAGAGGGGAGAAAGAAGGGTCTTATGGAATCTGACTGGGTGATGCCAGGAGCCAAGGGGTTAAGTTGAACCATTTTGGCAGATTGGCAAAGGGCATTCAGGCTGGGTAATTAAGGCTTCATTTCAGGAGATCACTGATGCATCAAAGTTGTTAATTAGTTTTATGAAAACAGATTGTACAACCACGGGGAGATTGTAATTGGGTAGTAATTGAAAATAACTCAGTGCTAAACCTTAGTTGAGGAACCAGTGGGAGTAACTTGGAAGGAGAAAGGGAGCTGGGGGGTCTGCAGGTGGTGAGGGGAGAGAACGAAAAAGCCGTAGTGAGACAAACAATAAGCGAGACAATGTGAAGAGAGATGACCTAGAGTAACCTTATTCTTTTAGAAATGAGGAAACAAGTCTGAAAAGGGACAAGGTTTTTCTAAGACCACACAGCTAGTTATCCATAGGTTTCTTTTCTTCCCTTGCCATGATGTTCCAGGATTGGCATGACTTTGATTCTTAGGAGTTGACTTTGAAGATCATGAAACATGCTGAAAAGAAGGCTTCTGGGGCTGGAGTCCTGCACCCTTTCATGTTTGCAGAGTATCCTCAGGGATGCTGTTCCATCACAGGAGAGAAGCAAAGTCTTCTCAAACCCTTGTTTTGTTGATTTACCACCCTCGCCGTAACTACATCTTCTGCATCCACGGTCCACCATCCCTGGGGCTGGAGAAACTCTTCAGGCTTCCACAGTGCATCATCCTAGGAAAGGCCAGTCAACAGGGAAGTGAGTTTTGGTTTGATATTAAAAGAGGAGCGTTAATTTTTCATTGGGGTATAGCTGATTTACAATGTGGTGTTAGTTTCGGATGTATAGCAAAGTGATTCAGTTATACATCCACATATATTGTGATATTGTTGTTTAGATCCTTTTCCTGTAGATGTTGTTACAGAATACTGAGTTCCCTGTGCTACATGGTAGATCCTTGTTGATCATCCGCTTCATCTATGGTAGTGTATGTGTGTTAAGAGGGGAGTGAGTTTTGAGCTTCAGTTTCAGGTTGTGATTTGACTGCGCACCCAAAACGGGCAGGTGGATTTGGGGAGCTGGTTGAGGGAGGGAGGGGTGGGTTGCAAGAATAAACTAGAGTTTGCTCTTTCCGGTGCTACCTGGGACAAGTTACATCGTTGTTCTCACCAACGCTGCCCAAGCCTCTGTAACCCAGAGACATTCAAGGCCACAAATCTCAGTCAATAGCTTGTGTACCTAATCTCTTTGATTGGTTCCTTGTACTCAGTGGTTCTGGTAAATCAGAAAGGCAAGTAGTCAGCAGTGAAGCTTTAGGTATGACTCAGGTGTCAAGTACGGTGAACCACTTATCTCTCTTTTCTTATCCGTTTGGACCAATAAATACAGTATCTGGAAGGACAAAGTGCCTTTGCATGGAAACTAATCAGGAGAACATTTGGGGTTCATTTGGCCAAAATCATTGGGGTTTAGCGATTTACAATGTGGTGTTGGGTTTATAGTTTTGGGTGTAGAGCAAAGTGATTCAGTTATACATCCACATATATTGTGATATTGTTGCTTAGATTCTTTTCCTGTAGATGTTATTACCGAATACTGAGTTCCCTGTGCTACATGGTAGGTCCTTGTTGATCATCTGCTTCATCTATGGTAGTGTATGTATGTGAAGAGGGGAGTCATGTCAAATCGTGTGGTCTTGAGCTTCACACCATAGACCCATATAGATTTGGGCTACTTGGGAAGCTCTCTCCTCACAGTCCCTGCTCCCTCCCCCTTCTTGGTCTGTCTTTCTGTCTAACCCTTATTTCTCAACTGAGTCTTCTAAGTTAGCACGATTACCTCATGGCTATAGAGCAAAAACAACTCTACTATTCAAGTTTCTCCAAAGGAACTTCAAATATCTATCTGGTGGATCCATTGCCTTTACTGGCCAAGTTTTCCCAGAGGCCTTTAAGTCAGTATTTGCCTCGCTGCAATAAGTTGGGAGGACTGTTGTCCTTTTGTACCTGTGAACGCTTAAGAAAAGTATAGAGAGGTGCTCAGTCAAGTAGATGATTTTCCAGCTGTCCTGTTCCGTGGCTATCAATAAAAATAAGAACTATTACAGCCACATTTTCAAGTTAACAGGGAAAACACACTTACCAGTGGTGAGTGTGTTTTTAAAATAACATTGTTTTTCTAATTATAAAAATTAATGTTCCTGTAGAGGGGCTCTGTATCAATATAGAGGGGTGGGATGGGGCGGGAGATGGGAGGGAAGTTCAGAGGGGAGGGAATATATGTATACCTATGGCTGATTCATGTTGAGGTTTGACAGAAAACAACAAAATTCTGTAAAGCAATTATCCTTCAATAAAAGAATTAATTTAAAAAAGTTAATGTCCCTGTAGAGCATTTGGAAAGCTTCAAGAAGAAAAAGGAAAAACTAAGTTACTCAGGATCTCTTTTGTGAATATTTTGATAAGTTTATGTTCAGATCTTTTCCAGGAGGATATAGCCTGTTTCTGTAGACATCTGGCTTTCTTGTTTAGAGCATTTGTCTTCTTTTTTAGTACCTGAATCTTTTTATAAGTGCTCTTTATTTGCTATAAACTCAATACTGAACCATGAACTTTCTGAACTGATAAAGAATTAATTATTACACACATCCTGAAGCCCCGATTTCTTTTTCTGTTGTTTATTATTTTTGGTTGCACTGGGTCTCCCTTGCTGTATGGGGGCTTTCTAGTTGTGGTGAGCGTGGGATACTCTTCGTTGCAGTACTCGGGCTTCTCATTGTAGTAGCTCCGCTTGTTGCACAAGCTCTAGGTGCCTGGTCTTCAGGAGTTGAGGCTCGCAGGCTCTAGAGCACAGGCTCAGTATTTGTCGAGCATAGGCTTTAGTTGCTCCACAGCATGTGGCATCTTCCCAGACCAGTGGACTCCTATCCACTGTACCACCACGCAAGTCCAAGCCTCAATTTCTTGTTAGAGAAAGCACAGGTAATACAATGTTTGAGTTTCAGTGTTGCAAACCAATTTTGATAGATATTGTCAACAGGAAAATAAAGGGAGGAAAGAAGTTTCTAGGGGCAGTTTTTTCTTTTTCTGATAGGCAAAAAAATGCAGGTAACTCTAGAGAAATCTGGAATGCAACCAACTACTGTGTATCTTGTACCTAGTAACAGATATCTCTACTTGGTAGCAAAACTGATTTTCTAGAAAGATGCTTGTCAAACAGTCGATTGTGAGCGCTATTGTGGAGATGCTAAAACCATTCCTAGTGGCATTTTCCCATTCACTCGACTCACTGCTAATGATTGGACAGCACCGCTCCAGCATTCTATCTTTCCAAATTGTGTTGGGAATCATGTGCTTAATTTCCACTGATAAGATCCTTTGGTAAAAATGGGGGGAAAATTAAATAATGAACTGAGTTCAGGAAACAGGTGGGTGGACTTCTTAGTCTGTTGGCATGTGACTTGTGGGTGGGAATTTCTTTTTAAAGCAAGAATAGTGCACTATATATTGGCTGACTGCATTATCCGTGTACTGGAGTGTAGACAAGTGTTCTTTGTCTAATTGAGTTCATGAATGGCCATGTGCATTTTCAAGGAGGAGGGGCGCATGCCAAGGCCTAATGAATTCAGATCTTCAAAGCATATCTATAAGGGCTTCCCTGGTGGTCCAGTGGTTAAGACTTGCTCTTCCAGTGTAGGGGGTACAGATTAGATCCCTGGTCAGGGAACTAAGATACCACATGCCTCAGGCCAAAAAACCAAAACATGAGACAGAAACAATATTGTAACAAATTCACTAAAGGCGTTAAAAATGGTCCACGTTAAAAAAAAAAAAAAAACGTATCTGTAAAGCTTGGCTGTGGATCAGAAGGGGACTGGTGGGAATGCATGTTACCCAAATCTTAAGCTTGCACTGGCAGCAGAAGCAGGATGTTGGTGGTTTGTACAGGGGACAGATGCTTTGGGGACATTAGACGTGCCATCATCAGAGGTCTTCAGAATCTGCACTCAGTTGCAAGAATTTATCTGGGCTCAGAGGTTGTAAAAGAAGCAGTTGTGCTTTTCTTTGTACATTTTACCACTGGTCAGCGTCAGGCTTTGAGATGAGGGTCAGTGTCCTCCTGATTGAGGAACTTGAAAGTGTTTCGCTTGACATGCATGGAGTCGAGTCATGAGGTTTATAATGAGGGTGATTAATAGCTCTGGGAAGAGCACACATCATCCCTTGAACCCTGCCCTGTGTCATCTGGCCACCTGGCTCCCGGATATCCCTCCCAGCCAGAAGAGCAAATAAAAAGATAAGTCAACCGACTGGGAGATGCCACCAGTACCTGCCACATTTCTAACCTATGGTGTCAAATGACAAGGGCAAGTAGAGATAACCAGCTGGGCTGAGTTGAACATTGGCTTTCTCCCAGGATCTGTGTGCCCTCTTGGGCCTCGGTTATTTCACCTGCAAAATGGGGTGATACTGCTTGTCACTTCTGCCCATCTTCCATGTGCATCCTGGTACAAGCCACAATTATACCTCACTTGGCCACCATGGCATCATCCTACCTGGTCTCCACACGGTTGAGTCCCAGAGCTAGTTTGAAATGGGAATCAGGAGATGTAGGGTCTAGTCTGAGTTTTGCCACTTCCTGGCTGAGTGCCCTGAAGACAGTCACTTATCTTCTCTGGGCCTCTTTCCTTACCTGTAAAGAGAACGGTATATTCGTTTGCAAGGGCTGCTGTGATAAAGTATCACAGACAGGGACGCTTAAGCATCCGAAGTGTATTTTCTCACAATTCTGAAGATTAGAAGTTTGAGATAAAAATGTTGGTAGGGTTGATTCTTTATGGTGTGCAGAAGATGACCATCTTCTCCGTGTCTTCGTGTGGCTTCCCCTCTGTGTGTCCGTGTCCTCATCTCTTCTTACAAGGACATTGTTCACATTGGATGAGGGCCCAGTTGCACCTTCATTACCTCTTTAAGGTCTTGTCTCCCAAAATAGTCAGTCATGTTCTGAGGTATCAGGAGTTATGAATTCAACATATGAGTTTTAGGGGCACACAAATTCATCTCGAAACAGACAAGAATATGCTGTATATTATCTAACCTATTTCCAGTGGTACAAAATTATATTGTAGGTTGGGGATCTTCCTTTTCACTTTCTTGTCCAGTTACACTCCTGTGAGGTAACAGCTTGATATACACATAATTCCTCATTTTTAATCTTCATACATAATCCTCAGGTGTATTTTGAAGGGTTTATGAGTCTGTGTGTATGTGTATGTATTGCTAGATAGCAATAATGTAAGTTATGGACTGTCAAAATGGGAGAATTTCTCTATAAAATGTTAAGTGGAACAAAAAGTGTCTGGAAAGGGCTTTTAATTTCATTTTTCTCTATAATTTTTTAATTAAAAATTTTATGTTTATGTTTTCAGTTGAAGTAGAGTTGATTGACCATATTCTGTTAGTTTCTGGTGTGCAGCAAAGTGATTCAGTTTTTTATATATATATATATATATATATATATATTCCTTTTCAGATTCTTGTCCATTATAATTTCTATAATTTTGGACTATGTAGTTCACAATGGTTTGTTTCTTCCCACAGCTGGACACTGACAAGCTGGCTCTCCCCATGAGCCCCAGCCCGCTCGGCCCCAGCCCGATCCCCAGCCCCAACACGAAACTTGAGAATTCCACGCTCCTGACAGTGGAACCGTCCCCTTTGGACAAGAACAAGGGCTTCTTCGTGGATGAGTCTGAGCCCCTCCTTCGCTGTGACTCCACTTCCAGCGGGTCCTCCGCGCTGAGCAGGAATGGCTCCTTTATAACCAAAGGTACAGATGGCTGGCAACCCGCATTCGTTCTTAAGTCTCCTCCAGAACAGCCCCTGGGATCTCTCCCTCTATCAGTTCCTCGTTCCAGTAGGAGTAGGATCAGCTGAATGACCTACTCTGGCCTCTGAGGTGAGGCTAGCCTGTGAGAAACTACATCATTACCCACCCGGGACCTGCCTGGAAAATCTTTACAGCCCCTCCTGTCTGGCTGGGAGCCTGTGTCCAGGAGTATCAGTCACCCTTAGTCCTCATGATGTTATCAAGTGTTTCGGGGAAAGTCCGATAACGTGTAGTCTGGCAGGGTTTTCTTTTTTCCTTTTTGCAAATTATTTACCAGGCTTGTAGAACACAGGGATTTAAAGTATAACTTATCTTGAGAGTCTGGAGTATAGGTTTTATTGACTCACATTAAAATTCGCTCTATTAAGCTTGGTTGCAAATAATGTTTTAAAGATTCTGGACTGACGCTTTTGGTAAATAATCTGCTACTTGCAGTTCTGAATAGCAGGGTAGGGAATTAACAGGTATACTATATTGATGACTGACTTTTGTTAGAAATTTCCTAGTTTGGGTAACACCAGTTATATTTTACTGAAAGGGCTATATTTTATGTTATAGTTTACATATTTATAAAATATATTCTATTTTACATGTTTATATTTTATATAGTCATATATTTATTCTTATAAAGATTTATATTTTAGTTTGTAATTTGGTACATATCATCTTTTAGAGAATACATTTTATAATGGTAATAATAGTTTAGTTTCTTACCCCATTTTAAGATATGACCCAACAAAGCATTATTTTATTTATGTGCCTTGGCTCTTAGAAGTTTACTTTTAAAATATAACAAAGTGAAAGTCGCTCAGTCGTGTTGAACTCTGTGCGACCGCATGTACTTCTCCAGGCCTGAATGCTGGAGTGGGTAGCCTTTCCCTTTTCCAAGGGATCTTCCCAACCCAGGGATCGAACCCAGAACCCAGGTCTTCCATATTGCAGGTGGTTTCTTTACCAGCTGAGCCACAAAGGGAAGCCCAGGAATACTGGAGTGCGTAGCCGACCCAGGAATTGAACCAGGGTCTCCTGCAGGCAGGTTCTTTTACCAACTGAGCTATCAGGGAAGCCCAAAATATAACAGTGTAATTAGAAAGTCAGATGAGCTGATTATTAACTTGGAATGTTTGTGGGGGAAAGACTGGGCTGATCTTTGCTTCCTAACACACACTACAGATGGGAAAAGTAGTGACATTTCTTTCTTTTAAGTTTTTTTAAGTATTTCAGCATCCTCCTGAGTTTTGGAAGAACTTAGAAGTCACTTGAGTCCAGGCAAAATGTCATGTTCCATTAACAACCCAATCAAGCATATCCTTAGGCCAGTCTTGCTTGTTATCTTATGCACAATATTGGCAAAACCCACCGTGTTGTTTACAATGTGCCAGAGCTTCACTCCCTCACCTTGTCAGGGGTGGGGACAGCCTGGGGAGGGGATCACTGTCACCTTAACCCTCCTGTTCCCTAACGCGGTCCCTTTACAGCTGTCCTCTCCCTTCTCTTCCCTGCAGAAAAGAAGGACACAGTGCTGCGGCAGGTGCGCCTGGACCCCTGCGACTTGCAGCCTATTTTTGATGACATGCTCCACATCCTGAACCCTGAGGAGCTGCGGGTGATTGAAGAAACTCCGCAGGCCGAGGACAAGCTGGATCGGCTCTTTGAGATCATTGGAGTCAAGAGCCAGGAAGCCAGCCAGACCCTCCTGGACTCTGTTTATAGTCACCTTCCCGACCTGTTGTAGAACATGAGGAATACTGCACTCTGGAAATTACTCAATTTAGTGGCAGGGTGGTGGTTTTTTTTTTCTTTTTTAATTTTTATTTTTTTGGTGTGTGTGTGCGCGCGTGTGTGTTTAACGGAGTATATGGCCAGTGTTTTGAGTTCTTTCTTTTTAAAAACCCATCTGGGAAATTAGCATATAAGCCTTTTCGACTGTTTCAGAATATCCACCACTGAAGTTTTTTTTTTAGGTTCCCTATTTTCTCTGTTTTGCCTTTGTATGTATTCTCAAAATTGTTCTGTGCACTTTAAATTCACTTAATGAACCACAAAGGCAGTGTGGCTTTTCTCACACACTGGATTGTGAGGCTCTTAACTTCTCAAAAGTGTCATGGCATCTTATGAATGCTATAAGCCGTCTTTGTGTCTCAAAATCCACTTCTGCTTTTATTATTACTATTTTATTATTCGTCATTTATGGATTTTCTTAAGGGTTTGAGAAATGTAAGACCCCATTGAGTTACTGTAATGCAATTAGATTTTGAGTTATCTTTTTAATATGCCTTTTTGGATAGTTCATATTCATGGCTGAAACTTGACCACACTGTTGCTGATTGTATGGTTTTCACCTGGACACCGTGTTGAATGCTTGATTACTTGTGCTCCCCTTACGCTAATCTGCTCTGGGCTGGAGACATGAAGTCCTCACAAGCCATCACGACTTTACTATTCGAGTGGCTTGACAACCAGGCCACCAAAGAACTTGAACTTCATCATTTAGGGATTGAGCTGTTCTGGAACCTATTGCTGCACTTTGGAAAGTCACAATTGAAGTGCTGGTGACAACCGGCACCTTTTCCAAAGGGAATTTGCCCAGCTTTGCTTGACAAGATGTCTTGTTTTTTATACACACATAGTCAATAGGTCCAGTCTGCCCTCAAGGCCTTGGTCTTGGTGGGTTTCCTTCATTCAATCACTTTAATTAAAAATGGCTGCAGCTGTAAGAACTCTTACTGATATATTTGCAACTCTGCTCCCATTTATAGACGTGCTGTCTGATGCTCAGTTGATGGATTCTAGCAGAGGTGGTGTGGACTCCCTTTGTGTGGGTGGGGTTTGTGGGTATAATGGTGAGGGACTGATATCAGAAAAATGCCTTCAAGTGTACTAATTTATTAATAAATATTAGGTGTTTGTTACTTGAGTAGTTGAAGTATATTTAATCCTTGTCTTATCTGTGTGTTCAAGGCAGAACTCTTTAATCAGTCTCTTAGAAAAGTATATTCTAAAAACTTCAGCTTTTCTAGGGACTTCTCTGGTGGTTCAGTGGTTACAAATCCACCTTGCAATGCAGGGGACCTGGGTTTGATCCCTGGTCGGGGAACTAAGCCCCCATGCTGCAACTGCTGAGCCCACGTGTTCTGGAGCCCGTGGGCCACAACTAGAGAGCCCACTCGCCACAACCGGAGAGTCTGCGTACCTCGACGAAAGACCCATGTGAGGCAGCTAAGACACAACACGACCCAAGAAGGAAAGAAAAAAGCATTTCAAAAATTAAAAAAATAAAAACTTCAGCCTTTCTAATTTGTGAATCATGCATATTAGCAAAGATTTGTGTTTGAAAAGGCACCTGGAAATTTCATAGACAAAGACTTCCAAGCGTTGAAGGTGACCAAGCGTTTCCTAGTTTTGTGGAGATGAATCTGAGGCTTGTGCTTTTGAAATTGTCTCTACTTTAAGAAGTGAGGATTTGGAGGTGGAGAGGTTTAATTGCTGACTAGGCCTTGGACTCTATGCTTCTTACTCATTTCCATCTAGGAAACTAACACTCGTGGGTGGATCTATACAAGTTCACAGACTTCTATATGAAGCCCCATTGCCCCTGAATAACTATGGGGAACTTTCTGGGAAGTATGGCATCTTATGTGGCTGGGACATATTACTTTCCATTTCATCTATTATGTTATAGTTTACATTTCCCTGCATATCCCCCTTAGCTTGGGAACCCTGGCTCTACGGAATTCTCACAGTCAGAACCCTCAGCAACTTTGAGTTCCTCTTTAAGTAAGAAATTGGAAGTATATACCCAGTCTGAACACTTTGACACCCATGTCAGTGACATGAAAGGGGTTTTCTGCTTTTGTCTACTTCCATGTGGCTGGTTTCTAGAGAGCCATCCTGCGATTTGGTTTCACGGCTCTTGGGCCAGGTTTCCCTTCCTCTTTTGTCAACAGAGCACAGAAACTCTTCACAAAAGGAAAAGCTAAACCAGAATGGGTCCTGGATGGTAGTAGAGACAGATTTTTGTTTGTTTCTCATAAAATTTCAGGAGCACTGTTTACTTTATGTGGGGGTGGAAGACATGAATGAATGAGTCAGCATTGTGGTTATTAAATTTGTAAATTCTTCATAGCTTGGGGATGCTTTTGTTTATTATTTACACAGCTTTATACTTTATTGTGGAGAAGGAAATGGCAACCCACTCCAGTACTCTTGCCTGGGAAATCCCATGGATGGAGGAGCCTGGTAGGCTGCAGTGACTTCTCACATTTATCCTATAAGATAGGAGCTATTATGCCTTTTTATAGATGAAAAGTAGGCTTTATTTTAAAGGCTAAGGAACTTGCTTAAGGACCAACAGAAGAGCTGTAGAGATCAGACTTGAACTTGAATCTGGAGACTGTTTTTTCAGTATTAGAACCTGAACCAGTACACATTTGTCAGAGATCACGGTGATGAAATGTATCTGGGTTATAGGGGAAAATGCTATACTTAAGTTGAATGAATAAGGTGGCTCAGATAGTAAAGAATATGCAGTGCAGGATACACAAGTTCGATCCCTGCGTTGGGAAGTTCCCCTGGAGAAAGGAATGGCTACCTGCTTCAGTATTCTTGCCTGGAGAATTCCATGAACAGAGGAGCCTGGCGGGCTACATTCCATTGGGTTGCAAAGAGTCAGACACGACTGAGTGAGTAACAATTTCACTTTTTCACTGTAGGGAGAAATGTTATACTTAACCTGAATAAATAATTATGAAAGTATAGCGATAGGCTGACAGCTGTTGGTGACGCAAGGGGAAAGGAACATAGGAATTGTGGTTAAACAGAAGTTTAACATTTTTTAAAAATTAATTTTTATTTGAGTATAGTTACTTTACAATGTTCCCTGGTAAAGCGTTTGCCTGCAATGCGGGAGATCTGGGTTCAATTCCTGGGTAGGGAAGATCCCCTGGAGAAGGAAATGGCAATCCACTCCAGCACTCTTGCCTGGAAAATCCCATGGACGGAGGAGCCTGATAGGCTACAGTCCATGCGGTCGCAAAGAGTCGGACACGACTGAGCCACTTCACTTTACAATGTTGTTAGTTTCTACTGTACAGCAAAGTGAATAAGCTATATGTATACATATACCCCATCTTTTGGGGATTTCAGAAGGTTAATATTGAATTAATACGACATATATAGCTATTCTTAAAAAAAAAGCTAAGGCTAGTTGCACTATTAAAAAACAGCTTGTTCTGGTCAGAGTTAATGATGATATGATTCGTATACTACGTTGCTCACCTTGGAGGTTTTCTCTCTGGTTGGAGCTGCCTTACTTTGAGGGGTCTGGGAAACTGGAAGGTCTCCAGTGTAGGGATGAGGGGAATAGACAGGAGAGTAAGAAACAGGAAGGGGAGCAATTGTTGGGAAATCTACACTTGATGAAGATCCATGGAGGCAAGAGAAACACTATCTTGAGTAATCTGAAAGGCTAAGGAAGGGACAGTTTATTTTTCTTTAGAGAGTCATGCTGTTTCCTGTGGGCCAATTTAGGCTAAATGCAGGGGAG
The DNA here is from genome assembly GCF_002263795.3 of Bos taurus. Classification (NCBI taxonomy): domain Eukaryota; kingdom Metazoa; phylum Chordata; class Mammalia; order Artiodactyla; family Bovidae; genus Bos; species Bos taurus. Next base: position 20,415,592 of record NC_037350.1, on the reverse strand, counting down.
CTTTGAAACAATTAGAGAGGGCTGGTTTTTCAAAGGAGAGAATGGTTCCCACTCTCGGGAGACGTTGGCTGTGCCTCAGTGCTCCTCTTGTGTAAGCAAGCATTATCTTGGAATGAGCAGGTTGTTAACAAGGCAGATTTCCAGACAGTATGATTCAGGAGATTTGTGGTGACATGGAAAATGAGCTTCCCCCATAATTTTTCTGAACACCCTCATTGGGCCACATTGACAAAAGTGGTTTAGATTCTTGACTCTGTGGACCAGAGACCAGCCAACTACACCATCTGGGAGCTTTTAGAAATGCGTAGTTTGAGGCCACTTTGCTGTGCTCCTTAAACTTTAATAAGCAATGAAACACTTGGAGATCTTGTTAAAGTGCAGATTCTGTTTCAGCTGTTGGGGGTGGGGTAGGTACCTGGACTCGGATGCTGCCGGCCACCAGATCACATTGAGCAGTCTTAGATTAAGCTTTGGTTTCAAGGAAGCTTACAAAGAATAGCACTTATATGAGAGAAGTTTATACCAACTCCACAGGAGAGATGATCCAAAGAGATTTCCAGAGTCAGGCAATCCTGGTCAGAACCTACAGCAACTGGAATCAGCCAGGGGAGCTTTGAGAAATGTAATGCCCAGGCTAAACTCCAGACCATTTATGTCAGAATCTCAGGGATGGGACCCAGACATCCCATCCCTGGATGGGGTGTTTTTGAAAGCTCCCCAGGAGATCCTGATGTTTTCAGCTTGGACAACTGCTGATATAAGAGTGAATCAAGAGTGTGCTTCTAAAGCCCTACCCCAGATCTGATGGGTAAATCTTACAGGGAGGTAACCTGGGAATCTTGCTGTCACCAGTTGCACTCAACTCTGCAGACTTGCTTTAGGCCCCAGAGCACGCATGCTCAATCATGTCTGACTCTTTGTGACCCCATGGACTGTAGACAGACTCCTCTGTCCATGGAATTTTCCAGGCAAGAATACTGGAGTGGGTTGCCGTTTCCTCGTCTAGGGGGTCTTCCTGACTCAGGGATTGAACCCGCATTTCCTGCATTGACAGGCAGATTCTTTACCCATTGAGCCACCTGGGAAACCCTTTAGGACCCATAACCCTGCTTTAACGTGTTATATAACTGTTAGGAATGTATACACTATCAAGTCCAGTTGGGGCAACAATTTATGGCTTAATTGCTCTGATGAACCCACCTGCAACTAATCAATTCTTGTGGCTTTAAGCATAATATATAAGGTATGATTAATCAAGAATATTTAGGAAGGGATGTTATGAATGCATAATTAAACAAAAACACTTGGGAAGTGATGTTATTCTGATTTATGTTTCCATATATATTTGACTGAAGGTTTACCAATTTTCAAAGAAATGAAGTAAGATATCATGAGACATAAAAGCTGCACTGATTTAATCGTAGAATCTCAGACTTTTGCAACCCCTGGACCACTAGGGTGTCAATCTCATTGTCCAGTCCTGTAGATGCAGCAGCTAACCTACCTTGGCCCTCAACTTGAGAAAAGTAAATCCAATCTTTTTTTTAGCAAAATTGTAAAGTCCTTACCTTTGTACGGAACCTTGGATATCATCCAGGGAGCCTGTGGTTTTCAGGTGGGAGGTTAGGGCACTGATATGAATCATGACATTGTGGCATCCTGGAAAGAACACTGGATTTGGGATCAGAAGTCCTTAACCTACAGCTGCTGTTGGTTAAGACCAGAAAGGTCTGGGACTTCCCCGGTAGTCCAGTGGCTAAGACTCCACACTCCCAATACAGGGGACCTGGGTTCAATCCCTGATCTGGGAACTAGATCCCACATGCCACAACTAAAGATCCCGCATGCCATAATGAAGGCCCCACCACTAAAATATTTCTGTGTGTTTCAGTGAAGATCAAAGATCCTGCTTGCCGCAGCTAAGACCTGGCAAAGGAAAAAAGATCAGGAAGGTCTGAGCACATCTGTGCTCTCTATCAGAGTAAGGTAGTATCCCAGGGCTAAGGAGGCTCTGAGAGTTCCAAGGAAGCAAGAGACATAAGACAGACATTGTTACCATGGTCAGGTCAGGCTCTGGGTCAGAGACCAGGATTCAGACATACTAGAAAGAAAATTGAGATGAGAGAAAAGCAATTAGAAAGTGACAATGTGGAGCTGATAACTGAGGAAAGGCTCTAGCAGAGCCAGAGATTTCACCTTCACTTTCTCCTTGGCCCGAAACCAAGTCCAGGGTCGTAGGCTTGGCAGTGGGTGGGACAGACTAGGGAATTATGGACTATGGATTATGAGCCTAGCTTGAGTCAAGACAATCTGAAAGTTCATGTAGGAGCCCAGCTGGGAGAAATAGTTGGAGGCAGGTCCCAGAGGGTTTGTGTCCCAAGGATCTAGAAAAGAACTTGGTGGGTCAAGGACAATTTTCAAGGCTGACCAGTTTAAAATTAAGTGGTGGCCACCAGCAGCAGCACAGTGGGAGGTGAGTCAATGCCCAGAGGGCAGGATGTTAGTACCTAGAAGGCCAGCAACATGGATGGCGCATGCAGCCCTTCAAAGATTGGAAATAGGAGTAGAAGCCCCCCTCATGATGATTTGAGAGTGGGGAGATTGAAAAAATAGGGATTTTAAGCTCAATACATGCTTTGTGTGTGTGCTCAGTCACTCAGTCATGTCCAACTCTTTGCAGCCTTTGGACTGTAGCCTGCCAGGTTCCTCTGTCCATGAAATTTTTCAGGCAAGAGTACTGGAGTGGGTTGCCATTTCCTCCTTCAGGGGATCTTCCTGACCTAAGGATCAAACCTGCATCTCCTGTGTCTCCTGCATTGCAGATGGACTCTTTACTTGCTGAGTCATCAGGGAAGCCCTAAGTACTCCCCAAATAGACCTACTTCTTCCAAGATCAGATTTAGCCCTCAAGTTGGGGGCACAATTGCCATTATGGATGAAGGTGAGAGGTGAGTGAACAGACACTCACAGAACCAAGCAAGACAATACAATCAGCATAAAAATCACCAGAAATGAGGAAGATGGGTGAGTGAGCCCCTGATTCAAAGGGGGAGCAAATGAGTGCAGATGAAGTCACAGCTGGATGCAGGGAAAGTGGAACTGTTCTGGAATGAGATTCTTGGTGGTCCCTGAATCCACAGCTCATAAAATATGAAACTAGAACTCAGTATGAACACTTCCACCTAACTGGTCATTGAGTCATCTTTCTGAAATTTAGTTTAATTCTAACCCCAACCCACTTCTGACTCTCCTTGCCAGCCCCCCAAGGGGAGGGTGTCCATCAAAACACCGCCTGTCCCACGGTATACGGTCTCTCTTTGACCATACTAGGATTCTTAGGTAGAAATTAGCCTTTTCCTTTTTAAGGAACATCAAAAGTGATAATTTTAAAAAACAACATATGTAGTTAAATTTCATAGCTCCAGATCTCTATGGTCCAAGGACTAGAGTATTATGTAAATGGGAGGAACATTAGAGGTCATTTAATCACATTTCTCACTCCAAAACACTCTACTGCATACTTCATGGCATTCAGATTCATGACCCGTGAAACTTAAAAACATCCATCTAGCCCTTGAGCTCTAAAAGCAGTCAAGTGCAACAACTCAAGTGCAAAGTGTGAAATTTTTAACTGCTGAGCAAATTGGGGCAGTAATGATAGAATAGATGATTCCATGGTGAATGATTATCTACATACTCCAGTCCAGTGGTCAACTGGTCACCTCTAGATTTCAAGTTCTACAGATCTAACCGAAAGCCTCAGCTACGTGATTAAACAATTCTTAGACTACGAAGTGATTATTTCCAAATATATTTCCACAGGTGCAATGCAGATACAGTCAATCTAATCAAAACAACCACCATAAAAGTGGTTTATCTATATTACTGCCTTTCAGCTAATGGTAGGAAACCCACCTGCCAATGCAGGAGGCATAAGAGACGCAGATTTGACCCCTGGGTCGGGAAGATTCCCTGGAGAAGGGCATGGCAACCCACTCCAGTATTCTTGCCTGGAGAATCCCACGGACAGAGGAGCCTGGCAGGCTGCAGTTCATAGGGCTGCAAAGAGTCAGACACAACTGAAGCGACTGAGCACACATCCCAATTAACATCTGTTTTATTGCTCCAAGTGGAAGAAATAGATAAAAATAATAAGATCTTGTCCAGCTTCTGTTTTGAAAATGTTTTCAGGGAAAACAAATGTTTGCAAACAAAATAAATGTGCCTGCTTGGGTCTTATGCCTACTTCGACAAGTTGGTTCTTTATCAAGGAAAATCTTTGTGGGAGGAGGTCTTTAGTAAACCAGCAAAGAGATATGCTAGTCTTGGGAGCATGTTTTCCCAGGAGATGCTGTGGAAGTTGGAAAGACTTCCAGGTGCTTGCAGAGTGCATCCTAGCTGTGTCTCCATCGTGGCAGGCCTCCTTTCTCCCACCAGCTCTAATCCAACCAGTCCCCACCCCAACCAATCCATACTGTCCTCCAAGGACTGTACTGTGTTTAATTCGACATTTACAATCCTTATTGTTCTCCCCCTCTAGCCACTCAAATTTATTGGTCCAGCTACATGGTACATTTTGTAGTTTCCCAAATAGACCCCAAATTTTCTTCATAGACCTCTGTCAAGGCTGCTTCTTCTGCCTAAAATAATCCTCCTGCATTCTCCACTGCCTTCCATCTGCTTTATTGGCTAATTCATTCTTACTCTTCAAAACTCAGCCACACTCAGCCACAGACCGGGCCATGGCATTTTCACTACTGTGGCCCAGGTTCAATCCCTGGTTGGGGAGCTAAGATCCAGCAAGTCAAGAGGCATGGACAAAAAAAAAAAAAAAAAATTAGTAAATAAATACAGGGTGTACATATAGAGTGGAAAATCAGTTTAAAAGGAGTACAACTAGTCACTTTGTGCTCATCCTGTCTCTTCAGTGCCACGTATGCTTTGCTTTAATGTTTGTAAATGGTATATGTCCCTTCTCCCTTTCCTTAAAAAAAATTCTCATCAGAAATGATAGTGTTTCTGGATTTGCCTCAAAATAATGTGGGTTTGGGAAGAGAGAGGGTGGACTATCCATGAAATAACCCTGGTCATGAGTGGACTATTGTTGAATCTGGGTAATGAATACCCTGGGGTTTATGAAACTTTTTTGCTTTTGTTTATTCATAATAAAAAATACAAAATAAATCCTCATTGAGAATATGAGGTCTGTTCTGATAAAGTAGCTTACCAAGCTGAATGATGCACTAACCGCATATGTATATATGTCTTAATGTGTTGGATACTTGACAAGGAAGGCATCACATATATACTGTGATCAGCGCAACTGTCCCTGTGTTTCCGGCTTCCTCCTCAGTCTGAATCCTGGTTGTCCTGAACCCTGGCTCAGTTCATGGATGATTTATTCTGGAAGAGATGGTCTCACAACTGAGAAGTCCTCCTACCTTCCTGTTCTTGAATACTGGCTTTAGGGACAACGTTCTCACTCCCTTTCTCCCATTTTAGAGGTTAACTTTTTCTCTCTCTTGTATACCTGAAGCCTGGATTACCTTAGGCTAAATCTGATCCCCTGACTCCTCAGATATACTATTTTTGGCTCCAGGGTCTTTCAAGTTGCCCATCATGAGATGCGGTGATATGACGGCAAAGGAAAAAGAAGAAAGGGAGGCAGATGTAACAGTGGCCGTCTTGAGAAATGACTGATGCCTCTCCTCTTTCTGGAGGTAGCTCATCAAAGAGGCAGTGACGGCTCCTGACAGTAACACCCGACAGGACAGATCCATGCTTGCAATGCTGAGCACTTTGTATCAGTTTTCTTACTTAATTCTTAGAACCGCCCAGTGGGGTAGGCACTATTATCTCCTTTTCACAGATGAGGAACTGAGACTGATAGAAATTGAGGACTTGCCGCAGGGTACACTGCTAGGGCGGCAGGCCAGGGATTGGCACCAGGCCTTCTGTGTACCAGTGTACAAATAGGGGCACCACTTTCTTTCTTTATTTTTGGCTGCGTTGGGTTTTCATTGCTGTATGGGCTTTCTCTAGTTGTGAGCAGAGGCCACTCCCGGTTGTGGTGTGAGGGCTTCTCATTGCAGGGACTTCTCTTGTGGAGCGCGGGCTCTCGGGCATGTGGATTTCTGTAGTTGTGGCACACAGGCTTATGTGCCCTCCAGCATGTGGGATCGTCCTGGACCAGGGATCGAAACAGTGTTGGCAGGAGGCATCTCAACCACTGGACCACCAGGAAGTCTAGGGGCACCCCTTTCTAATGGGCACAAAGGTGTCATACAGGCTGTTGGATGCCCCAAGTGAACCTGCCCAAAAGACTTGGGAGTCAGACCACTGACTCTTCATCTCGCTTCCCAGGAGTCAACGTGGGCTTTTCCCAGAGCACAGTCTGCATTCCCAGGTATGTGCTGGATTGTTGCAATGACATTTTGAGAAGAGAGAGTTCTATGTGAATTGGTAAAGTAGCAGGATTCATGGGAGAAGTCAGTGCAAGCCATCCTGGGATGGATAAGCCGATTATTTTTAGGCAGGAAGAAAAGAAGACAGGATGTCCTGGGTAAAAGAAGATGGGGAGAGGCAGTCAGGAATGAGCAAGCAGAGTAGGTGTGCAGGGAGGGGTGGGATCTGAGGATGCCAAGGAGGCAGGGGGTGGACTGGGGGGTACCTGCCAGGGGACAGAGCAGTTGAGACTTGAAACAGGAGGCAGTCAGGAGCCAGGAGAGTGATCTGATCCAGGGAGGGGTGAGATGAAAGCATTTTTCAGGAGGATTAGGCTGGCTGAGGCACAGGATGTCTTGGTCTTAGGCAAGTTCAGGCCAAAGGTTGATGAGAAGTCCCGAAGGAGGGGTCCTAGTCCGACGTTGGGCCCCCAGGTGCAGTGACAGCAGCCTCCTTAGGAAGGATGATTTCCCCGGGGACCCCGACTGGGTGTGCCTGGGACTCATCCTACCGCCAGCTTTGCCTCCACCCCGTCCCCTCACCCGCCACTTCCAGGTCCCAGGAACCAAAGGATCCATCAGGCTGGAGTGTTCAGAGGCCATTCCCAGAACTTGCCTGATCCGGCTCTCCGCCCCTGCTGAGACGAGACAAGGCATTGTTCAACTTGGCCTCTGCTATCATGTGCCCAGGGTTGACCTCAGCTTCCTTGTGGCTCATCTCACACCCCTTCTCTCTGTGCAGCCCTTACTTCCTCCTGTTCTTTCACTGCCCTCCTCAAAACCGTCTCTAACTTTTTCTGGCTCCTTCACATGGAGCCACAGAGGAGAAATTCCACTGCCAGCTTCTAGGGGCAAGTTTTGGAAAGACGCTGTGTGCTGCCAAGCCTGGGAGGGTGACTTAACGAGAGAGTGAGCCACATGCCTCCTTCTCTCAGTCATTGGTGGTGTCTTAGAGATGACAAAGGCCCCTGGTGGGCATCTCTACCCCACCCCATGCAGGTCAGGAACAGAGTCTGAGCTGACTTTCTCACTCAGTCAGAGTCTGGTTTTGGCTCAGTGTCATTGTGCCTGCCTGCTAAGTCACTCAGTCGCGTCCAGGTCTTTGCGACCCCATGGTCTGTAACATGCCAGGCCCCTCTACCCATGGGATTCTCTAGGCAAGAATACTGGAGCGGGTTGCCATTTCATTCTCCAGGGGCTCTTCCTGACCCAGGGATCGAACCCGTGTCTCATGTCTCCTGCATTGACGGATGCGTTCTTTACCACTAGTGCCACCTGGGAAGCATCATCTCCAGTTCCTCATTCTCCATCGGGCAATGGTTGCAGAGTGGGCAAGTCTTGCTAAATCCTTTCCAACTCCATCCTTCTGGATCCCCTGAGGACCGTCCCATTCTCAGCCCTGGCCGAGGCAGAGTCCTGGCTCCAACCAGGGCTGCGGCTGCCCGGGGAGGGCACATGAATGCCACCTCTGTGTAGGAATCACCTCTGCAAACAAGAGTCACACACATGCTCACACACATAGACACACACACATCTCTGCTTCTTGTGATTCTGACTCATTTCTCTCCAAGAGGATGCATTTGAACCACACTTCTCCCAAGAAGCTTCCATGAATGTACCATCTGTGCCCTTATCACTGGAATCCTCCTGCATCATGAAATGGCCTAGGGTGAGACAAAGCTAAGGGGAATTTTATATGTTTAATGGGCTCATGTGGTCCCTAAGTTAGAGAGTCTACCAGACCCTTGGATCTACCCCTTTTCTTTGGATAGCCAGATCTTCTTCTTTGCTATTCTTGACCCACAACAGGAGATGGGTATCCCAGGTCCTCAAGACTCTGGCATGACCCACGATGCTGTCCCAGACCAGGGCAGGCCATGGTTTTAGCTTGAAGGAAGGTATCAGTCTGGCTAAGAGAGACAGGTGATGGGCCCTGCAGAGAGGTTTATGTGATAACTACCCAGAGAGGGGCCAGGCTGTCAGTGGTACAAGGGTCCTCCTTTGTAGGAGCTGATAGGCTCAGGGGAGCTTTGTAGAGGCAATTCTGGTTTCACAGATGCAAAGACTGGAGGCTTTGGTATGTGGCATGGACTCAGGGAGATTTCTCAGGAGAACATGGGCCAAGACTCATGTGAGAAAGATGGGGTCTCAGATGAGCCTGGGCTTGCCTGTCTGAGGCAGAGTTCATGGGCAGTGGGAGATGATGTTGGAGAGAGAAGGAGGCATCAGTCAAGGATGCTGGGGATGAGCTCAACAGCTGGCACCCGGAATGGTGGGTCCAGGCTGTGTGTGTAGCTGCTGAGGTAGTGAGCTGCTTGTCGTGACTTAGTTATGAGTTAGCACTGCCCAGGAATCCTAAGACAGCCACCAGGAAATGACCACTGACAAGAGGTCAGTTTGTTTTCCCAGCCAATACCTTTCCTGAGAGCTGAGGTTCTGTTGTTCATTCTACTCCCTACAACTGCTTCAAGCGATGCCTCATAGACTCTGAGGATGGTTTTCTTGTGGGCAGAAAAAATTGCTAGCCAGGCTGCGTGTTTGTGTGTGTGAGAGAGAGACAGAAACACACACAGAGAGACAGAGAGAGAGAGAAAGAAGGAGACTGATACAGGATGGATGGAGAGATGACATCATGAAGAGGCAAGAGAGAAAAAGACAGTCTACTGGCAACCCACTCCAGTACTCTTGCCTGGAAAATCCCATGGACGGAGGAGCCTGACGGGCTGCAGTCAGTCCATGAGGTCGTGAAGAGTCGGACATGACTGAGTGACTTCACTTTCACTTTTCGCTTTCATGCACTGGAGAAGGAAATGGCAACCCACTCCAGTGTTCTTACCTGGAGAATCCCAGGGACGGGGGAGCCTGGTGGGCTGCCGTCTATGGGGTTGCACAGAGTCGGACACGACTGAAGTGACTTAGCAGCAGCAGCAGCAGCAACTGTCTTACTGTTGGCACTCAGTAAAAGTTCGTACTTAATAAATGCTGTTGTATTAAACTGGAGGGCAAGGCAGAATTAAAGAGCTGGATTGGAGCCACCACGCATTGCCTTACTTGTTTGATGGACTCTTCGACCAAATATAAATCAGCACCATCTAGTCACCTTGATGCAACAGAAGTGCTGCACCATGAGGGAGAGTGGATTTCAATTCCTTGGGGATGTTTTTGCTCTTTCTTAGGCTCTGTAGTTCTTTCTAGCATTGGATTTATTAACTTTGCTCCATGCTGAGGCTATTAATAGTACCTGTAACTCCAGGTCAGTCACCTTATAAATGCACAGCCCCTTGAGACTGCAATTGGTTCCGCATTAAACTGTCACTATTCCTGAAGTGACATGAAGGTCTCCTGAGTTTGGGCCAGCACTGCCATGGTCAATGATAAACGGCAGGTGACCCCTGCCATCTTTCCCAAGAAGCTGAGGTCTCACTTCTGCTAAACAAGCAATCAGTTAATCAAATCAGTACTAATTGGATGTCTATTACACCGTCAGTATTTGGAGACAGCCTCTCTCTTCCTTTGATACTCCAGGAATTTTAACTCTGACTTGAACTTTTCCCTACCTTTACTCCAGAATCACATGGCTTCTCTTAACTATTTTTGTTTCTGTCTCTGGCAACTGAAAAAATAGCCTTGACCTAAGCACTCTGGGGGCAAGTAGAGACATGGGGTAACTAAGAATCAGTACAAGAAATTCTTCCACTTATTGAGTCTTCCAGGAATTTTGGACAACATGGATATTTTCCTTCTCATTTTTTTTTTCCCAGTCACTCTACAGGACTTGTGGGATCTTAAGCAGTAGTAGGACTTAAGTAGTTCCCAGACTAAGGATCTAAGCCAGGTTCCTGGTGATGAAAGCACCAAGTCCTAACCATTGGACTACCAGGGAATTCTCCTCATTTTAAAGGCATGAATCATTTCACACCGAGAAAAGAACAGAGAGTAATACTGCAGTCTCCTGGATTCTCACTACCTCATTGTGTCAGACACTAGCATTTAGCCATCACAACTTCTGAATTTCATTTTCTAAATAAATGGAGCTTTGGAAATCCAAAAACAAGGGGATATATGTATGGCTGATTCATTTTGCTGTAAAGCAGAAACTAATATTGCATTAAAGCAACTATACTCCAAGAAAAAGAAGAAAAGAAAGGCATAGAGCTTTGGACTTTGATCCCAAGTCTATTAAGTGACCTAGAGATGAGTTGGCCGTTTCTGTGCTTTGTCTTTAAAATGAGGTGAAAGGTGTAGCTTTGAGAGGGACAAAAGTTCCAAATTTTATTTTAGAAGAATTATGAAACAGGCCTAATAGAAATTTTAAAATATTTTAAAACTATTAGTTTATCAATTGTATGAATTTAACAGAGTTTAAGTAGCTCTTAATTTCCCCAACTACTAAGTTTTTTGGGGAAAGTTTTTGGAAGTCTTTCTGTCTACAACATAATAAATCCATTTATCACTCTATGGTCCTTATCCTCTTCAAATTAGCCAAATCCAAATACTCATGAAGTAAGTAGAATCTAAGAATATGACTTATTCTTTTGGTTTCAGTGGTTAGAAATTCAAAAGTTCAATGTCATTTTTCTATTTTGGCTTGGTTTAACATTTCCTATGTTGTTCTTTGGAAAGAGAGATATAGGTGAATATTAACTTCATTGCTGCTACGTCGATTCAGTCGTGTCCAACTCTGTGCAACCCCATAGACAGCAGCCCACCAGGCTCCCCTATCCCTGGGATTCTCCAGGCAAGAACACTGGAGTGGGTTGCCATTTCCTTCTCCAATACATGAAAGTGAAAAGTGAAAGTGAAGTCACTCAGTCGTGTCCGACTCTTCTCGACCCCATGGACTGCAGCTTGCCAGGCTCCTCCATCCATGGGATTTTCCAGTCAGGAGTACTGGAGTGGGGTGCCATTGCCTTCTCCGATTAACTTCATTAATGAGCTGCTATTTGAGTCTTCTGAGCTTAAGAGTTGAATGGGCTGTTTTCCTTGAATTAAAAAGTTAGCTTGTATTGATTCATACAGAGAACCAATTTGATAAAACTTTATAGAATTTAGAATATGTAAAACATGTGAATAATAGTGGAAAGATTTTGAGAGATTAAGGATAAGTCTAGCAAATCCTAGGGTTATAGGTACCATTAAAAATCATTGTCTCCAAGGACAAAGATCATGCCAAGCACAGCATGTGCTTATATCAATGCAAGATAGAAAGCAGCCAGTAGAGTTCAGTTTGGATGATGACACTGCCCAACACACTGAGAAACTATGAGAGGCTTAAAGATGACTGATGCCTAGCTAGTTCATCATCAAAACATATAGTCAAGTTGTATAGGCAAGCATGTATGACTAAACAGATTATGAGGTAATAAAGAGCCAGTTTTGTAACAGACATACAAGGGGAATTCCATGTGATGAGGTGGGGACAGGTGGCTAATTCAGCAAAGATTTATGAAGCAAGTACTGAGCAATCTGTCCTAACTGCCAAGAGTGCAGAGCAGCTCAAGATAAGTTAGTGTTTGATCTTAAAAAAAATGGCTAAGCTTTCAATAGGAAGACAATTGGGGATGGCAGTCTAGGTAGAATAGGGAAAGAATCAGGAGAGGAAAAAACTGGTATAAATGAGGATACAACATAAAGATGTACTGGGTTTTGAATTTCCTCAGATTTGTCTGTAATTGCAATGCCTCACCTTTAACTTATTTCTCTCTGGTAGCTCAGATGGTAAAGAATCTTCCTGCAATGCAGGACACGTGGGTTTGATCCCTGGGTCAGGAAGATCCCCTGCAGAAGAGAATGGCAACCCACTCCAGTGCTCTTGCCTGGAGAATTCCATGGACATACGGGTTTGCAAAGAGTCGGACACAACAGTGAACGGCTGTCATTTTCACTTTCTCCGCTGCCATCCAGCTTCTGTCGACATCACTTGCTCTGAGGGCTTCTGGCCAGGTCATCAATGATTTCTCCATTCCAAATCCAACAGACGCTTTTAGTCCCAAGCAGAATAAATCCAAGGAGGAACACACCGAGACACATAATAATCAAACTGAAAAAAATTAAAGGTAAAATACTAAAAGCAACAAGAGAAAAACAACAAACAACATATAAGAGAACGCCCATAAGGTTATCAGCTGATTTCTCAACAGAAACTCTACAAGCCAGAAGGGAATGGTATGATATATTTAAAGTGATAAAAGGGAAGAAACTACAATCAAAAATACTCTTCCCAGCAAGATTCTTATTCAAATTGGATTAAGAAATCAAACGCTTTACAGACAAGCAAAAGTTAAAACTCAGTACCACCAAACAAGCTTTATGAGAAATGCTAAAGGAACTTCTCTAGGCATGAAACACAAGAGAAGGAAAAGACCTACAGAAAATAAATCCCCCAAAATTAAGAAAATGGTAATAGGATCATACACATTGATAATTACTTTAAATGTAAATGGTTTAAATGCATCAACCAAAAGACATAGACTGGCTGGGTGGATGAAAACATGTATATATGCACATCCACTCTCTACATCACTTTGCTTGATTCCCCAAATTGTATGTAATTATTTTATATAATTAGGTTAATCATGTTCCCATTATGGCTTGCAATTGTGATTATCTTTTATTTTTGTCTGACATCTATTTCTGCTTTATTGACTATACTGAAGCCTTTGACTATGTGGATCACAATAAACTGTGGAAAATTCTGAAAGAGATGGGAATACCAGACCACCTGACCTGCCTCTTGAGAAACCTGTATGCAGGTCAGGAAGCAACAGTTAGAACTGAACATGGAACAACAGACTGGTTCCAAATAGGAAAAGGAGTACGTCAAGGCTGTATATTGTCTCCCTGCTTATTTAACTTCTATGCAGAGTACATCATGAGAAACTCTGGGCTGGAGGAAGCACAAGCTGGAATCAAGATTGCCAGGATAAATATCAATAACCTCAGATATGTAGATGACACCACCCTTATGGCAGAAAGTGAAGAGGAACTAAAAAGCCTCTTGGTGAAGTGAAAGAGGAGAGTGAAAAAGTTGGCTTAAAGCTCAACATTCAGAAAACTAAGATCATGGCATCTGGTCCCATCACTTCATGGGAAATAGATGGGGAAACAGTGGAAACAGTGGCAGACTTTATGTTTTTGGGCTCCAAAATCACTGCAGATGGTGACTGCAGCCATGAAATTAAAAGACTCTTACTCCTTGGAAAGAAAGTTATGACCAACCTAGATAGCATATTCAAAAGCAGAGACATTACTTTGCCAACAAAGATCTGTCTAGTCAAGGCTATAGTTTTTCCAGTGGTCATGTATGGATGTGAGAGATTGACTCTGAAGAAAGCTGAGTGCTGAAGAATTGATGCTTTTGAACTGTGGTGTTGAGGAAGACTCTTGAGAGTCCCTTGGACTGCAAGGAGATCCAACCAGTCCATTCTAAAGGAGATCACAGTCCTGGGTGTTCTTTAGAAGGACTGATGCTAATGCTGAAACTTTAGTACTTTGGCCACCTCATGTGAAGAGTTGACTCATTGGAAAAGCCTCTGATGCTGGGAGGGATTGGGGACAGGAGGAGAAGGGGATGACAGAGGATGAGATGGCTGGATGGCATCACCGACTCAATGGACATGAGTTTGAGTGAATTCCAGGAGTAGGGACAGGGAGGCCTGGCGTGCTGCAGTTCATGGGGTCCCAAAGACTCGGACACAACTGAGCAACTGAACTGAACTCAACTGATTGATTGTGAAAACTGATAAACATCTTTTACTATTGTGATTATGCAACTATTATTCATTTCAATAATTGTATAATCATTGGTCAAGAGAAAATAATAGAATTCTATATCGCTAAAGTAAAAGTGAAAGTGTTTGTCTCTCAGTTGTGTCTGACTTTTTACGATCCATGGACTCTAGCCCACCAGTCTTCTCTGTCCATGGAATTCTCCAGGCAAGAATACTGGAATTGGTTGCCATTTTCTTCTCCAGGGGATCTTCCCAACTCAGGGAACGAACCCGGGACTCCTGTATTGCAGGCAGATTCTTTACTGTCTGAGCCACCAGGGAAGCCCTTATCACTAAAACTTTCACTTAATAGAAAAACCTGTAATCACTTTTTAAAACCCTGATGCACATTAGAATCATCTTGGAATTTTTTGAAAAATACAATACCCAGGTATTGTTTTTTCTCCAAAGCCCCAGATATGATTCTAATGAGCAGCCATGTTTAAAGCCCCATGTTTAAAGCCATGTTCAAAGCCCCAGATATGATTCTAATGAGCAGCCATGTTTAAAAACAACTGGACTACATGATGATCTTTTACTTTTACCTAGCTTGTTTTACTTTTTCTATTTCACATTCAGTGCTTCCATTTCATTGAGTTTATGTTTTCTAGTTTCTCTATTTCTCATTTTTTTGTTGTTCTTTCTCAAGCCTTTATCAAGTGTAGCAGAAAAGCTCTTGTACACATACATATAAACAGTGTATATAATATATATATTTTAGAAAACTTATGAATTTCTGCCTAGCTAAAAAATTTATGACATTTTCATGCAACTTGTTTGACTAAGCATGAATAGAAAGTTAGATTTCTAATTTATAGTCACTCAAAACTTTGATATGGTACATTTATTCTGGCATCTTGGCTTCCCTGGTGGCTCAGTGGTAAAGAACCTGCTTGTAATGCAGGAGCTGTAGGAGGCTCGAGTTCGATCCCTGGGTCAGGAAGATTCCTTGTAGCAAGAAATGGTTACACACTCCAATATTCTCCCCTGAAGAATCCTATGGACAGAGGAGCCTGTTGGGCTATAGTCTATAGGATTGCAAAGGGTCAGACACGACTAAAGTGACTTAGCATAGCATATTACTGCTAAAAGCCTAGAAAGCTTATCATCTTAGTGATTTTTTTGAAAAAATTTTGAATGAGACTTGAAACTTCTAATCCAATATTGAGAATATGAAGAAATATTGTTTAAAAAAAAGAAATTAACAAGTGATACAGTATTATTAACTAAAGTACAAATTTTGGTCAAATTTCAAAAAAAATTAAAAAAAAAAAACAACAAATCCAACGGAAATTCTTTAATCCTCATCTTATTTGACCACTTGGTAACATGGCTACCACGTCCCGCTCTTGCCTTTTCACTCCTCCTTTGGTTTCTACAACATTTCTTTTTCCCTAAGCTCTATTCTCAGTTCCCTTTCTCTGGCCATCCCTTCTTGCCTCAATTCTTTATACGTACATTTTCTTCTCTTGCAATAGACAGTCCCTTCTCATATTATATCCAAATCATTCTTTCTTGAAGTATTTATCTATTTATTTTTGGCTGTGTTGGGTCTTGGTTGCGGTGCTCGGGCTTCTCTCTACTTGTGGCACATGGGTTATTTGCCCTGTGCCATGAGGGATCGTAATCTCTCAGCCAAAGATCTAACCTGAGTCCCCTGCATTGGAAGGCAGATTCTTAGCCATTGGACCACCAAAGAAGTCCCCCAAATAGTTCTTATTTACTTTTCAGATCTCAGCTCAATTATTTTTAAAAAATATTTTTTATTTATTTGGCTGCACTGGGTTTCAGTTGGTGCACTTGGGATCTTCAATATTCACTGACACCTGAGGGATCTTTAGTTGTGACCTGTGAACTCTTAGTTTCCATATGTGGGATCTAGTTCCTCAATCAGGAATAGAACTCAGGTCCCCTGCATTGGGAGCTTGGAGTCTTAGTCACTTGAAGTCCCACAGCTCAATTATTACTTCCTTTGGGAAGTCTTTCCTACTCTACTCCCAAAATCTTGCCCTTACATAGTCAGCAGCCTCTACGTGAATGCCATAGTACTCAGATATCCTCCTAGATCAGTACTGGCAACACTGTATTTTCAATACTTGTGTCATCTAAATCTAAATACAGAGGAATTGTTCACCATTATATTCCTAACACTTAGGAGAGTGGTGGGCTAATACCAAGCTCTTCATAAATGCTTCTTAAATGAATGAATGAATGAATGGTTTATTCAGGTGACATCAAGAAATCTGCATTGGTTAAAATAGGGTGCATATAGAAAGAGATGAGGGGAACAATAGATTGGGGGATATTCTTGGCTTTCAAAGAAAAAAGTTTTACCTCCACTCTATAGACAAAACGGACCCTTGAAAAACACCTGGGCTACAGAATGCCATGTTCTAGCATTAGCCTAGTAGCCTGTCCTGTTAATGGGTGTAGTGTGACTGGAGAAATGAAACACAGGATAGTCTGGTCGAGCAACTGTAGGGACAGTAAGATGATCATCCGCTTAAGATGCATAGTTATCAAAGTATGCTAAGGGCTGATGAAAGAGTATTCATTCTCTTATCACTACCATTCACTGGGACAAGGAGTGCAGAGGGAGAGCCAGGATTAGAAGAAATTAGATTAGAAGAAGAAGAAAAAGATTAGGAGAAGAGTGAGATCATTTTCTATATGGTTTGAGTTGATAGGAAGGATACTTTAGAGGCATTGCTAAGAGACAGTTGGAAATTCCAGCCTGTAGCTCAGAGAAGGTTTGAAAAGAAATGTGGAGTTGAGAGACATTTGAAAAGAGGTAATGGCTGGAGATGTGAAAAATCCCCAGGGAGAGAAGAGAAAGCAAAGAGAGAAGGACCTTGAAGAAATCTCCCCTTTTCAGTGGAGGAACATAAAGTCAGCAAAAAAGCAGATGAAGAGATTTTTCCAGAAGGAAAGGCAGTCACACTCAAATATTGCTGTGGTTATAGTCTTCAGAATGTGGAAAAATAACTTGAAAGTTGGTAGATAGCAGGACAAAGATGGAGAGAAAGTGATAATCTGACATGGATTTCAAGGGAGAAGAGTTTGTTGAACTCAGAAGGTAGAAAGTTTTGCAAAGATGATCCAGAAGTAACAGTGGAGTGTAAGGTAATGAGAATGTGAGCTTTCTTGATTGAGATGTAGGAGAAATTAGGTATAATCTCAAATTACACTTGAGAGGGTAAAAAACTAGGTTAAAGAGAAAGTTAAGTGCTCATCAGTGCAAAGAAATGAAAAGGAAAGAAAAAGGTGAGTGTTTAAGCCCAAGGTCCAAAGTGTAAATGAATTCACTGACAGTGGAATGAGAGGTTTTTGAGATTACAGTAACAAGGTTTACCCAGTCAGTGCATTTTCACCGAGTCAGGTCAACCTGAAGATATAGAGCATCTCATCAACTATCTGCACAGATATGTAAATTACAGCTCTGTTACCTTTTATCTTAGTTAATTACATGTTTCATAAAAATAATCATTAATTAATCATTAGCATTCCCCCTTGCTGATTTTTGATCTTTCAGACAACTACCCTCCTCTTCTTATTTTCTTTAAATGGACTCATGCTTTCTTTTTTTAAATTTTATTTAATTTTAGTTGAAAGATAAGTGCTTTATATCTGCCATACGTCACTAAATCTGCCATACATATGTTACATACATGTATCTGCTATACATGCATTACTTCTGCCATATATCAATGTGAATCAGCCGCAGGTATGCATATGTCCCCTCCCTCTTGGCCTTCCCTCCTATCCCATCCCCACCCCACCCCCACCCACCACTCTAGGTCATCACCGAGTACCGACTTGAGCTCCCTGTGTCCACAGCAAATTCCCACTGGCTATCTATCTTACATATGGTGTATATTTCAATGCTACTCTCAATTCATCCCACCCTCTCCTGCCCCTGCTGTGTCCACAGGTCTCTTCTCTATACTGTGTCTCTATTGCCATTCTGCAAATAAGTTAATCAGTACCATTTTTCTAGATTCCATATATATGTAGTAATATATGATATTTCTTTTTCTTTTTCTGTCTTATTCATTCTGTATAAAAGACTCTAGGTTCATCCATCTCAATAAAACTGACTCAAATTTGTTCTTTTTTATGGCTAAGTAATATTACATCATGTATATATATATATATAAGTATACACATACATATACATATATATATCTCACGGCTTTATCCATTCATCGTTGATGGACATCTAGGTTGCTTCCACATCCTAGCTGTTGTAAATGGTGCTGCAGTGAACACTGGGGTACATGTATCTTTTAGAATTGTGATTTTCTCAGGCTCTATGTCCAGTAGTGGGATTGCTGTTTCATATGGTAGTTTTATTCCTAGTTTTTAAAGAAATCTCCATACTGCTTTCGATAGTGAGTGTAGCAATTTACATTCCCACCAACTGTGCAAGGGGGTTCCCTTTTCTCCACATTCTCTCCAGCACTCATTGTTTGTAGATTTTTTTGATGGTGGCCATTCTGATTGGTATGAGATGATACTTCATTGTAGTTTTGAATGCATTTCTCTAATAATAAGTGATGGTGAGCATTTTTTCATGGGTGTCTTCTTTAGAGAAATGTCTGTTTTGATCTTTTGCCTTAAATGGACTCATTGCTTTCTTATCCTCATTCTAAACAACAATATCAATTAAATCACTGGTTCATATTTGTATTTTTATGTTTTATAAATTAAATATGTAACAGTTAAAATACAAAATGTATATACAGGTAGAGCCTGGGGTCTGGTACCTGACAATTTAATTCACATCTTATCTCTACCACTTACTAGCTGTGTGACCTTAAGCAACATACAACACCTCTCTGTGCCTTGGTTTTCTCTTACATAAACTGAGGATGTTATTGGAAGCTCTGGTCCACTATGATTGCCTCCTTCTCTCAAACTCTAAACTCTTCTTGTCTTATTTTCTGAACAACCTACTTGTCACCTATCATATACTACCTTCAGTCTTCATTCAGGAAAATTATGGAGCACTTACCAGTTATGCCAGTTATATGCCAGTTACCTAGAGGCTGAGTCCTGGATTAGGTCCTCAGTAAGGTCACCAAATAAAACTTCACTTGCAACTTTTAGGTTTTGCATTTTCCTTTAGCTGACATTTTCAACACCAAAGTGCTCTCAGCATTCTTACTTTGACTTGCTATCTCATTTCCTAAGACCAGGGACAATACTGCTTTGTTGGAACTCCAAGGCTTACCTGATGCAGGGACAACAGAGAAGTCACTTAGATTTGGGCTGGGAAAGGATAAGGAACAGGACAGAGAGTTAGTGCCTGGAGAAGTATGATTCAGTAAGTAGAAGGAATGTCCCCATCTGTCAATAAGATGTAAGATGACAGACTAGACTTTTAGCAATCCTTTCCTCCCTGCTTGGGACTTACCGGAGCACTGAAATCTTGGTTCACATTTGAAATCTCAACCTGAAGAGATTCAAGAAAAACTCTTTAGTAGTTCTAGTGAATAAACAAAAAGCAGACACAATGCTACATTATCAACGAATTGATTGTTGCTATCTTTCTCCCCAGGTGTAGAACGTTTCTAGGCTCCAAGTGAGCCCTCTTCATTGAAGAAGCTCTGAACTTCAAAGGCAGTCCATCATGGTCTTTGATATCTGTTGAACTGAATTTGGGAAACTGCAAGGAATCTCATTTTCAATTTAAGATGAGGGAAGGTTCTGGATTTTAAACAAAAGGGTTGAAACTTATCTGGAATCAGTAGTCTGTCTGGTTAATCAGAAGACCTTTTGGATAAACACCAGTTACTTCTCTGACTTATCTCTGAAGTACGAAGTGCCTTCTGAGTATCTTGATTACTTGAATTCTAGAAAAGAGAACGCGGAAGTGACGACACTCTTTATAGCTTTCCAGAACTACGGATTTGCCATTTATTTTGTGTATCAGATTGCAGCCATGAAATTAAAAGATGCTTGCTCCTTGGAAGGAAAGTTAAGACCAACCTAGACAGAAAATCAAAAAGCAGAGCCATCACTTTGTTAACAAAGGTCCATCTAGTCAAGGCTATGGTTTTTCCAGTGGTCACGTATGGATGTGAGAGTTGGACTATAAAGAAAGCTGAGCGCCCAAGAATTGATGCTTTTGAACTGTGGTGTTGGAGAAAACTCTTGAGAGTCCCTTGGACTACAAGGAGATCCAACCAGTTCATTCTAAAGGAGATCAGTCCTGAGTGTTCTTTGGAAGGACTGATGTTGAAGCTGAAATTCCAGTACTTTGGCCACCTGATGCAAAGGGCTGACTTATTTGAAAAGACCCTGATGCTGGGAAAGATTGAGGGCAGGAGGAGAAGGGACGACAGAGGATGAGATGGTTGGATGGCATCACCAAATCAATGGACATGGGTTTGGGTGGACTCCGGGAGTTGGTGATGGACAGAGAGGCCTGGCGTGCTGCGATTCATGGGGTCGCAAATAGTCGGACACGACTGAGCGACTTAACTGAACTGAACTGAACACCACAAAGGCAAGTCTATGCTCATCAGTGATAATTATGAACTAGATGCAAATTGAGATCTAGTTGTTGGACATCTATATGCCATTTCAAACATTTCATCACATGTAATCATATTAATCCTCATGAGAAGTTAATTATTAATTCTGTCATTATTATTATTAACATATTGTTAATCTTGTTCTAGAATGAAGAAATTCAAGAGATTCAAGGTCACTTAGCTAACACCTTCCTCAAATGATAACCACAAGAAAATCATTTTTCTTTTTCTTTTTTTTTTAAATTTTATTTTATTTTTAAACTTTACATACTTGTATTAGTTTTGCCAAATATCAAAATGAATCCGCCACAGGTATACATGTGTTCCCCATCCTGAACCCTCCTCCCTCCTCCCTCCCCATACCATCCCTCTGGGTCGTCCCAGTGCACTAGCCCCAAGCATCCAGAATCGTGCATCGAACCTGGACTGGCATCTCGTTTCATACATGATATTTTACATGTTTCAATGCCATTCTCCCAAATCTTCCCACCCTCTCCCTCTCCCATAGAGTCCATAAGACTGTTCTATACATCAGTGTCTCTTTTGCTGTCTCGTACACAGGGTTATTGTTACCATCTTTCTAAATTCCATATATATGCGTTAGTATACTGTATTGGTGTTTTTCCTTCTGGCTTACTTCACTCTGTATAATAGGCTCCAGTTTCATCCACCTCATTAGAACTGATTCAAATGAATTCTTTTTAATGGCTGAGTAATACTCCATGGTGTATATGTACCATAGCTTTCTTATCCATTCATCTGCTGATGGACATCTAGATTGCTTCCATGTCCTGGCTATTATAAACAGTGCTGCGATGAACATTGGGGTACACGTGTCTCTTTCCCTTCTGGTTTCCTCAGTGTGTATGCCCAGCAGTGGGATTGCTGGATCATAAGGCAGTTCTATTTCCAGTTTTTTAAGGAATCTCCACACTGTTCTCCATAGTGGCTGTACTAGTTTGCATTCCCACCAACAGTGTAAGAGGGTTCCCTTTTCTCCACACCCTCTCCAGCATTTATTATTTGTAGACTTTTGGATCGCAGCCATTCTGACTGGTGTGAAATGGTACCTCATAGTGGTTTTGATTTGCATTTCTCTGATAATGAGTGATGTTGAGCATCTTTTCATGTGTTTGTTAGCCCTCTGTATGTCTTCTTTGGAGAAATGTCTGTTTAGTTCTTTGGCCCATTTTTTGATTGGGTCATTTAAGAAAATCATTTTTAAAAAGATATTGTTTGTATAAGCCTGCAGAGCTAGTAACCGACAGACATAGTTTCAAGTTAAACTCTTAATCCTGAAGAATGCATTCTTTGTTCTGTGCCACAGTCCCTTGTTTATTCTACACATTTCTGACCACACAATTTTTAGATAATTACAACTTCTCTGCCTCATTTGTAAATTGAGGATATTGATGAAAGATTGTCAATGAAAAAATGACACTATATATCTTCATATAGTGAAACTCAGGTATCCATGAACAAATGAAGGGAAATTCACAAATAAATCTGTAAAGTATAAAGTTATAAATCAAGTGTCATGAGATTAACTATAAATGACTTTAGGGTTTAGGCTATGTCTCATTTTTGTTTCATCCCCAGGCCCCAGTTGAAAGAGAGATTTAACAAATGTTTGTGGAACAACGTGGGTGAATAATGATAATTTCCTTGGGCCTTGGATAAATGTTTATACACTTGAAGGAAATAATGGAATTCTAGAACTGGAAGAGATCTTGGAACTGTCTATACCCATGGTTCTTCAAACATTAACGTATGGCATCAGAATCCTCTGGAGAGTTTGTTAAAGCACAGATCGCTGTGTTCCAGACCCGCAGAGTTCTTGGTACACAAAGTCTGGGATGGGCTTGAGCCTTGTCATTTCTTTTTTAAAAAGATGTATTTATGTATTATTTGTGTTTTGACTGTGCTGGATCTTCCTGGCTGTGCTCGGGCTTCCTCTGGTTGTGGTGAGAGGGGGCTACTCTCCACTTGCGGTGCGAGGGCTTCTCACTGTGGAGGCTTCTCTTGTTGCAGAGCATGGGCTGTAGGCACATGGGCTTCAGGCTTTGTGGCACATGGGCTTAGTCGCTCCTCGGTATGGGGGATCTTCCTGGATGAGGGATCCACCCATGTGCCCTGCATCGGCAGGTGGATTCTTAGCCAGAAGACCACCAGGGAAGCCTTGAGCATTGGCATTTCTAACAAGTTCCCACGTGAGGCTGATGTTGCTGGTCCAGGGACCACACTTTGAGAATCACTAACCTGCCACAACAATAACTAATATTTATTAAGGGCTAATTATGTGACAGGCACTGTGCTAAAGGTATAATTCATATTAGGTCATTTAATCATTACGATACATCTACGGATGGTGACATTATTAGCGTCCTTATTTTAGTTATAAGAACACTGAGACCCGGAGAAGCTAAGTATTTTACCCAGACTCATCTACCTAATAAGTGATGGAACCACGGTGATGCATTCAGGCTGAGTAATGCTACATCTGGCTCTCTCGGGTGATATTATAACTTCACAGAGTGAGGTGCCTTGTACATCAGCCTAGATGAAGAAATGGAGGCCCACCGGAAGTGACTCCCCCAAGGTCATATGATGAATTGGAAGAGGAGTATGAATGAGAACACTCTTCCTAATTCAGCATCTGCCATCTCCTGCCATAGAGCACGAGGGGCAGGCAAGTGTTCTACCCCTTCTTTCAGTGAATTCCCAAGGCCATCACCTTCTAATCAGTTTGAATAGTATAGATGTCCTTATGGTGCTCTGATATATTAGTCATTTTCCTTATTTACCCACTGTTTCATAACTTAAGGAGGTGGTGGTGTCTGTAGAGGAGAGAGTAGGGGTTGATGGATGAGTCATGAGGCTGGAGGCTAAAGACCCAGAAAGGAAAGGGGTTAATCAGACTGATGAATGGCTCAAGAGTGGATGGAAGAAATGTCTCCACGTGTCTTGGCAAGTCCTCTGTAATATTTCTTCCCACACTTAGAAAACCCAGCTCTCAGGGACTTTAGGTCACTGTACCTCAACCACCCGAGTCTCCCAGGGATGCTGGAAAGGAAAATTAAGAATGTTTTGTTTGGGAAAGATTGGGCCTAGGAGGGCTCTTAAAATTCTCAATTCAGTCCCCAGAGGCTCTGTCCTTAGATATGCTGTACTCTCTGGTTTCTGTGCCCATAAGTTTGTTTGTTTTCAAGTAAAAGGCAAGTCAAATTTATTAGATTTGTCCACGGTCACCAATGGTGATCTTCTTGCTGGTCTTGCCATTCCTGAACCCAAAGTGCTCCATGGCTTCCACAATATTCATGCCTCCCTTCACCCTATCAAAGACAATGAGCTTGCCATCCAACCATTCAGTCTTGGCGGTGCAGATGAAAAACAGGGAACCGTTTGTGTTGGGGCCAGCCTTTGCCATGGACAAGATGCCAGCGCCTACATGCTTCAGAGTGAAATTCTCATCAAATTTCTCACCATAGATGGACTTGCCACTGGTGCCATTACGGCATGCGAAGTCACCACCCTGGCACATAAGTCCTGGAATTATTCTATGAAAGCAGGGACCTTTATTCCAAATCTTTTCTTCCCAGGGCTCAATGAACAGGGTGGGGTTGACCATGGCTGAAGGCTCCAGGGTGGCTCTGTCTACAAGGCTGTACCCATAAGTTTTGCTAAACAGGTGTCTTTGAGCTGCACAGTGCTCAGGGTAAAAACATTTGAAGTGAGTTTAACATCAGAATTAAAGAAAAAATTTGCCCATTATTCAAAGATTATGCTGTACCTGACACCAAGCAAATACCATCAAACAGCAATGGCTCGGTCGCGCGGGTGGTCAAAGCTGTCCTTTCTCTGGCCAGGAAAGGTTAATATCCCTGTCTGCAGAATCTGATTTCTTTAAGGACCCTCTGTCCCTCATCCCTCCCTCCCTTTTCCTTTCACCTACCCGCCCCCCATCCCCAGGCACTTTATGCACAAAACTCCTCAACATTGAGATCATGGGTATGATTCGAGAGCTTCAGAGGCATGAGTAGCCTGTGAATGTCTGTGTGGTCAGTGAGTTTGTTCTTTAGGATGAGAAACCTGGTAAGCACGCAGACCCCAAATATCAGGTGCTCTCAAATGAGTCATTGGTAATGAGTAGACAAAACACAAGGCACAATTGTCCACATTTCCTGCCCCGGGCCCCTTCCACCCCCTCTCCAAAATCTACCCTGCCCTTCCTGGCCTTCCCCACCCACTGCAGGTAGAACAATTGGCTGAAAAGATGCATTTTTTTGGTAGCCAAGATAAGGTTAGAATGACTGTTACCATGACCCAGCTTCAGTTCAGTTCAGTTGCTCAGTAGTGTCCGACTCTTTGCAAGCCCATGGACTGCAGCACGCCAGGCTTTTCTGTCCATCACCAACTCCCGGAGCTTATTCAAACTCATGTCCATTGAGTCGGTGATGCCATCCAATGATCTCATCCTCTGTCTTCCCCTTCTCCTCCCACCTTCAATCTTGCCCAGCATCAGTGTCTTTTCTACTGAGTCAGTTCTTCGAATCAGGCGGCCAAAGTATTGCAATTTCAGCTTCAACATCAGTCCTTCCAGTGAATATTCAGGACTGATTTCCTTTAGGATGGACTGGTTGGATCTCCTTGCAGTCCAAGGGACTCTCAAGAGTCTTCTCCAACACCATAGTTCAAAAGCATCAATTCTTTGGCGCTCAGCTTTCTTCACAGTCCAACTCTCACATCCATACATGACTACTGGAAAAACCATAGCTCTGACTAGATGGACCTTTGTTGGCAAAGTAATGTGTCTGTTTTTTAATATGCTATCTAGGTTGGTCATAACTTTTCTTCCAAGGAGCAAGCGTCTTTTAATTTCATGGCTGCAGTCACCATATGCAGTGATTTTGGAGCCCAAGGAAA
This sequence comes from Bos taurus, assembly GCF_002263795.3. Taxonomy (NCBI): domain Eukaryota; kingdom Metazoa; phylum Chordata; class Mammalia; order Artiodactyla; family Bovidae; genus Bos; species Bos taurus. The sequence goes on along the minus strand of NC_037350.1, from coordinate 20,389,918 downwards.
TAAAGTCTCTCACGTTTCCATTGTTTTCTCATCTATTTGCCATGAAGTGATGGGACTGGATGCCATGATCTTAGTTTTCTGAATGTTGAGTTTTAAGCCAACTTTTTCACTCTCCACTTTCACTTTCATCAAGAGGCTTTTTAGTTCCTCTTCACTTTCTGCCATAAGGGTGGTGTCATCTGCATATCTGAGGTTATTGATATTTCTCCTGGCAATCTTGATTCCAGCTTGTACTTCTTCCAGCCCAGTGTTTCTCATGATGTACTCTGCATATAAGTTAAATAAGCAGGGTGACAATATATAGCCTTGATGGACTCCTTTCCCTATTTGGAACCAGTCTGTTGTTCTATGTCCAGTTCTAACTGTTGCTTCTTTGCTTCTTGACCTGCTGCTCATCAGAAAAGCATTTGCAAAGGCTGCACAATCATGGATGAGCTTGTTAAACTGCATTTGTCTTTGTTTGATTTACAACAGAGAGGCCACTGTGGCAGCTTTTTTTTTTTTTTTTTTTTGAAAATAAGTGCTAAATGAATGCAGTACCTGGAATACTGATATTTATCTGGAGCCCAAAGTATTTTTGGCCAATAAAATGGCATGGGCCTGCTTGGGGTCCCCAGTCACACTATGTTACAGGTCCTGGGGATGTCCACACAGCGTATGAGTTTGGAGTGGTGGGGACAGACAGCTTCCGGCCGACTACCAGCTTTGTGGCCCTGCCTCTCTCCTGGCCCCCAGTCCCAAAGGTTCTGGCATCCGTCTGTTTGCTAGGGCTTGGGCACGTAGTGTCCTTGGATGGTTGCATCTCTCCTCATACTGAGTTATTCTTAATTAAGCCTATAGGACTCAGCTTGGCAGTCTAGTCCCTGGACAGTGTGTTCCCAGCCAGTGGTTGTCACTGGCTTCTGCCCTGTGAGACCTGTGCCTTTTCTCACTTGGTAGAATGTCCTAGGCATGGGCTCTGGAAACAGAAAAGCCTGGCTTCTGATCCAGCTCAATCCATGGTTCTGAACTAGATGGGGCTATGACTTGGCCTTTCCCGCCTCCCCGCCCTTGCTCATACCATTATCTTGGCCTGAAATGTTATCTCTGCTCCTTCACACACAGGCAAACCCTATTCACCTCTAAGTGAATGTGTAAGTGTTAGTCACTCAGTCGTGTCTGACTTCTTCTGACCCCATGGACTGGAGCCCACCAGGCTCCTCTGTCCATGGGATTCTCCAGGCACGAATACTGGAGTGGGTTGCCATTTCCTTCTCCAGGGGATCTTCCGAACCCAGGGATTGAACCCAGGTCTCCTGCATTGCAGGCATACTCTTTATGGACTGAGCCACCAGGAAAGACAGGCTCTAAGATTGCCTCTAAGGTCAAGGGCAAATACCACTGTGAGCCCTTCTTAACCGCACAACGAGGTGTGATCTTCGGACTTATCTCAGTGTCCCATTTCTTTGTCAATGTTAATATCTTGGGTTTAATTGTTCTCAGAGCTCTTTCTTTCCTGTGTTTCTGCTTTGAATCTCTGCCATTAAACTTATTACACAGCAGGGTTGCCAGACAAAATACAGGACGCTCAATGAAGATTGAATTTCAGCTAAACAAAGAGTACATTTGTTCAGTATAAATATGGCCCAAATATTATAAGGGGGAAAGCTTACGTTAAAATTTTTCTGTCATTTATCTGAAATTAAAATTTAACTGAGCACTCTGTATTGTATGTGTGTATCTGGAAGCCCCTCACACCTGACTCTTTTTAACAGTTGTAGACTTTTCTGGATCCTTCATTGAATGGCACAAGATGTGACAATAGCAAGCTTGTCTGCATGGATTCATCTTTGCATCCTCCTGTCTCTTCCTCCAAGGAGTTGCTTAGTGAAGTCTTGTTGGTAAGTAAAGGGACTGTCACACCAGTGGTCACATAACCAGCGGTTATGAGCACAGTTCCTAAGAGCCTTAGCTTTGGAATCAGAGGAACAGAATGTGTTGTGTTCCTATCACTAGACTAACTACGTGTACCTTAGCAAGCTACCCACTCATGTCTGTAAAATGGGAAGAAGACAGGATACCTTTTATTTAGGTACTACCTACCTTCTATGCTTTGAATGTATATAAAGGACCTAGCAGCTATTCAGTCCACAGGAAATGTTCAGTAATTGTTAGTTGCTATTACTGTAAATGTTGAAACATAGTCAGAACTGATAGCTTGAGTTTAGCAGCAACCATTTTACTATAGATGATAAGGACTATATAAAGGATACAATTATATGTCATTTAGGGGCTGCCCAGGTGGCGCTAGTAGTAAAGAACCCGTCTGCCAACACAGGAGGAGACATGGATTTGATCCCTTGATCAGGAAGATACCCTGGAAATGGAAACCCACTCCAATATTTTTGCCTGGAAAATCCCATGGATGAAGGGGCCTGGCGGGCTATAGTCCTTGGGGTCACCAAGAGTTGGACACGACTGAAACGACTTAGCACACATATGTTGGTTGCAAACAGAAAAATGCAGAAAGGATCCCAGTCTTCCTTTCAAGAGGCATCTTATTTGGCTTTTCTTTCCAGTATCTCAAGTCAAAGGTATGTCCTTCTCTTAGGCTAATGTACTTGTCTGGCTTTTTAAGATGTCAGTTCTTTGTCTCTTATTCGAAGACTCCTCTATAGCTCCCCGAGATGGTATAGGCTTTTCAGTTCAGTTCAGTTCAGTCACTCAGTTGTGTCCGACTCTTTGCGACCCCATGAATCGCAGCACGCCAGGCCTCCCTGTCCATCACCAACTCCCGGAGTTCACTGAGACTCATGTCCATCGAGTCAGTGATGCCATCCAGCCATCTCATCCTCTGTCATCCCCTTCTCCTCCTGCCCCCAATCCCTCCCAGCATCAGAGTCTTTTCCAATGAGTTAACTCTTCCCATGAGGTGGTCAAAGTACTGGAGTTTCAGCTTTAGCATCATTCCTTCCAAAGAACTCCCAGGGCTGATCTCCTTCAGAATGGACTGGTTGGATCTCCTTGCAGTCCAAGGGACTCTCAAGAGTCTTCTCCAACACCACAGTTCAAAAGCATCAATTCTTCAGCGCTCAGCCTTCTTCACAGTCCAAATCTCACATCCATACATGACCACAGGAAAAACCATAGCCTTGACAAGACGGACATTTGTTGGCAAAGTAATGTCTTTGCTTTTGAATATGTACCCAGCCCTTTATGACCATATTTTACCTCCTTCTTCTCACTTTCCCCAGATCCTGGGTGCTTTGTTCCCTAGCTAGAAATCACTTGCCGCTTCCTTTAGATACTACTGCCTTTTGTGTGTGTGTAAGGTGTTAACTGTGTGTAATGTGCTAAGTGTGTGTGTATGGGTTTGTGTATGATGGGAGAAGAAATAAGTCATTCTGGCTTCTCCTACTTACCCAGGCACAGTTGGATGAGTGGCCATTAGCAAAATCACTCAAGTCTGACAGGTATTCAACACTACTAGGCTAAGTGCAAAACCCACTCTCCCTGTCTTTAATGGCTCCTCTACCAGGCACCTTGAGATGCTTGGCTTAGAGTGTCCCGTTGAATATTCACAAGCGCTCCTAGGTTTCTGTGCTTATCTCAAATTTGTGGATGAGGAAACAGAATGAAAGAGGTTAGTAACTCACTCTAAGGCCTCAAAGCTGGTAACTCCTAGCTGCAATTCAAACCCATTTTCCTGACTCCATTGGAGTCAGGAAATGGGTTTCTCCAAAGCCAGTGGTTCTTTACCCTGGCTGCACATTTTAAATCAACCCATATGTCCAAAGGACTGATGGCTGGACCCCATTCCCAGAGATTCTAATTTAATTGCTTTTGACAGCCATTGCAATTGTACTGCTGTCCTCTTGGCTTGTTTATTAGGTCATAAGACAAAAGGATCAAACACAGTCTAATTTGATCTCCCCCTCCCGTTGTCCCCACTGGTGGAATCTGGGCCCTTAAACTTTTTCATGATTTTGAGAAATATTTTGTATTTTGTGCCTTGAAATTTTGCACATTAACAAGTGTTTATTTATTTATTTCCGGCTGTGCTAGGATCTTTGTCACTACACAGGCTTTCTCTAGTTGTGATAAACGGAGGCTACGCTCTGGTTGCAGTGCCTGGGATTGTCCTTGTGGTGGTTTCTCTTCTTGTGGAACACAGACTCTAGAGCTCATGGGCTCAGTAGTTGCGGCACACGGGCTGACTTGCCACTTGGCACGTGGAATCTTCCTGGGCCAGGGATCGAACCTGTGTCTCCTGCATTGGCAAGTGGATTCTTTACCACTGAAGCACCAGGGAAGCCCATTTTCTATGATTTGTAGTCAAGAATTATTTGTCTTGTTGCTGGGATCAATCCTAGCTATAAGTACCTTCTGTGAAACTGTGGAAATGTGGACACAACTGCTCAGAAGTGCCGAGGTGGAAGCAGCAGCATGATCTGCTCTCCTGCTGTGTGGAAAGACTTCTTAAAAAGGTATTTTGGTGATTCTTCCCCAACTTCTTATGTTCACTTTACACTGCTTTCTTATTGAATCTTCCGCAGCAAGTTACCCCATTTTCAGAGATTTGTTTCTTCTCTCTTGATCTTCACTCTTTCACTCCATCTTTCTCCAGGCCAGAATGGGAGCTGGCTGAGGCTGTACAATTCATTTTTTTTGTGCTCAATTGAATTGTCTTCTTTTTCTTTCCATTTTAGTCGAAGGATTTCTCTGATTATATTCACTTCCCTCTTTTCTCTCGACTTCAGGGCACCTTAGGAAGTCTTCCCTGCCAAGAAAATTGTCATGTGCCATTAATGATCTACAGTTTGAAGTTGATCTTTCTTTCAATACCATTGGCCTACTTATTTGGACTGTGATCTTTGGCCCATTTCATTTTGGAGAATTTCAGGGCTTTTTAGATTGCTAAATGAGGCATAACACAATCTCGCACTCATGATTTCCATGAACATTCATTCTCTAAGCAGAATTGGCATGTTTATTTGTTTAATATGTCTCCTCCACTCAACTGTAAGCTCTTCTAGGCACCAAGCCTGTTTTGATCACCACTGTGTACCTGGTGTCTAGAATTGTGGTGGGTTTAGCAGGTGTTTATTAAATGTTGCTGGAATGTTGACTGTTGAGCTTGCTGGGTTCTGAGTGCCTGCTGCACCACTTACAAGCTGTGTGTTTGTGACCTTGAGCAAGTTAACTTCTCTGAACCTTCATTCTACATTTGTAAAATAATAATATTCTTGCCTCGATAACTCCCATGGACAGAGGAGCCTGGTAGGCTATAGTCCAAGAGGTCACAGAGAGTCAGACACGACTGAGGGACTAAGCACAGAACTGTACTAGTAGTAATTGTAATAGTAGCAATAAGCCTCATATGGTGGTTGTAAAGACTGGAAGATATATGCATATACAGAAATCATTTCAGTGCCCGGTACATAGAATTTCCTTGTATCTGCTAATGAGGATGTTGGTGTTGCTGATAAATATTGATTTTCACAATAATATTGCTGGGAAGCAGAAATATATTCCAAAATTTAAGAGCTACTTACTTTAAAAAAGAATAGCTATTTAGTTCCAATGAGATAAATGAAACAGAAGTTTGTCCACTTGCCTTTTCTTATATACAATATTTTCATGCTGAAATGAGTTTTTGCTCAAGAAGAAAACGAACAAGTTGAGAACAAGTTGAGTCAATTCATTTACATGCAAATAACCAAGAACATACTCTGGTAATTTAAGGGAATATAAGTATCTTCTCAGGGCTTCCCAGGTGGCTCAGTGGTAAAGAATCCACCTGGCAGTGCAGGAGATGCAGGTTCGATTCCTGGTTGGGAAGATCCCCTGGAGAAGGAAATGGCTACCCATTCCAGTATTCTTGCCAGGAGAATCCCATGGATAGAGGAGCCTGGTGGGATACTGTCCATGGAATCACAAAACAGTTGGGGCCATAGGAGGCTGCTGATGGGATGCAGGAAGACTTTCAAAAATATTTAATGATTTATTTGGTTTTGCTGGGTCTTCATTGCAGCATGTGAAATCTAATTCCCTGACCAAAGATTGAACCCCAGCCCCCTGCTCTGGGAGTGTGAATCCTAGCCATTGGACCATCAGGGAAGTACCAGGATTCAGGAAGATTTTTAAAAGAAGGTGGAAAGGAGCACCCATGCTATGGAACCAGAGGCCCCTGGGATCATCAGCAGCTCATTCAAGTGGCAGTTGTAAGGTCCATTTATTTGACTTTCTTCTATTGGTACAAATAGAAACACCCCATAGGGTTTATTAAGAGCAGATGTATTAAATATCAACACTTAAAACTGGTTTAACGGGGAAACAAATGAGCAGTAAAAACAAACAAAAAAGAGAGAATAAACAGGAGTCATGAGAGAGTAATGTGACAACTTTCAAGAATGCTAGCCAGGGGAAAAGTGCCCAAATCAAGGTCATAGCCAGGTATGGTCAGTCATAATGTTACTCGCTAAGTCATGTAGACTCTTTTCGACCCTATGGATTGTTGCCTGCAAGGTTCCTCTGTTCACGGGATTTCCCCGGCAAGAATACTGGAGTAGGTTGCCATTTACTTCTCCAGGGAATCTTCCTGACCCCGGGATCAAACCCAGGTCTCTGGCATTGCAGGCAGATTCTTTACCATCTGAGCCAAATGTTTGTTGCTAGTCACAATGGGAAGAGAGCAAATAACACTCATTTCTTTACCATTTGTGCAAGGAACAGAACCAGCTTCCTGCCTGGATTGGTTCTTTGATGCCTCCTTGCCAATCCTGGGATTTCTAAGGGTAGAGCCCATGGGTCTATACTTCAGGGCAGGATGTGATTGGCAAGACCATGCCACTTTGTACTGTGGAGTGCTCAGGGCCCAGCTATCCAGTGAACACCCTGTGTACGTCACAAAAGGAACCTTGTAGGTGGATAAATTACAAAAATGTGCCTCTTCCTCTGGGCTGGCACAAGGTTTGAGGAGAGGACTGTTTGCTGGATTTAAGCCCCCAGGTCCCCCTCAGCTGGGTCCTTTTGTAGAGAGACCCTACATCTTGTAATGGGCTTACATTACCACACTTTTTACCACACTCAGTGGTAAAAAATCTGTCTGCCAATACTGGAGATGCAAGAGATGAGGGTTCCATCCCTGGACTGGGAAGATCTCCTGGAGGAGGAAATGGCAACCCACTCCAATATTCTTGGCTGGAAAGATCCATGGACAGAGGAGCCTGGTGGGCTACAGTCCACGGGGTCGCAAGGAGTCAGACACGACTGAGCGACTGGGCATGGCACACTCTGTAACTGTTCATTGTGGCTCTGAAAAGTTCTTTACTTTTCTATAAGTGTGTCTCCCTTTCACCAGTGGGGAAGCTAGGAGACTTTATTTATTTATGGTTATGTTCGGTCTTCATTGCTGCCTGCAAGCTTTCTCTAGTTTCGGTGACTGGGGGCTACTCGCTAGTGCTTGCTCACTCCAGCACTCTTGCCTGGAAAATCCCAGGGACGGAGGAGCCTGGAAGGCTGCAGTCCATGGGGTCTCGAAGAGTTGGACATGACTGAGCGACTTCACTTTCACTTTTCACTTTCATGCATTGGAGAAGGAAGTGGCAACCCACTCCAGTGCTCTTGCCTGGAGAATCCCAGGGACGGGGGAGCCTGGTGGGCTGCCGTCTCCGGGGTCACACAGAGTCGGACAGGACTGAAGCGACTTAGCAGCAGCAGCTCTAGTGCTTGTGCTTCTCACTGCAGTGGTTTCTCTTGTTTTGGAGCATGGGCCCTAGCGTACAGGCTCAGTAGCTGAGATTCATGGATTCTGTTGCCCTGCGGCAAGTGGAATCTTCCTGGACCAGGGATCACACCTGGGTCCCCTGCACTGGCAGGCAGATTCTAACCACTGGGCCACAAGGGAAATCTGAGAATAAAACATGCATTGACCAGCTCAATAGTCATAGACTTTTTTGGGGAGGTACACCATTCCCAAAGTGGGCCTTCATCAGCCTCATTGTATAGAGCACCTACTATGTGCAGATTACTCTGCCAGGTTCTAGGGTATGGGCTATGTAAATGGTTGCACCTTTGGAATATAACTTTGAAGGTAGGCAGTGCAAGCTCCCTTCTGCCCGATTGCTGTGGACTGGGAGAGCAGGAGGAGCTCCCAAGAGAGAGTGGACAATCACCCTTTTCTGGTACAGCTACAGAAGATTATTCCATATAAGACTTGAGTTGAGTGAAGATTGGGTAGGGCTGGGAAAACCAGAGAAGACCAGGCAGGATTGCAAACAGAGAATACAATGTTAGCGATGGTGTGTGGAGAGGCTGTACCTCAGCGACCCCAGTCACTCCACAGCATCACCCCTGCATGGCACCCAACGATGAGCTCTTCTGAAGCACAGACTTCATTCCAGAGCGCAAGGCTTTCTTCCGCAGAACTTCCTCAGCCTACATCTCACGTGTGTCACATCCAGTGGGCACTAGTTAGCTACATAAGAGACTCTGGGGTTAGGTATTACTATATGAAAATGCAGTGAAAGGGAAAGTCTCTCGTGTCTGACACTTTGCGACCCCATTGACTATACAGTCCATGGAATTCTCCAGGCCAGAATACAGGAGTGGGTAGCCTCTCCCTTCTCCAGGGGATCTTCCCAAGCCAGAGATTGAACCCAGGTTTCCCGCACTGCAGGCGGATTCTTTACCAGCTGAGCCACAAGGGATGCCCATTACTATATGAACCCACCCACATAACTGAGGTACATTGAGATGAAGAATTTCTGGACATATTGCTATAAAATATTTCTAAACTTTTGAAGTTACAAGTAGGACAGAACTCGTGGTATCTATTACTGTGCACTAGATTCGCCTCAAACTTTGCACTTTAAGCAACAAACTTGTACCTCAGGGTCAGGAATTCAGGGCTGCTTTTGTTGGGTAGGTTTGGCTGGAGACTTTTTGTTCTTGTTGTTGTTGTTCAGTCACTAAGTTGTGTCCAACTCTTTGCAACCCCATGGACTACAGCATGCCAGGCTCCTCTGTCCTCCAGTGTCTCCCTGAGTTTGCTCAAATTCACGTCCACTGAGTCAGTGATGCCATCTAACCATCTCATCCTCTGCCGCCCTCTTCTCCTTTTGACTTCAGCCTTTCGCAGCATCACGGTCTTTTCCAATGAGTTGGCTCTTCACATCAGGTAGCCGAAGTATTGGAGCTTCCATTTCAGCATCAGTCCTTCCAATGAATATTCAGGACTGAATTCTTTTAGGCTTGACGCGTTTGATTTCCTTACAGTCCAAGGGACTCTCAAGAGTCTTCTCCATCATGACAATTCAAAAGCATCAATTCTTTGGCATTCAGCTTTCTTTCTAGTCCAACTCTCACATCCATACATGACTACTAGAAAAACCATAGCTTTGACTAGACAGACCTTTGTTGGAAAAGTGATGTCTCTACTTTTTAATATGCTGTCTGGTTGGTCATAGTTTTCCTTCCAAGGAGCAAGCGTCTTTTAATTTCATGGCTGCAGTCACCACCTGCAGTGATTTTGGAGTCCAAGATAATAAACTCTGTCACTGTTTCCATTGTTTCCCCATCTATTTGCCATGAACTGATGGGATGAGTTTGTAATCAAGATATTGGCCAGATGCTGTCATCTGAAGCCTTGACTGGGGCTGAAGGGTCTGATTCTAAGCTCACTCATGTGGCTGTTGGCAAGAGGCCTGCTTTGAGGATCTCTCCACATGTTCTCACAACAAGGCAGCTGATTTCCCTTGGAATAAGTGATGGAAGAAAGAAGACATGAATAGGAAGCTTGGTGCTTTTTATGACTGAGTTTCTGAAAGCATCACCTCTGCAGTTTTTTACTGGTAATGCAGACCACCATCCTTGATACAACATGGAAGGGAATTATACCAGCAGGTGGCATCACTAGGGACCATCTGAAATGCTGGTACCACTGAAATCATATTTTGGGGAGATTAGAGCTTTCAAAGGGGGTTCCCTGGTAGCTCAGCTGGTAAAGAATCCGCCTGCAGTACAGGAGATACTGGTTTGATTCCTGGGCCGGGAAGACCTCCTGGAGAAGGGATGGGCTACCTACTCCAGCATTCTTGCCTGGAGAGTCCCCATGGATAGAGGAGCCTGGCGGGCTACAGTCCATAGGGTTGCAAAGAGCCAGACATGATTAAGCGACTAAGCACAGCACAACACAGAGTTTTCAAGATATGTACCAGAGGTCATAGGGGGCCCTGGATATCTAAAAAATTTTCATATTTAAAATACCTATCATTTCTGAATAAATATTTAAAAAATATTTCAGAAGTCATCATATGCTGATTGGAAAGTAAAAGGCAAAATGAACAAATAAATGAGGAAGCAGAGAGAGAAGTGAGTGGTTAAGCTGAAGGCTCCCCTGGGGGCATCTTTCTATCTTCAAGTGACCCAGAGAGTTGGTTTTAACTGGTTTTAGTATCTGCACAGCCTACATGAGACAAAGCCAGGGACTCTGAGAAGTCAGATCACAGACCCTCTTATAAAGTACCTTGTCCTCAAAGGATATCTCCTCAGTGACAGCTGAAACTTGGAATTTCTGCAACTCCATTTCCCCACTGAAGAGGACAGAAAAGAAACTTGCCTGTCCTACCAGCTGCTGGATAATAGGATGAAAAAGCTGAGAATTTATAACCAGTTACACATGGACATCACCAGATGGTCAACACCGAAATCAGATTGATTGTATTCTTTGCAGCCAAAGATGGAGAAGCTCTATACAGTCAACAAAAACAAGACCAGGAGCTGACTGTGGCTCATATCATGAACTCCTTATTACCAAATTTAGACTTAAATTGAAGAAAATAGGGAAAACCACTAGACCATTCAGGTATGCTGCTGCTACTGCTGCTGCTAGTCACTTCAGTCGTGTCCGACTCTGTGCGACCCCATAGATTGCAGCCCACCAGGCTACCCTGTCCCTGGGATTCTCCAGGCAAGAACACTGGAGTAGGTTGCCATTTCCTTCTCCAATGCACGAAAGTGAAAAGTGAAAGTGAAGTCGCTCAGTCGACTGAGCTACCCCATGGACTGCAGCCTACCAGGCTCCTCCGTCCATGGGATTTTCCAGGCAAGAGTACTGGAGTGGGGTGCCATTGATGACCTAAATCAAATCCCTTATGATCATACAGTGAAAGTGAGAAATAGACTTAAGGGCCTAGATCTGATAGATAGAGTGCCTGATGAACTATGGAATGAGGTTCGTGACATTGTACAGGAGACAGGGATCAAGACCATCCCCATGGAAAAGAAATGCAAAAAAGCAAAATGGCTGTCTGGGGAGGCCTTACAAATAGCTGTGAAAAGAAGAGAAGCGAAAAGCAAAGGAGAAAAGGAAAGATACAAGCATCTGAATGCAGAGTTCCAAAGAATAGCAGGAAGAGATAAGAAAGCCTTCCTCAGCGATCAAGGCAAAGAAATAGAGGAAAACAACAGAATGGGGAAGACTAGAGATCTCTTCAAGAAAATTAGAGATGCCAAGGGAACATTTCATGCAAAGATGGGCTCGATAAAGAACAGAAATGGTATGGGCCTAACAGAAGCAGAAGATATCAAGAAGAGGTGGCAAGAATACACAGAAGAACTGTACAAAAAAGATCTTCACGACCCAGATAATCATGATGGTGTGATCACTGACTTAGAGCCACACATTCTGGAATGTGAAGTGAAGTGGGCCTTAGAAAGCATCACTACGATCAAAGCTAGTGGAGGTGATGGAATTCCAGTTGAGCTATTTCAAATCCTGAAAGATGATGCTGTGAAAGTCCTGTACTCAATATGCCAGCAAATTTGGAAAACTCAGCAGTGGCCACAGGACTGGAACAGGTCAGTTTTCATTCCAATCCCAAAGAAAGGCAATGCCAAAGAATGCTCAAATTACCGCACAATTGCACTCATCTCACATGCTAGTAAAGTAATGCTCAAAATTCTCCAAGCCAGGCTTCAGCAATATGTGAACCGTGAACTTCCTGATGTTCAAGCTGGTTTTAGAAAAAGCAGAGGAACCAGAGATCAAATTGCCAACATCCGCTGGATCATGGAAAAAGCAAGAGAGTTCCAGAAAAACATCTATTTCTGCTTTATTGACTATGCCAAAGCCTTTGACTGTGTGGATCACAATAAATTGTGGGAAATTCTGAAAGAGATGGGAATACCAGACCACCTGACCTGCCTCTTGAGAAATCTGTATGCAGGTCAGGAAGCAACAGTTAGAACTGGACATGGAACAACAGACTGGTTCCAAATAGGAAAAGGAGTACGTCAAGGCTGTATATTATCACCCTGTTTATTTAACTTCTATGCAGAGTACATCATGAGAAACACTGGGCTGGAAGAAACACAAGCTGCAATCAAGATTGCCGGGAGAAATATCAATAACCTCAGATATGCAGATGACACCACCCTTATGGCAGAAAGTGAAGAGGATCTAAAAAGCCTCTTGATGAAAGTGAAAGTGGAGAGTGAAAAAGTTGGCCTAAAGCTCAACATTCAGAAAACGAAGCTCATGGCATCCAGTCCCATCACTTCATGGGAAATAGATGGGGAAACAGTGGAAACAGTGGCAGACTTTATCTTTTTGGGCTCCAAAATCACTGCAGATGGTGACTGCAGTCATGAAATTAAAAGACGCTTACTCCTTGGAAGGAAAGTTATGTCCAAACTAGATAGCATATTCAAAAGTAGAGACATTACTTTGCCAACAAAGTAGCAAACAAGTAGACTTGACTTGTCTAGTCAAGGCTATGGTTTTTCCAGTGGTCATGTATGACTGTGAGAGTTGGACTGTGAAGAAGGCTGAGGGCTGAAGAATTGCTGCTTTTGAACTGTGGTGTTGGAGAAGACTCTTGAGAGTCCTTTGGACTGCAAGGAGATCCAACGAGTTCATTCTGAAGGAGATCAGCCCTGGGATTTCTTTGGAAGGAATGATGCTAAAGCTGAAACTTTAGTACTTTGTCCACCTCATGCGAAGAGTTGACTCATTGGAGAAGACTCTGATGCTGGGAGGGATTGGGGGCAGGAGGAGAAGGGGACGACAGAGGATGAGATGGCTGGATGGCATCACTGACTCGATGGATGTGAGTCTGAGTGAACTCTGGGAGTTGGTGATGGACAGGGAGGCCTGGCGTGTTTCGATTCATGGGGTCGCAAAGAGTCAGACACGACTAAGCGACTGAACTGAACTGAACCTTTATGCAGGCTTGCAGCCAAATTCACATTTTTACTGTGGTTTGAAAACCTGCCATTTATAGTTTTAATGTGGGCCAAAGTTTTCAGTCTAGAAACAAATCAAATCCTCACTGAAGGAATCACCTTTATCACAGAACTTTCTGATGCCCGGATCTAAGATTCCACAGAACTGGAATTCACAATTAAAAAAGAATCACAGGGCACTTGAGGAAACAAGGCCCCCTGAGACAAGCAGGAAAAACAGACAACAGACACTGGCTGACATCCACTTTGACTATTCATTTATTGATTAGGGAATAAATTGAAGTATATTTAGTATGCTTACCAAAGAAAAGATGCAGTCAAATAGATGAGTAAAGAGATTATTGTGGGCAAAGGGGGTAGGAGGGAAACTCAAAAGGGAGAGGGTGTAGTATACATATAGCTGGTTCACTTCATTGTACAGCAGAAACTAAGACAACATTGTGAAGCAATTATATACTCCAATAAACAAAAGAATAAGAGAGCATGGAAAATGACTAGGCCACTTGGAGAACCAAATAGAACTTTCAGAAACAAAAACTGAAATTAATAAAAGAAAAATATAGTTGCCTTTGAAAGGGCTGCATAAGTACCTACATGATTTCTTTGGTTTTTGTCTCTTGGTTCACAAAGCCTAAGATATTCACTAACTGGCCCTTTACAAAAAAATGGTGCTGACTTCCACAGTAGAGGCATTTGCATGAGAGACCCTCAGTCAGCCTGAAAGGTCAGCTGAGTATCAACCAGGCAGAACTGACCACGGCAGAGGGGGAACATGAGGGGATTGAATGAGCGAAGCTAATGAAGACTCAGTTGGGCAGTGCTGGGCCTCCCAACCGAAGGGAGGCTGTTTTTCTGTGTCCATAAATAAAACCGGATGAACAGCTCAAACGCCCCCAGAGGCATATTGGAACCCAGAGGACTTGCCTTCTTAACTTTGATGTACGGGGCGGGGGACATCAATCTTCATTGTTCTGGAGTCTCAAGAGTTGAAAGCCTGAGTGTGAGGAAGTCTGGGGCAGGAAGAAATTGGTCCATGAATATAACTATTAAGCAATTATGGATGGCATTCTGCAAACAGAACACATTAAAAAGGAAAGGGAGAATGGAGGTTTCTTTGCCTGCATACCCACTGGTGCCCCTGGTTTGCCACACATGGATCCAGACCAAGTGCTTTTTATGGCTATTGGCTGCAACCGATGGGCTTCAAAGTTCTGTTTCTCAACACAGAGTGCTGACATGTTTGCCCTGAGAGGACTCAGGGAGGGGTGAGGATGCTGGCAGGAAGCTGTGTGGTGACCCCAGGGTGGAGTGAGTGGCAGGAAGCCGCAGGGGGAAGTGATTTGGGGAAAGGAAAACAAGAGGGTCACCACACCCTGGGGTGTTCCTCTGAATGTGGACACCATGCCTGGTTGGTCCAAGGTCCCCCAGCCCTGTGTGCTCATGTCTGCCTCGTGCTTCAGAAGGAGGCAGCAAGGATGGAGTCTTAGAACAAGGAGCCTGGCCATGAGTCATCATGTTCTGCCAGGTACTTTAAACAACAATTTCATAGAGTAGATATTGCCTTTCCCATTTTGCAAATAAGAAAACTGAGGCCCATTGAGAAACATTAAGAACCAGGGCCACAAAGTGAGTTAGCAATGAATTCAGTTCTGGCTCCAAATTCAACTCTTTCTTCCCTACCAAGCAGGTATAGCCAAGGGCCACATGAAGAATCACATGTCACCAGCAAGAACCTGAAGAAAAACAGAAAATTAAGTCCTGCTGCCCTAACACCTACTCCCTGGTTTGACATCCAGGGTAAGTCTGCTAAACAGAGCATATGTGTGTGCAGTTCCGTCATGTCTGACTCTTTGTGACCTCATGGACTGTAGCCCACCAGGCTCCTCTGTCTATAGGATTTTCCAGACAAGAATACTGGAGCGGGTTGCGATTTCCTTCTCCAGGGGATCTTCCCAACCCAGGGGCTGAACTCACAACTCTTGCATCTCTGGCATTGGTAGGCAGGTTCTTTACCACTGGTGCCACCTGGGAAACCGAAAACCAAGTAATTTGCCCCTAAATGTCTCTAGTGACTTATCATGGCTCTTTTTGTCTGACGTGTTAACAGTAGCCTCAGTGAAATGACAACAACAAAAATTCTATTCAGGACCTTGCCATGGAAATGCTCATGGGTTGGAGTGGAGAGGTACAGAATGGTCTGCTGTGATGTACGAAATCCTTGGTTTGGGGGACGTTAAGAGAGTCAAACCCTGATGCTGGAGAAGTTGATGGGCAGCACAGAACAGGAGGAAGGTTCTATCAGAGAAGAGAAGGTGGATCACCATGACAACTCCTGAGTAAGGAGGGGTCACTGTGGGTAGACAGATTCCACTCACAGGCTTCGTGATTGTCTCGAAAGCTGGAGTTAGATCTCACTTTCAACTGGATGGATCAAAAGGACAATGAGAATTCTAGCAACAGGTAGAGGGAAGGAAGAGGAAGAGCACTGTGATGGTTGTTGCCCTTGAGGGCACTGCGCTAAGTGAAATAAGTCAGACAGAAGAAGATCACTACCATATGATCTTGCTTGTATGTGGAATCTGAAAAAGCCAAACTCACGGGAAACAGAGGACAGGTTGGTGGTTGCCAGCCTTGGGGGTGAGGGGTGGGAGAAATGAATGAAGGTGGTCAGAAGTTACAGACTTCCAGTTACAAGATAAATAAATCCTGGAGATGTTGTATACAGCAGAGTGACTACAGATGACAATATTGTGCTGCGTAATTGAAAGTAGTTACATGTCAACATCTCAGTAAAACTAGAAAAAAATATAATTCTTGTATTATATACTACATAATATAGATTGTATTATATTATACTATATTTTGTGTGTTGTACTCAATCGCTCAGTCTTGTTTGAGTCTTTGAAACCCATGGACTGTAGCCTGCCCGGCTCCTCTATCCATGGAATTTTCCAGGCAAGAATACCGGAGTGGGTTGCCATTTCCTACTCTAGGGGATCTTCCCAACCCAGGGATCAAATCCAAGTCTCTTGTGTCTTTTGCACTAGCAGGCAGATTCTTTACCACTGTGCCATCTGGGAAGCTGCATACTATACTATATACACTATGCTATATTATATAGTATGTATTATATCCTACATAATATAAGAGAGTATATATATTTTGTTACAAGCATACCTCATTTTCCTGCACTTTGCTTTATTGTGCTTCACAGATTTTTTTTTTTTTTTTTAACAAACTGAACGTTTGTGGCAACTCTCCATCAAGCCAGTTTACTGGTGGTGTTTTTCCAACAGCATTTGCTCATGTTGTGTCTGTGTCACATTTTGGTAATTCTCTCAACATTTCAGACTTTCTCATTATTATTATATTTGTAATGGCGATCTGTGATCAGTCATCTCTGATGTTACATTTGCAAAAAGATTGCAACTTGAATGCTCACATGATGATTAGTATTTTTTTAGCAATAACATTTTAAAATTAAGCTATGTACTTTTTTTTAGACATAATACTATTGTACGCTCAATAGACTACAGTATAGTGTAAATGTAACTTCTTTATATGCTCTGGGAGACCAAAAACATCCATGTAACTCATTCTATGATGGTGGTCTGGAACCAAACACACTACCTTTCTAGAATCTTCCTGTACTGTGCTGTGCTTAGTTGCTCAGTCATGTTTGACTCTTTGTGACCCCATGGGCTGTAGCCCACCAGACTCCTCTGTCCATGGGGATTCTCCAGGCAAGAATACTGGAGTGGGTTGCCATGAACTCCTCCAGGGGCTCTTCCCAACCCAGGGATCGAACCCAGATCTCCAGCATCACAGGTGGATTCTTTACCATCTGAGCCACCAGGGAAGCCAGAATCCTCCTAGGTTTGTGTTTTTCAAAAATATTTTTTTAGTTTGAAGTATAGCTGATTTACAGTGTTGTGTTAGTTTCAGGTGTACAGCAAAGTGATTAAGACATATATGTGTATATATATATATATATATACGCACATATACATACTCTTTTTCATATTATTTTCAATTATAGCTTATTACAAGATATTGAGCATAGTTCCCTGTGCTGTTGTTTAGCTGCTAAGTTGTGTCTGAGTTTTTTGCAACCCCATGGACTGTCGCCTGCCAGGCTCTTCTGTCCACGGGATTTCCCAGGCAAGAATCCTGGAGTGGGTTGCCGTTTCCTTCTCCAATAATTCCCTGTACTATGCAGAAGGTCCTTGTTGTTTATCTATTTTATATACAGTGGGGCTTCCCTGGTGCCTCAGTGGTAAAGAATTTGCCTGCAAGGCAGGAGACTCGGGTTTGATTCCTGGGTCGGGAAGATCCTCTGGAGAAGGGAATGGCAGTGCACTCCAGTATTCTTGCCTGGAGAATCCCATGGACGGAGGAGCCTGGCGGGCTGCAGTCCATGGGGTCACACAGAGTCAGACACAACTGAAGTGACTAAGCAGCAGCCGCAGCAGTGTGTATCTGTTAATCCCCAATTTATCCCTGCCCTCCAAGTTTGTGTTTGTAATGTGACTGACACAGAAAGGACACTTTTCTCATAGGAATTTGTTCTGTCCCATTGGTCACTGTGTATTAATGCTTTGGAAACTGGAGAGCAGAAAAGGTATCTGAGAATCTTTGTGAAACATAATGTTAAAATGGTACTTCCCTAAGAATAGCAACCACAAGAAATTTGCCAAGTTTTCCACATTGCAAAATGAGATTTTAGACTATCTAATTTACTGTTTCCCTCTGAAAAACTCAACAGGGACCAATAACTGTAAATCAAATGGGTAAACCATTTTTTTTAATCGTTGTGAAAGAAATAAGTGATTATAGTGAAAACACAGAAGAGTTGAAGGAAAAAAAAAACACCTTTAATTCCTTGTACCAGAGAAAACTGCCATTAATGATTAAAAGCCTACATATAGTAATAATGGTATCTTGACCAGGGGAACAACATTGACTCTCGGTTAATTTTATTTTATTATGATCTTATCATAGTACATTATCACGCTATTTTAACTTTCAATATAGCAAGCATTTTTGCATGTTATCATAAACTTCTTGATATAAACAAAAAATTTTATTTCCCTCAAGTGGATTTTCCATCAGCTGACAGCTCTAAGACCTTGGACAAATCCATTCACCCCTGTGAGCTAAATTTTCCTAACTGTAAAGTGAGCTGGTTAAATTAGACAGGTTCTAAGGTCACTTTCAGTTCTGAAATTCAATGATTCCAAGGCATGCATGGTCCAGTGTGTGACCCCGCTCCAACCCTTGTTATCTGATTCTTGTTTCCCACTCTTCTTACTCATCCACCTTTCTTTCTGTTCTGTTTTTGACCCATGCCAGTACATGCTATCGTTCCTGACTCAGCAAGCTGTCTTCTGGCCTTGTTTGTTTATTTACCTGCATTGGGTCTTAGTTGCAGCATGTGGGATCTAGCTCCCTAACCAGGGATGGAACCTGGGCCCCTGCATTGGGAGTGTGAGTCTTAGCCACTGGACCACCAGGGAAGTCTCTTGGCCCTGTTGTGAGACCTCCGTATCCCATTCCAAACCCTTTCCCAGAAGCCTATAAACAATATATCCAGGCTGCTTGAGACACAGTCTTCTCACAGGCCCTGTAAGTTGACTTGTTTTGATGACTTCTGCCTGGTGGAGATTAAAAATGAGAGATGGTGCTTGGTGGCTCACATAATCAGTGTGGAAGTCATTTCATCTAAATCTCTGCTCTCCTTTCCAACTCCCTCCTGACTTGGAGGGGATTCTAGTTGGTGAACTCCAGGGCCTGTCACACATGCTTTTAATCCCAAAATAGTAATGCCCAACATGTATTTGACCCTGACAAATAAGGAGTATTTCCAGCAATTTTCTTAAATAAGATTAGAGTAAGATTTCCTGAGTATTGGCAGATTTCAAGATGGCAGTGTGATTGAAGGGGAGGATGTAGAAATGACTAACACGACTGGACCATTTATAAAGTCAGAACTCCACGGGAATATGAAGTTCACTAAAGGAGGTCAGTCCTGGGTGTTCTTTGGAAGGAATGATGTTAAAGCTGAAACTCCAGTACTTTGGCCACCTCATGCGAAGAGTTGACTCATTGCAAAAGACTCTGATGCTGGGAGGGATTGGGGGCAGGAGGAGAAGGGGACGACGGAGGATGAGATGGCTGGATGGCATCACTGACTCGATGGATGTGAGTCTGAGTGAACTCCGGGAGTTGGTGATGGACAGGGAGGCTTGGAATGCTGCAATTTATGGGGTCGCAAAGAGTTGGACACGACTGAGCGACTGAACTGAACTGAACTGAACTGAAAGGAGGTACAGGCATGGCTCCAAGAAGTGAAGTCCATATCTTCACAAGGTGTTGTATTGACCATGAGCAGGTAAAAATCGAGTAGAACTATCCTCCCAAAGGAATGGAAAAGGAGGTGTGACTTATTTGAATAATAGATGTTTTTGGCAGACCCAGAACTCATGGAAATTTGATCTTCCACTATGGGGAACTTCCACTGGGAAATCTGGAAAAGTATGATAGGAAAACAAATATTTTGGCCCCAAATAAAAATAAAATGGAAGTGGGTGTACAAGTATATTTGCCGAAGAAACCAAGAACACCTTAATTATGTTCCAGACCACTGTCATATTTTTCTATAAGAGCACTGAAGGAAATACAACAATAAGGAACATTTATGTAAAACTTCCTCTTGTTCTAGGTACTGTTCTAAGCTTTTTGGACTTAAGCTTATTCAGTCCTCATAACTGATGCCATGTAAAGAGAAGATTAGCCTTTTGGATGGGTCATCCACTTGGGAATTGAAGTTAACCTAAACGATTGCAAGATATGAGGCAGAGAGGAAAATGGTGGTCCAGGGATAAAAAATCCATGATTATGGAAAAGTCAGAATATACTTGCATTTTCAAGGTGTCAAACCAATTTAGAGATCTCTCAATACAGGTTATTAGAGGATTGACCTTTTTTTCAGCCAGATTTATTCTCTAATAAAAGTGTACAATCAGGGTGTTTTTTTGTTTGTTTTTTAACTTAATAGAACTCTCTTTCACTTATTCTTTAATTGATCCATTCAGATGGTTTGTCAGTTTCCGGTTACCTAATGATGACTACCAGTTACTGCTCAGTCACTCATTCAGTAACTATTTCTGACAATACTTTTCTAAAAGTTATATGTATAAAACATAAAATTTATAGTAGCAAGGCACTTAATATGTCATCAGTAGACATTCATGTTATTACGAAGTACAAATGGAATTAGAAAGTATTTAGAAATGATTCAGAGAAGGCAATGGCACCCCACTCCAGTACTCTTGCCTGGGGAATCCCGTGGACGGAGGAGCCTGGTGGGCTGCAGTCCATGGGTCTCGAAGAGTCGGACACGACTGAGTGACTTCACTTTCATTTTTCACTTTCATGCACTGGAGAAGGAAATGGCAACCCACTCCAGTGTTCTTGCCTGGAGAATCCCAGGGACGGGGGAGCCTGGTGGGCTGCTGTCTATGGGGTCGCACAGAGTCGGACACGACTGAAGTGACTTAGCAGTAGAAATGATTACCATGGACCACTGTTACCAAGAATTTTACAAGCTTCCCTACTCCAGCTGTGAAACTATTTGTCCTGAAGTGGCAGAAATTGTGAAATAAAAGAAAAGGAGTCACAAAGAGTTTAGCTTGACATTAGGGAGACTGGATAGAAAATGAAAAAGTTCCCTGAGAATGTGTTGGAAACTATCTTCTTTCCTATTTCTCTTTCTCATGAGTTGCCCACCTTGGGCACAGAAGCTGCTCCAGGGGGCTGATCATTCATTGATGTGGATGGAGGAGTCTCTGAAAAAAGTCTTGGTGGATGTCAGGGCTAGTTCTTTTGACTATCATAATCATTTCTACCCTTTTGAAATATTGTCCTATTACCCTGCATCTTAGTGAGCCTAAGATACGACAGGAAAATGCTCCTATATCCCTTCAAAATGGACCTTAGGCTTGTGACAAAAGAACCAAAGTGTCTATCCTTCCTTTCCTGCTTTGAAGACTTTCATCTCAGGGGCAAGAGCCTGAGATTTTTGCTTTGTTCAAACTGCCCTGCCCCCACCCCCAACTCTGACCTCATTTGCAGCCCCCTGGTGCTTTCTTCTGCAACTTTCCCATGTGAACTTATTTATCTTCCTTAACTGTCTACTTAATTTATTCTGGCCAAATGTTCCCCCAAGCTCTGTTGATAATTTATTCCAGTGCTGAATTACTACTGTAATCGCAAACTTAAAATAGCTAAGATTTCTCATGCAGCTGCAATCACCCTGTACTCTGAAATTCCTCCATGTCTTCCCATTGCTCTGAGCTAAAGTCCTCAGTAGGGCCTTGGAAGCTTAATATGATCCAGCTTCTGTATGCCCCTCCAACCTAAATTTGGGCCCTTGCATGTTATACCTGCTCCACCTTGTCACTCAAGACTCCAGGCTATTTCGCTTTAAGTAATTCTTGTTCTTATTTGGTCTCATCTTGGTGAATTACCAAGGAGCACAATTACTAGATTGTATAGTAGGAGTATGTTTACTTTTGTAGGAAACCATCAAACTATTGTACAAAGTGGCTGTATCATTTTGTATTCCCACCAAATGTGAATGAGAGTTCCCGTTGCTCCGTGTTCTCCAAACCAGCATTTGGTGTTGTCAGTGGTTTGAAATCACATCATTCTAATAATTGTGCCATTGTATCTCATTGGATTATGCCTTTGGTGTTGTATCTAAAAAGTCATCGCCATACCCAAGGTCATTTAGGTTTTCTCCTGTGTTATCTTCTAGGTATATCCTTCATTTTCTGATAAGGAAATTGAGGGACAGAGAAAGAGAGTGACTTTACCCATCACTTAGTAGCTGAGGAAGAGAAGGTCAAAATCTTTGTCTCTTGAATCTTCATATAGTGCATTTCCTACAGCTTACCTTGCTGACTCAGCAAGCTTTCTTCAATTTAATCTGCACCTTTTTTTTTTTTAAACCCAACAGTACTTTTCTGGACACATGGCCTTCTAGTGCCACTGTTCAAAGTTGGTCCTCTAAAGCTTTTTGGACCTCATTAGTTACCCCATCTCCTTACACAATGAAGAAAGTGGCTGGTATGAATGCTGCAATGTGTCATCTAGGTCCCTTGTTAACACTGAAGTACCCTGTTCCTCAAGCTTCAGGGAGCAATGTCCACAGAGCCCTCAGTTTTTTTAAGATGGGTTACCTTGCTCAAATTGAAGACCTTCTTCCTGAATCAGCCTGTATCCAGTGTCTAGTTGATGTGGATACAATGCCTGACCCCTCACCCCAACTCTGCAGAGCCTTCCAGGTCACCTCAGATTCTGAGCTGCCCAATGGGTCAACTGATGCTTTGTCCAAACTGCCTTCTAGCCCAGCTTTTCCCTTTGCACAGTTTTGCTTCCTAACTCTTCTTCCACAGGCGTCATGCTCAGGAACAATCTGGAATAGATTTCCTGCATTCTACTCTCTGTCTCCCATCTGCTTCCTGGGAACTCAGCCCATGACAGTTGGTGCTGAGAGTGGTTTGAGAAGCAAAATCTAAGGTGAGATTTTGGATCTGGGTCACTTGCCACTCAGTTGGCAGTGAGTGGGCACTTGCCCTGACCACCAGACAGTGTCTGGCACAAAACAGCAGTGCATTTATCAGTATTTAGACCAGAGGTGAGCTGGAAGGTATTCTTGTGGGAGAGAATATTCTCACAGGTGCTATATGTGGAAATATGGAAAATTTTTGTAACTCGGAAGATAGTGAAATTGGGTCGTTCTTGGTAAGCACAATGTTCACTCAATGTCCACCACATGGACTCAGTCTGGAGTCTTTCTTCCAGTCTCTAGTGTATAATTGGAGAAGATATATCTGGTAATAGGTTGACATTGCTTGACACTGGTTCTTGGCCTAGTGTAATGCGGAAGACTGGATGGAAGTGTAATACGGAAGAACAATGTCACCTTGTTCTTAAGCTCAGTTGATCATTTGTGCCCCACTCTTTGCGACCCTATGGACTACAGCTCCCCTAGCAGGGTAGTAAGAGAAAAAGAATATTACGTCCTGGGGGAACAAAGAAAATGAGTGTTATCTTTGAAATTCTTTCCCTTTCTATCTCCTTTTTAAAAATTAATTTTTAATTAAAAAAATTTTTTGACTGTGCTGTGAGGCAGTGATGGAATGACTGATCAGGAGACACCAAAGATCATGGAGTCAAAACTATCCATCATGGTCAGAGTTTTGTTAGACCCACCGAGTAACAAAGTTGGATAGGTCTAATAACCATCGATTGTCTAAGATACAAGAAGGATGGAGCACGAGCAGGGCCAGTGCTATAGAAAAATAACAACTTTTCTGAGCAATCAAAATAGTCAAGATTTCTTGACAAGCAAGATTTCTCAGTAAGCCAGCAGTGCTGACCAGGAAGTAGAACAATGGCTGAAGAGAAAGGAGATCACGACCCTCAGTTTTGACCCTGAAACCAGCTGTAGTGCCCAGGGCTAGCATTCCTCTTCTAAGTCTCCCTCAAAAGAATCTTCCAGAGGGATGGTACGGGGAGGGAGGTGGGAGGGGGGTTCAGGATGGGGAGCACGTGTACACCTGTGGCAGATTCATGTTAATGTATGGCAAAACCAATACAATATTGTAAAGTAATTAGCCTCCAATTAAAATAAATAAATTTAAATTAAAAAAATATATATATCTAAAAAAAAAAAAAAGAATCTTCCCATCCTTCATCACCCTCCCTATAATTCTAGAGGAGATGCTTCCAGAACTTAAAGGCATGGATTTAAGTGGTATAAAGGAAAGACTAGTGTATGCAATGATGTCCTGCCTCGCTTCCCCATCAGCACTGAAGATCTTCTTCCTCTACCTGCTGGGAGTGCTCTGTGCGGATTCCCTCAGCTGTCAGCGCTCTGGAATATTTACCTTGGCTAAAGAGAATTGCTTTGCTCGAAGCCACATGGCTCCTTCCTGCAGCAGCCCACATCCAAAGACTGAAAACGAGTGTCATTTAAGAATGCTTTCTTCAATGCTTTCTTCGCTAATGGTTTCTTAGTGGCTGCTGCATCCTCAAAAGACAGGAAGTACTTTGCACATGGTCGTTTATTAATACACGTCTGTTTATTTGGACTGGAAGCTAGTAAGTGATGAATGTCTGACGTCTTTATGGTTAATACCAAAGCAAGGTGCCAGCTTGCCTGGCATGAAAGCCTCAAGGCTTGGAGTTGACCTTGTGGAAGGGGTAGATTCAGGTTAAGGAATTTAATGAACTCAATTCTGCCTAACTACAGTCTTCAAATCAATTCTCCTTCTCTATGAAACCTTAAAGCACTTGCACTACATGCCAGAAAGTGTAATAATTTAATGCTTAATTGGCTCACTCTTGCTTCATTTGTGATCATCTTTTTCCATAAAAGTATATGAACTCTTTCAGCATAAGGACCATTAAAAAATATTTATTTATTTGGCTACATGGGGTCTTAGTTGCAGCATGCAGGATCTTTCCTTGAGATGCACAGACTCTAGTTGTGGTGCATGGGCTCATCAGCTGTGATGATTTTACTAATCATCATTAGTAAAACTAATGCTCTGTGGCTTGAGGAATCTTCATTTCCTGACCAGGGATCAAACCTTTGTTCCCTGCATTGCAAGGTGTTTCTTAACCATGGAACCACCAGGGAAGTCCTAGGACCAGTTTTTAAACATCTCAATTTCCTACAGCACTTGGCATGGTACTAAGGACTTAGAAGAAGCACCTTTGCCCATCAGCTGACCTCAAACCCACCTAGCAGGTGGTTTATACCCCCCACATTTCTAAATAATGGCAGAGCAGTTTTCACTATAGTTTGCCGAGAATTTGTCATACTGAAAGACACTAGGGGAGAAAGATGTCACAGATGAAGGGGGAAAAAAAACCAACAACACAATAATCCCAAAGGTGGCATACTTCTCTGTCTCTTTCCATCTCCCTCTGAATTTCATCACCAGGAATAAAAAAATTGCTTTTTTGCTTTTCTAGGTCTGCAGTGAATCAGCATTAGTATTTTTGTTTAACAGAAACATCTTCCATATTCCTCAGTTCAGTCACTCAGTCATGTCTGACTCTCTGTGACCCCATGGACTGTAGCACACCAGACTTCTCTGTCCATCACCAATTCCCAGAGCTCACTCAAACTCATGTCCATTGAGTCACTGATGCCATCAAACCATCTGATCCTCTGTCATCCCCTTCTCCTCCCACCTTCAATCTTTCCCAGCATCAGGGTCTTTTCAAATGAGTCAGCTGGTTGCATCATGTGGACAAAGTATTTGAGTTTCAGCTTCAACATCAGTCCTTCCAGTGAATATTCAGGACTGATTTCCTTTCGGATGGACAGGTTGGATCTCCTTTCAGTCCAAGGGATTCTCAGGAGTCTTCTCCAACACCACAGTTCAAAAGCACAATTCTTCAGTGCTCAGCATTCTTTATAGTCCAACTCTCACATCCATACATGACTACTGGAAAAACCATAGCTCTGACTAGAGGGACCTTTGTTGGCAAAGTAATGTCTCTGCTTTTTAATATGCTGTCTAGATTGGTCATAGCTTTTCTTTCAAGAAGCAAGCGTCTTTTAATTTCATGGCTGCAGTCACCATATGCAGTGATTTTGGAGCCCAAGGAAATAAAGTCTCTCACCATTTCCATTGTTTTCTCATCTATTTGCCATAAAGTGATGGGACTGGATGCCATGATCTTAGTTTTCTGAATGTTGAGCTTTAAGCCAACTTTTTCACTTTCCTCTTTCATTTTCAACAAGAGGCTCTTTAGTTCTTCTTCACTTTCTGCCATAAGGGTGGTGTCATCTGCATATCTGAGGTTATTGATATTTCTCCCAGCAATCTTGATTCTAGCTTGTGCTTCATCCAGCCCAGCATTTCGCATGATATTCCATATTCCTAGAATCACTCAATTGAGAAAAAGGAAAAAGGAAGGCTTCCTTCTCTATTTGCTTCACAGACCTTTGAAATGGATTCAGTGCATAATATTGGGTTGTCGTGGTAGCTTTAAAAATCTCTGGTTTATGCAAATAGGGATAACACTTGGAATTTTGGGGTCAGAACTCTGGAATTCCCTGTGTTTTCTAGCTGCAGGCTTTTCATTTATAGTCCACTAAAAATCTGCCTCAAAGACAGGCCTGACAGTGTGAGGATTGTGCTAGCTTCATCTTGCTCCACGTTTTAAGGCCATCCAAAACCAAATGCTATTTTCCTGTTGCATTTTGCTAGCAATGTCACTGTGAGATATAGTAAGATGAATGAGATATGTCTGTGCCTGAATCTCTAGGCTTGTCAGCTAAGGAAATAATCTTTATGAGTGACTGCATGAAATAAGGAAGATTGCTTCCTTAAGGAAGAAGCAACTAGTATCTACATTTTTCAAAATGCTCCAAAACAAAAACAAACACTCTGGACTTTAAAAGACAAAATTCTCATTCACCTGATTTTATTACATTGTATGTGCTCCAAGAAGGCAAGTCTTGTTCGAAAGTTTCATTTTACTGTGGTATAAATTTGGGGGTCAAAAGTTTTAAGTTCAGTAAAGAAGATGTGGTATATATATACAATGGAATACTACTCAGCCATAAACAAGAATGAACTAATGGCATTTGCAGCAACACGGATGCAACTAGAGATGTCATACTAAGTGAAGTAAGTCAGAAGAAGAAAAGGAAATACCATATGATTCACTTCATGTCACATCTAAAGTGTAGCACAAATGAACCTCTCTACAAAACAGAAATGGACTCCCAGACATAGACGGCAGACTTGTGGTTGCCAAAGGGAGAAGGGAGAGGAGGAGGGATGGACTGGGGGTTTAGGGTTAGTAGATGCAAACTGTTACATTTAGGATGGATAAACAACAAGGTCCTGCTGAAGAGCACAGGGAACTATATTCAGTATCCTAGGATAAACCACAATGGAAAAGAATATAAAAAAGAATGTATATATATATATAACAGTCACTTTGCTGTATAGCAGAAATTAACACAGCATTGTCAATCAACCGTACTTTAATAAAGAATAATTCTTTTTTGTTTTGTAAATAAGTTCATTTGTACCCTTTTAAAAAAGATTCCACATATAAGCAATACCATATGATATTTGTCTTTCTGTATCTGACTTACTTCACTCAGTATGACAATCTCTATGACAGTCCATCCATGGACTGCAAACAGCATTGCCTATGTGCTCAGCTGCTCAATTGTGTCTGACTTTTTGTGACCCCCTGGACTGTAGCCTGCCAGACTCTACTGTCCATGAAATTTTCCAGACAAGAATATTGGAGTTGGTTGCTATTTCCTACTCCAGGGGATCTTGCTGACCCAGAGATTGAACCCATCTCTTGTGTCTCTTGCAAATGGCATTATTTGGTTCTTTTTACCATGTTCTTTCCAACAAGGTTTCAGCTGCTAATATTCCTAAGAACTGCACAAGCCATTGATGGATTCCTGCTTCCTTGGGGTAACTGTGCCTAGTTAGAGCCCCTCTTGCCAGATTTCCTTTATGAAAGAAGGTGAGAGTTCTTCCCACCCCACTCCCCACCCTCTTCACAAACACGAAAGGACAGGAAGTCTCTCTTTTCCTCATCTGCTCTCTTTTCTCCAGGGGAGGGGAGAAAGCATATGCTGTTACTCACAGGCCCTTGAGGCAGGCCCCGTTGGACTATTTTTAGAGAGGGGCAATAGCATCTGTGAAAACACCAGTTCTGTATGGAGTGGTGTGGCCTCACTGGGCTGTTGCTGACAGCAGGATCTTGGAAGCAATGGGAAGTTCTTTCTAGAAAGCCCCGTTAAAACAGCTTTTCCTGTTTGAAGGAGAAGAGAGGCATGAAAAGTAGTAAACGTAGGTTTAGAAGCCCTTCATCAAATAACCTTGAGAATGACTGGCCTTATGCACTGGTTCTCAAACTTTGGAGTATTTCAGACTCACCTGGAACAATCACTCCTTCTCTCACTGGCCTTACTCATACCCTTGGAAAAGTCACCTGAAGTGTGAGGCCAGACTGACGGGTCTGAATCCTGACTGTGCACAAGAGCCCATGGGGAAAGTTTACAATTATACAGGCTCCTGTCTCCTGTTCATGAACTGACTCACCAGTGGTGGGGATAACGCCCCCATCATGGTCTCCCCTACTTCCTCTCCCACCCCCAAAAAGGAGAGAATCTCAGAGCCCTGCATGGCAATCTGAAGAGGGTAGTCCTGCCCACCTCTCCAGTCTTCTTTATATAGATAGATAGATAGTTATAGTTTAATTTTTTTTTAGTTCTACCTTGTGGCATGTGGGACCTTAGCTCTTACCCATACCCCCTATCCTGCAATGCAGAGTCGTAACCACTGGACTGCCGGGGAAGTCCCTTCTCCAGTGTTTTAACCGCAAGATTTCCACCCACTTGACCTGGGGACTTCTCTTTTAGTCCCTCCTGAGGTTCCTGGCTCCTTCCTGAGAAGGACCTTTGCTCAAATCCTCCCCTCTGCCTCTTATGCCTTTTTCTCACCTTGAGTCGGATAAATGCCCCATCCTACACTTTCTTCAGAACTCAACTCAATTAACACTTCCTCAGGGAACATTCGACCATCTGTCTAGGCCTGAACATTCTCAGCTCTCACAGAACTGTGTACAGTCCCTTATACACTCATATCTGATAAAATTCTGATTAATATCAGTATCTCTTTTGAACTACAAAGCTCCACAAGAGTAAGGGCCTTTTCCCTTACAGTAGGAGGTAGATGTTTATCATGGGTGTAGTCATTGGGTATGTTCAAACTGCCTTTTAAAATTTGGCCAGTTTTCTTCATTGTGAGTCTTACATCTTAAAGAAAGCAGGCAGAAGTCACATATCTTCCCTTTCGACTTGAGTTCAGGCAAGTGGTCCAGGCTCTGCCGCTCACACTAGCCTGCTTGAGGCTGATTGAGAAGCACCAGTATGAAGAAGCAGGATCCATGAGGAAAGCACATCTTAGCCAGGATGGTGGTGAAGGCCTCACGTGTTTAAAAGACAAGAGTGGTCAAGGTTCTGGCATCTGGCATTCAGCCATGTGGGAACAGTCTGCTCATGTCGTCATGGGGCTGTGAGCTCTGCCTGCAGTAGGTCTGCAGTTGTTCACGCCTTGGCAGTCTGAAAGCCAAATTCTCTGGCTGTCCTGCAGATTCTGAGAAACAGATAATACAGATAAATCATTCAATTCTTCAGATTGAATTGGCTAGGATAAATTTGGAACTGAGAACCCCTGTACTTACAGTCTATCCCTGGCATCGTGCATAGGCTTTAAGAGGTGTTCTGTGATGTTTGATGAATTGAAACATTTAATGAGTCTTTACTGTGGTTGCATATGTGCATGCATGCTCAGTTGGGACTGTAGCCACCAGGTTCCTCTGTCCATGGGATTTTCCAGGCCAGAATACTGGAGTGGGTTGCCATTATTTCTCTTCAGGGGATCTTCCCAACCCAGGGTTCGAACCCAAGTCTCCTGGGTCTCCCACATGAGCAGGTGGATTCTTTAGCATAGTGCCACCTGAGAAGCCCTGACTATGGTTAGGCATCTGCGTAAGAAGTTGTGTGGACTGACCCAACAAACTTATTGACATCATCTACCCCAGGAGACTGTAGAATCCCTCAAGATATTTGATGTCACTCCTTGGAAAGGATTAAACTGATCTGCCTCACTGATGCAGGCTTGGCCATGCCTTGCTTTAGCCAGTGATATCTAAGCAGAAGTGGTATAATATATCACTTCTGAACAGAAGTTTTAAGAACCGGCATCTGAGCCTCTGTGTTCGTTTCTTTCCCTTCTCTGCTAAGAGTCAGGCAAGATTCCAAAAAGAGGCAGCTCTGCTAGCCGGGGTCCTAGAGAGAATGTGACACAATGAAGGGATGAGGATGATCTGCAGTGAACATGGGAAACAGTGGAGGTCGAGTCAGGGAGATGTTGGGAGGTTGTTGCCATGACATAACCTAATTTGTTCTAATGGATACACTCATTTATAGATGCAGACGCTAAGGACAAATGGTAATTGAGACAGTATTTGAATCGAGGTATTCTTACATGGGCGCCCATTACATCTTAACCATATGCTAACCCGACCCAGCTTAAAGAAGAAGACAAAAGGAAAAACCATCACCAATCACGAATACAATTATAAATGAGAAATTAGAAATAACCATACATTCTGAAGATATTTGTTGTTGTTGTTCAGTCACTCAGTTGTATGTGACCCCATGGATTGTAGCACACCAGGCTTCCCTGCCCTTCACCATCTCCCAGAGCTTGTTCAAATTCATGTCCATTGAGTCAGTGATGCCATTCAACCATCTCATCCTCTGTCATCCCCTTCTCTTTGCCTTCAGTCTTTCCCAGCATCAGGGTTTTTTGCAATAAGTCTGCTCTTTGCATCAGGTAGCCAAAGTATTGGAGCTTCAGCCTCAGCATCAGTCCTTCCAATGAATATTCAAGATTGATTTTCTTTAGGATTGACTGGTTGGATCTCCTGCAGTCCATGGGACTCTCAAGAGTTTTCTCCCAAACCACAGTTCAAAAGCATCAATTTTTTGGCACTCAGGTTTCCTTCTGGTCCAACTCTCACATCCATACATGACTACTAAAAAAACCATCAGATCAGATCAGATCAGTTGCTCAGTCGTGTCTGACTCTTTGCGACCCCATGAACTAACTGCACCACGCCAGGCCTCCCTGTCCATCACCAACTCCTGGAGTTCACTCAGACTCATGTCCATCGAGTCAGTGATGCCATCCAGCCATCTCATCCTCTGTTGTCCCCTTCTCCTCTTGCCCCCAATCCCTCCCAGCATCAGAGTCTTTTCCAATGAGTCAACTCTTCGCATGAGGTGGCCAAAGTACTGGAGTTTCAGCTTTAGCATCATTCCTTCCAAAGAAATCCCAGGGCTGATCTCCTTCAGAATGGACTGGTTGGATCTCCTTGCAGTCCAAGGGACTCTCAAGAGTCTTCTCCAATACCACAGTTCAAAAGCAGCAATTCTTCAGCCCTCAGCCTTCTTCACAGTCCAACTCTCACATCCATACATGACCACAGGAAAAACCATAGCCTTGACTAGATGAACCTTTGTTGGCAAAGTAATGTCTCTGCTTTTGAATATGCTATCTAGGTTGGTCATAACTTTCCTTCCAAGGAGTAAGTGTCTTTTAATTTCATGGCTGCAGTCACCATCTGCAGTGATTTTGGAGCCCATAAAAATAAGGTCTGACACTGTTTCCACTGTTTCCCCATCTATTTCCCATGAAGTGATGGGACCGGATGCCATGATCTTCGTTTTCTGAATGTTGAGCTTTAAGCCAACTTTTTCACTCTCCACTTTCACTTTCATCAAGAGGCTTTTTAGTTCCTCTTCACTTTCTGCCATAAGGGTGATGTCATCTGCATATCTGAGGTTAACCATAGTTTTGACTATATGGACCTTTGTCAGTAAAGTAATATCTCTGTTTTTTAATATGCTGTCTAGATATGTCATAGCTTTTCTTCCAAGGAGCACGTGTCTTTTAATTTCATGGCTGCAGTCACCATCTGCAGGGATTTTGAAGTGCAAGAAAATAAAGTCTGTCACTTTTTCTGTTGTTTTCTATCTATTTGCCAGAAGTGATGGGACTGGATGCAATGACCTTTGTTTTTGAATGTTGAGTTTTAAGTCATCTTTTTTCACTCTCCTCTTTCACTTTCATCAAGAGGCTTTTTAATTCCTCTTCACTTTCTGCCAAAAGGGTGGTGTCATCTGTGTATCTGAGGTTATTGATATTTCTCCCGGCAATCTTGATTCCAGCTTGTGCTTCATTCATCATGGAAATTTCGCATGATGTACTCTGCATATAAGTCAAATAAACAGGGTAACAATATACAGCCTTGATGTACTCCTTTTCCAATTTTGAACCAGTTCGTTGTTGCATGTCTGGTTCTAACTGTTGCTTCTTGACCTACCTTTGGCTACTTGATGCAAAGAGCTGACTTATTGGAAAAGACCCTGATCTGGAATTCCCATCTCTTCAAGAATTTTCTACAATTTGTTGTGATCCACACAGTCAAAGGCTTTAGTGTAGCCAATGAAGCAGAAGTAGATGTTTTTCTTGAATATATTTAATATTAAAGCACTATTAAATATGTCTTTAAATGTATTTGGAGACTTGAATGAGAAGATCATTTTCTAAGTAGCAGAATTAATTCCAGAAGATACAAAGACATGAAAGAGAACAACCACCACAAAAGAAATGGAAAAGATTATTAAAGATCTACCACCCACCTCCTTGACTTCTATATCCACTGGCCACTGCTGAAAATACAGCCTAGATTGCTTCATGGATGAGCTGCTTCAAATTTTTAAGTAATAGATAATTCCAGTGCTATTTAACTTGTTCCAGAGCACAGAGAAATAAACAAAGCTTTCAAATTATTTTTAGAAAACCAAAACATTGTATCAAAATCTTACAAAGATAGCACTAAAGAAGAAACCTAACATCCAATCTCACTTAAGAATAGAGCTGAAAAATATTGTATTAAGTATTAAAAGTATATAATTCAACAAGAAATGAAAATACAGCAAATGAAGTTTGGCTTGAAAGCTAAGTATTTGACATATATTATCATAATGCACTATACTAATATAGATCAAAGGAAAAAATCTTCATCTCAGTCAATGGCCTAAAGACAGTTAATAAAGTTTAATAATTATTTCTGATTTAGAAACACAGACAAACATGCAAACTCATAGGAAAACTATAATGGAAGGATACTCTCTTCAGTTCAGTTTAGTTCAGTTCAGTCGCTCAGTCGTGTCTGACTTTTTGCGACCCCATGAATCGCAGCACGCCAGGCCTCCCTGTCCATCACCAACTCCCAGAGTTCACTCAGACTCACGTCCATCGAGTCAGTGATGCCATCCAGCCATCTCATCCTCTGTCGTCCCCTTCTCCTCCTGCCCCCAATCCCTCCCAGCATCAGAGTCTTTTCCAATGAGTCAACTCCTAACATCCTGGTGAAAGGAGCAGTTTAAGATAAGAAGAATTCTTAGAAATTTAAAATATGAGAGAAGGAAACTAAAGGAAAGTTTGAAAATAAAGTTAGAAAAAATATTCTTGGATGTAGAACAAAGAGTAAAAGAAGCCCTGAAAAACAGAGAAAAAATAAGAATCTTGGGCAATCAACCTAGTAGATAAAAAGAATTCCAGAAATAGAAATTAAAAAAAAAAACAAACCTGAGGGCAGGGAGAAGAGTATCAAAATATCAGTAATAGCAATACAACTAAACATTTCACAAGAATAGAATTTGAGCTTTTTTGACAGAAAGAATACACCAAGGACCCAGTACAATGAAAGAAAAAAAGGTGATTCATACCAATATGCTTCATCATGAAATAACCATAAATGGGAATAAAGAGAAACAACTGAAATGTTTACAGGAAGAAAATTAGATCATTGTTAGAAGAAGAAGAATGGTATTTATATTCTCAGTATACAAATGGGAGGCAAAAAAATAAAACAATGGAAAAACATTCACAATTTTAAAGAAATAATTACTCTTATTTCTGTGTATGTAGCGGGGGAGCTGTATTCTATACCCAGTCAAACTAGCAAAACAGGGGTAACAATTGAATGTGACTGTATTTTTAGGCTAGCAGTGTCTCGAGAAATTTATTCCCTGTAAACTCTTTCTCAAATGATACTGTAGGATATGCCTCTCAAAAAGAAGAGATTAAACAAAGTAAGAGGAAACTTGTGACCAGAAATACGAGAATGGAAAGGAAAGTCTTAGGACCACAGTGGAATAAATCACTCTCAGTAGAAGTGGAGAAAGGATGGCCCAGGGGAATTTTTTCTTTAGGGAAAAAATTGCACTGATAGAGGTTTTTTTTAGGGAAATAACCATGTGGAAATAGACTGAGAGGGATTTTACAGTTCTTTGGGAGGACTTGATAGGAATTATCATCAGTACATCTATCCACTGACATGTATTAAGGAAGTCATGCTCTAATTTTTTGCTCATTCTTCAAAGTACAGGACTAGCTTTCAATAATTTTTATACCTTTCCAATGATAAAGCATTTCAAAATGGTAAAATTATGACTCTCCTAAAACTGTAAAGTGAACACATGTCAAACATTTTACGTAAGTCATCGATTAATGAGTAAACCAGTAAGATGTCACAACCAGTTCAAGGAAAACTCCATAGAGCAGACATTTAAATAGGCAATCAGTAATACTGAAGTGGATTTTCTAATAAATCCAAAACCGGTGTCTTCCACTAGGGAGAAACTGAATGAATTTCCACTGGACATATTTCACTTACATCTTTAGTAACAAGATTCCCTTGCATTACTGTCAGTTTTCTGTAATGTATAAAGTTGTAAAGTGGCTCAAAGATAATGGAAGTCACAGATCCGATGGTATCGAATAACTTGAAAAGGTCCACTAAGAAATATTTCATTGGAAGAATATTTTTTCTGACATGCTATTAAAATTTAACTTTTAAATTCTATTTTTATTTAAAAGCAGAGTGGAGGAAAATGTATGCTATTGTCCTATGAAAAGGATATGTAGCTTTTTGGATAGTTGATCTGAGTTCTTAGAGCAGTTTATCAAAACTGTAGGCAGAATTCTAAAAGGGGCAAATTTTTGAGCTACTTCAGCATTCCTGAGCCTGTGACATGAAGCTTGTTGAAATTAATGCTTATTGCATATTCTAAATGTTATGTGCTAGAACCTTGAAGTCAAACATTTTAGTTCTTATTGACAATGATCTTTTCCAGAGTAGCTAAATGGTAACAGTAATGGTCATAAAAGGAGGATGCCAAAAAGCTCAGGGGACAGAAACTAGTTTTTAGTCCACAAATCTTGTGTCTGAGACATAAAACCTAAGTACAGTGCTCAGTACTTTTAGATGGGTGTATAGCCATGAAATTTTCTTCTTCTTCAACAGCACCATCTCCCTTTCATCTGACCTTTAGGATCTGTCCATGGAAACAAATAAGAACGCAGATTTGTTTGAGAATCCTAACTGTATGGAGGAGAATGCCTCTTAAAAGCATCACTACTTTTGGGTAGTAATGATCAAGAATGAGGGGAAATTGCTAGACTTGGAGGAGGAATTACTAGAACTCAACTCTAAGAAGTAATCAATGCTGATGTGGTTATTAGACTACATAGAATATTGAGGGTGAGGAAAGACAGAGACCACAGCTACATAGATCTTAATTTACTGACAATATTCTCATTTGTAGAGTGCTAACAGAGTCGCACCCAACTGAAGCAACTTAGCAGCAGCAGCAGCAACTCAGACATAGAGAATGTCCTTCATTCCAGGTACACATAAAATGTGTTTTCTGGCAACCCACTCCAGTGTTCTTGCCTGGAGAATCCCAGGGATGGCAGAGCCTGGTGGGCTGCCATCTATGGGGTCACACAGAGTCGGACACGATTGAAGTGACTTAGCAGCAGTAGCAGCAGCATGTTACTCCCAATAGCGGTTTTTCTTTAAAGACCCAACCTAAAAGATGTTCTAACCCTATACATTGAGAGTCCTTATTTCACTCTTCCAAAGACAGTTTACAGCACTGAGTTATAGATCAAGTTAAACAGGAACCTATGATGAATGTCCTTTCTCTTCCTAGCTTCTTGGGGAAGGGTGAGAGTGCGTGTGTGTGTGTGTGTGTGTGCGTGTGTGTGTGTGTGCGTGTGTGTGTAGAAGGATCTGAATGTCAGGGAAAGGGACTGAGCTTATGTGATGATATCACCATGAGTCAGGCTCACTGCTATGTCTCTTATCCCATGAGATAGAGGTTTTATCCCAAAATTACAAACAAGGGCATCATGGCACTGCCTGGAACCCAACACAAGACAGCTATTAATCTGACTCGTGGCTGTCCTGATAACAAGCCCATTGTTTCTGCTTTACCAAACTGCCTCACTAGGTATGGTGGCTGGGGTTGTGCTGGTCTGATTCCCAGCTGTGAATCCTCTTGTGGAGCTCTTCTCCTTGCTCCAAGTTTCATCTTCCTGTGTTGTGTGTCTTTATCCTCGAGCTACCCACTTTCAGTGTTCCTTCCTGGCCCCAGTCCCAACATCCCCTTTTGCATTGTCTGTGCTTCTTGAAATATCCTATTCAGGACCCTTCTTGGGGTAGCTTGGAGCCTCTTCAAAGGTCTACTCTCTCCTCTGACTTCTTGCATCACTTAGAATCAATTCTACTTTTCATTGAGCATCATGTCTTGCCTTCTGTTAAGTGTTCTCTTTTCTACAGGTTAGGACTTACTTAGATCCCAAGTTGTGCTATCAGACCCTAAGGGCAGTGATGTGGTCTTAAGCTTCTTTGAAAGTCCCCACTTCAACTCCAGGACTTTGCACAGAGAGGGTGCTCATATATAGTAGGTCCTTGTTGACTAGCTATTCTACATATAGCAGTGTGTATATATTAATTCCTACCCCACCTCTTCCCTTTTGGTAACCATAAGTTTGTTTTCTAAGTCTGTGAATCTGTTTCTGTTTTGTAAATAAGTTCATTTGTACCATTTTTTTTTGGTAAGATTCCACATATAAGTGATATCATATGGTATTTGTCTTTGACTGACTTACTTCACTCTCTAGGTCCATCCAATCCATGTTGCTGCAATAAACACTTGTTAATTACATTAATGAATGACACCCTTTGCAAGCATTTCCCATCGCCTTCTCTCCACTGTTACTATGGAAATAACTGTACCTATTTCATCAGAATTCCTGCAAAAAGGATAGCTTCTGGTAAATACAGACTTTCCAGGACTACTCTTTTCCAGGACTACTCATGAGTAATTAAGATTTAATTTATTCCAACATTCCCAAGAACTGCTTATTTGCTTTGGTACCAGGATCTGCATTTTTGCTCTTAGGGAGATAGATGGGGATTTCAGGGCAAGCTGAAGGGGGAATTGTTTTATTCAGAAGTGTGTACACTTCCCCTTGTTGGGGAGACTGAGAGAGACCCTGAAGCTCAGACTTACACAGAGCAGGACTGTCGTAACTGATGTGCCGCACTTAGCTATGCTTCTCCTTCCTTTGTCCCCTCCTACGTGGATTCTCAGGACACCTTTGTTCTTCCTAACTACCATCTTTTTCCCCCCTGTTTCTGCAAAGTGAGAGCACGTGAGGCTGGCCTGATCCCAGCTCTGTGACTCTCCCTTTCCAGAGTGTTCCCCAAAGAGAGGTACGGTCCATCCTGCCTTTCTCCTGCGTGCCTCCAATGATGACGAGCTTGGCCCAGCCACTTCCGGGGTATTTTCCCACAACAGAAATCTTCAGGGTAACCCCATAAAATCCAGGTCAGCCTCTGTAATGGAGACCATCCACTCTAGCCATCTTTATTTTGTTCCCATGGTTTCCAATACATTTCTTTCCAAAGTGCCGCTTACAAGACACGTAGCCACCTATCAGTTTCTAAATGTTTTCTGGTCCATTTGGTTCCAGGAATTGGATTTCTTCAGAGGAATCATTGCCCAACCTCTTGTTTAAATGATTTAAGACAAAGCTTTTCAATCTAACATGATAGACTTCAAGAGAATAGGCTCCAATTTTCTGTGAAAGAATCTGAGATACCCAGGCTGAACCACTTCTGTTGGTTCCCACAGAATGGGAAAACCAGTCTGAACCTTCTGGGCTCAGTTCCCCTCCCCGCCACCAACAGCTTTGTAAACTTGCATTTGCGTTTTTACAGTCTCAATTCATAGAAACATCCCACTTTGCCTTTTAAAAGCCAAGTAATAATGTTAGAATAATTTGGCAGTGAAATGACATTCTCAGATATAAACAAGGGAGGGAAGGGAAGCCATTAGTCTCCTATCCATCCTGGGGGAAGGGATGGGAAATGCATCTTTAAGAAATTAAGGGAAAAAATAATTCCATTTAGAAATCATTCAAATTTCTTTCTGACATGTCACACTTAATATCAGTTACCCATTTTCCTTTCTCTTTGTGCTTGCCTCAGAATTCTTCCTGACTCAGAAGCTAACTTTAATCTTCTGCTTTATTATTAAATTAACCTTTTTTTTTTCTTTTCATTGGGAATGACTGATTACCAAGCAGACATTAAATTTAAAAATTCCACTCTGTGAAGTGGATTTTCCCAAACCCACTAGACCTTGCTGGCAATAGGAACAGTATGTCCAGTAAAACTGGGTTGTGGTTGCCAGAAAGACGACTATGTCTTGGACCACACCTGGAATAACAGATACCAGGAGCTGTTAATCTAGTCTTCTCTCCCTGGAGGGTGAGATTTCAGTTTTCTTAATGTCCAGGGTCTTAGAAAGAGGATAAGAAAATTTCAAAGTCCTGAGGACAAAGGAATTTGGTAAGAAAGAATTCTGATAATTGTAGAATTCAGAACTAAAAGGCTCCAAGTATATAATCTAACTCCTTCATTTTAAAGATTAAGAAAATGAGATGCAAAGTTGTTATGGCTGCAGCCCACAGGTTTATACAGGTCTGGCTAGGTTTCCCGTAAGTACTTTCTCTAATGCACTGTCCTCTGAATGCAGGCACTGGAATGTATAATCCAGTTTTATTCAGCTTGTTCGGGATGTCAATTAATTGCTCTCCCTTACTGGGTGTTCCATTAAGTGTCCCCCAATGCCACAGTCCATTCCTTTCTGACCTCTCTTTTTCATATCTTCCTTTCCCTCTTTTATGCTTTTTTTCTCTCATTCTTTTTCTTTTCTTTTCTGGGCCTTGCTGCAGGGCTTGAAGGATCTCAGTTCCCTGAACAGAGATCAAATTTGGGCCTCCTGCAGTGGAAGCACAGAGTCCTAACCACTGGACCACCAGGCAATTCCTCCTATTTTTTTCATTTCTGATTACTTTTATTTATTAAAACAGCTAAATCCTGAATAAAGAACCAGGCAATAGATTTATAGGTGGTGCTAGTGGTAAAGAACTTGCCTGTCAATGCAGGAGACATAAAAGATGCGGGTTTGATCCCTAGGTTGGGAAGATCCCCTAGAAGAGGAAATGGCAACCCACTCCAGTATTCTTGCCTGGAGAATCCCATGGATAAGAGGAGTCTGATGGGTTTCAGTCCATGGGGATGCAAAGGGTCAGACATGACTGAAACGACTTAGCACAATAGATTTAAGGTTCGTGATAAGGAAGATGATGTTGGTACTGTTAACAATACCTACATTGTTCTTTCCAGGTTGCAAAGCTCTCTCAGTTCCATATTCTCTTCCCCTTACAACCTAGAGATGAGTTAGGTCAATATTATTTTTATTATTTCATACGGAAACCAAGGGTAAGGTGAGTGAACCTGTATGCCTGAGGACCTTACCTCAGGAAAGGAGACGAACTCAGGCATAAAGCCTGAGGTTTAGGACTCAGAACCCAAGAGTCTTAAACTATTTAGAACTTTAGAACTCTGCCTGTCTGGAGTGTGGTTCACTTAGAGAGCAAGTCAAAAAACACAGCCAGGAAGTACAAGATGATAAAACTATCACAAAGGTTTTGGGTAAACATAAGGGAAAAACAAATTGTTGACTAGTCAATAAAAGGGAGAAGGCAATGGCAACCCACTCCAGTACTCTTGCCTGGAAAATCCCATGGATGGAGGAGCCTGGTAGGCTACAGTCCATGGGGTTGCACCGAGTCGGACATGACTGAAGCGACTTAGCAGCAGCAGCAGCAGTCAGTAAAATATGGGAATCATTTACAAAAGGAGATTGTGTAGTAACTCCCTTAATAGAGGGTTTACCTGATGAAGCAGGTTCCTAGTTATTCCCTGAAGCATTCCCAAGTGTGTTTTCAGAAGATGTTTTGGCAATATGTATCAAAAACAGTAAAGACGTGACTAACAGCAGTTTCTCTCAGGCAAATTGCTCATTATCTTCTAAATTGTTTCTTCATCTGGTAATAACAGGGTTTGGGGGAGGATTAAATAAAGTAATGTTAAACATCCTGGCATAGTGAGGGCATTCAATAAATATTGACAATGTTTAATCATGATAATATTTTCACTTGTATGAGGAAATAATAAGCATTAAAGATTTAGTGATAAAGACTTTCTTAGCTATGTTTTTATAAATAATAGTGAAAAGTTGGAAAGAACCTAATGTCCAGCAATAGGGAATTGGTAAAGCAGGGCCTTCTGGTACAGCTACATGCTAAACTGTTAAACAGTCACTTAAATGATTACAAAATATAATATTACATAGTAAGATGTTCATGGTTTATTGTATTTTTAAAAAGCAAATTATAAAATATTAAGGATTATAAAATATTATAAATGTTATAAAATATTAAAATCAAATATTAAATTGATTTTTTGTTTAAGTGTATATATATACTTAAACATATATATACTTAAACATATATATACTTAAACATACTTATATATATATATACATGAAAGATGTTTTGTTTAGTTGCTAAGCTGTGTCTGACCCTTTTGTGACGCCGTGAACTGTAGAGGAGTCTGCCAGGCTCCTCTGTCCATGGAATTTCTCAGGCAAGAATACTGGAGTGGGTTGTCATTTCCTTCTCCAGGGGTTCTTTCCAACCCAGGAATCAAACCAGCGTCTCCTGCATTGGCAGGCAGATTCTTCACCACTGAGCCACCTGGGAATCCATAAGAGAGATGTAGACATAGATAAAAATCTGGATGGGTTAATGATAATCTACTGGGGACAGGATTATGAATGCTTTTAGCTTTCTTATTTTTACTTATCTGTTTAAAATGTTTTTTCCAGCAATGAACACATAGTGTTTGTGAAAAAATATTATGTTTATTTGAAAATTTTCAGGTTTTCTTGCCTTCCATCCTCTTCCTCATTTTTGGTGCTAGGGACTAGAGACAGACAACATTCATTAAACCTTCACTTAACAAGTTTCAGTTCAGTTCAGTTGCTCAGTCGTGTCCAAATCTTTGCGACCCCATGAACCACAGCACGCCAAGACTCCCTGTCCATCACCAACTCCCAGAGCCTACCCAAACTCATGTCCATTGAGTCAGTGATGCCATCCAACCATCTCATCCCCTTCTCCTCCTGCCCTCAATCTTTCCCAGCGTCAGGTCTTTTCAAATGAGTCAGCTCTTTGCATCAGGTGGCCAAAGTACTGGAGTGTCAGCTTCAACATCAGTCCTTCCAATGAATATTAAGGACTGATCTCCTTCAGGATGGACTGGTTGGTTCTCCTTGCAGTCCAAGGGACTCTCAAGAGTCTTCTCCAACACCACAGTTCAAAAGCATCAATTCTTTGGCGCTCAGCTTTATGTGGCTTCCCTGGTGGCTCAGAGGTTAAAACGTCTGCCTGCAATGCAGGCAACCTGGGTCGAGAAGATCCCCTGGAGAAGGAAATGGCAACCCACTTCAGTATTCTTGCCCGAAGAACCCCATGGACGGAGGAGCCTTCTGGGCTACAGTCCATGGGGTCACGAAGAATCGGACACGACTGAGCAACTTCACTTTCACTTTCACTTTCAGCTTCTTTATAGTCCAACTCTCACATCCATACATGACCACTGGAAAAACCATACCCTGGACCAGACGGACCTTTGTTGGCAAAGTAATGTCTCTGCTTTTTAATATGCTGTCTAGGTTGGTCATAGCTTTCCTTCCAAGGACTAAGCGTCTTTTAATGTCATGGCTGCAGTCACCATCTGCAGTGATTTTGGAGCCCAGAAAAATAAAGTCTGACACTGTTTCCACTGTTTCCCCATCTATTTCCATGAAGTGATGGGACCAGATGCCATGATCTTAGTGTTTTTTTTTTTTTAATTTTATTTTATTTTTAAACTTTACATAATTGTATTAGTTTAGCCAAATATCAAAATGAATGCGCCACAGGTATACATGTGTTCCCCATCCTGAACCCTCCTCCCTCCTCCCTCCCCATACCATCCCTCTGGGTCGTCCCAGCGCACTAGCCCCAAGCATCCAGTATTGTGCATCGAACCTGGACTGGCATCTCGTTTCATACATGATATTTTACATGTTTCAATGCCATTCTCCCAAATCTTCCCACCCTCTCCCTCTCCCACAGAGTCCATAAGACTGTTCTATACATCAGTGTCTCTTTTGCTGTCTCGTACACAGGGTTATTGTTACCATCTTTGTAAATTCCATATATATGCATTAGTATACTGTATTGGTGTTTTTCCTTCTGGCTTACTTCACTCTGTATAATAGGCTCCAGTTTCATCCACCTCATTAGAACTGATTCAAATGTATTCTTTTTAATGGCTGAGTAATACTCCATGGTGTATATGTACCATAGCTTTCTTATCCATTCATCTGCTGATGGACATCTAGGTTGCTTCCATGTCCTGGCTATTATAAACAGTGCTGCGATGAACACTGGGGTACACGTGTCTCTTTCCCTTCTGGTTTCCTCATTGTGTATGCCCAGCAGTGGGATTGCTGGATCATAAGGCAGTTCTATTTCCAGTTTTTTAAGGAATCTCCACACTGTTCTCCATAGTGGCTCTACTAGTTTGCATTCCCACCAACAGTGTAAGAGGGTTCCCTTTTCTCCACATCCTCTCCAGCATTTATTACTTGTAGACTTTTGGATCGCAGCCATTCTGACTGGTGTGAAATGGTACCTCATAGTGGTTTTGATTTGCATTTCTCTGATAATGAGTGATGTTGAGCATCTTTTCATGTGTTTGTTAGCCCTCTGTATGTCTTCTTTGGAGAAATGTCTGTTTAGTTCTTTGGCCCATTTTTTGATTGGGTCATTTATTTTTCTGGAGTTGAGCTGTAGGAGTTGCTTGTATATTTTTGAGATTAGTTGTTTGTCAGTTGCTTCATTTGCTATTATTTTCTCCCATTCTGAAGGCTGTCTTTTCACCTTGCTAATAGTTTCCTTTGATGTGCAGAAGTTTTTAAAGTTAGCTAGGTCCCATTTGTTTAGTTTTGCTTTTATTTCCAATATTCTGGGAGGTGGGTCATAGAGGATCCTGCTGTGATGTATGTCAAAGAGTGTTTTGCCTATGTTCTCCTCTAGGAGTTTTATAGTTTCTGGTCTTACGTTTAGATCTTTAATCCATTTTGAGTTTATTTTTGTGTATGGTGTTAGAAAGTGTTCTAGTTTCATTCTTTTACAAGTAGTTGACCAGAGTTCCCAGCACCACTTGTTAAAGAGATTGTCTTTAATCCATTGTATATTCTTGCCTCCTTTGTCAAAGATAAGGTGTCCATATGTGCGTGGATTTATCTCTGGGCTTTCTATTTTGTATTTTCGTTTTCTGAATGTTGAGGGTTTAGCCAATTTTTTCACTCTCCTCTTTCAATTTCATCAAGAGGCTCTTCAGTTCTTCTTCACTTTCTGCCATAAGGGTGGTGTCATCTGCATATCTGAGGTTATTGATATTTCTCCCGGCAATCTTGATTCCAGCTTGTGCTTCTTCCAGCCCAGTGTTTCTCATGATGTACTCTGCATAGAAGTTAAATAAGCAGGGTGACAATATACAGCCTTGA
This sequence comes from Bos taurus, assembly GCF_002263795.3. Taxonomy (NCBI): domain Eukaryota; kingdom Metazoa; phylum Chordata; class Mammalia; order Artiodactyla; family Bovidae; genus Bos; species Bos taurus. The sequence continues at coordinate 20,346,165 of NC_037350.1, read as the reverse complement.
TGTACTCCCTTTCCTATTTGGAACCAGTCTGTTTTTCCATGTCCAGTTCTAACTGTGGTTTCTTGACCTGCATACAGGTTTCTCAAGGGGCAGGTCAGGTGGTCTGGTATTCCCATCTCTTTCAGAATTTTCGACAGTTTATTGTGATCCACACAGTCAAAGGCTTTGGCATAGTCAATAAAGCAGAAATAGATGTTTCTCTGGAATTCTTTTGTTTTTTTTTGATGATCCAGTGAATGTTGGCAATTTGATCTCGGGTTCCTCTGCCTTTTCTAACAAGTTTAGCCCTCACTTAACCATTCTAAGTCAGGTACTATTCTAGGTACCGGTTGTAGAGGTAAAAAGACGGGCAAAGCTGTCCTCAAAGAGCACTTGCATAGAGGGAGACTCTAAAATAAGCCCTAAAGAATGGGGAGTAGACCCCACATCCAGATGAGATGTGCATTGCTCGGGGAGCTACCCCTCCTAGCCGTTCTACCAGTTCACTCCCTCCTCCTGCAAGCAGCCTGCAGGTTGAGGCCTGACATCATTTACTTGGATAAAAACAGCTAATCTCTCATTAAAGTGTGTGATCCCCTCGCGGAGAATGTGCTGTGTCAATGTTGGTAACTTACACCTCAGTCTGAGTCATTTCCTGAGAGCAGATTATCTGACTTTGTGGGGAAGAGGGAGGAGGTGAAAGTACATGGAACCCAGGCAGTACACCCAGGTGGGGATGAAGGAGTCTGACTTCACAGCCCCTCATCTTCACAAGAGGAAGAGGAAGAAGACGGGGTGGGGAGGGCCTGGTATGTTGTAGGAACAAAAATGGGTAGGCGAGCAGGGTCCGACTTCATGTCCTTTTTAGTTTTCCATGGATTGACTTTGGTCCCCGACAATTTCCCCTCAGATCTGAAAGCCAAAGTCGCCTTTTCTTCTCTTTTCTCCCCACTTTGTTACCCTTCCACTGTTCAGAAGTGAATTCATGTTTTAAGTGTACTTCGAATACTCTCTCTTCCATAGGCTTGATCCGCTGGATTCCCTGATCCCATTTTATCCGATGATATTTGTCCCCGATTCTCCTATGCAAGGATTAACTTTACATTGTGTTGTAATTACAAATGGAAGCATTCCACTTCTCTTCTAAAGATAGATGATCATTATGGACAGAGTTTGTGTCTATGAATCTTTGTAAGCTTCAATGACACCTTTCAGCCTAAACAGAACTAAATACTTTCCTCATGGTGGCACAGGTTGGGGTATATATCAGGGGTCAGATAAGTATTTGTTGGACGAGTTTAGTGAAGGAACAGATGAATGCAAAATTTGCTATACACGGGTACTACTGAGCCATCTGCAGTGTGATTTCATGAAACAGCAGGTTGCCATGGCAACGGGACCCTTTGCCACTGTATCCCATTCCCACTCTCCCCTCTGGGACACAATATGTGGAAAAAGGCAACAAAGCCTCGATCTGAAAATATCTGAGCCATGAGGCTGGTCCTTAGCTATATGGTGAAACAGAGGATCTAGCTACCAATCTGACTAGCTCAGTGGGGCCAATACTGTGATAACTGGGTGATGAGCTTACATAGATCAAAGGGATCTTTGATTTTTCTGAGAGAAAGGAAGAGCCAGGGGGGACGAGAAATCGGCTGGGATGGAAAGAAATTTCAAATACTAGCTAGGTATTTAAAAACTCAGTTGAATTTCATATAATGCAGTTGAATGCCTGCCACCCTTTCTCCACTAGCCAGATCCGATGGTCTTGTCGGGCTCTTGAACTCCAGCAAACAGAGAGAGGCTTGAGCTTCTGGCACCTGTATTTATAGGCCATTAGCAACATGAGAGCAATCACAGTCATTCCTGGAGTGTTCGTACTTCCCTCTCGTAACTTAAACAAACTCCACCTGGCAGTGTGGACATTTGGATCCCTCCTCAACCTAACTGCATCCCTGCCCTCTCCTGTTCCCCTAGCAACTGGAAAGCATGGAGAATGGGATGGGAGGCTGTAAAAGGAGCCACAGTAAACACGATGAATAATAACAAAGGTGTGTGCCTGGCAGCCTTGGTACAGTAGAAGGTGCAGAGGTTGATTTTCTGTGGGCTTTTTCTGTGTTTCTCATCTTCATATCCTCCAATCCCCTTGGCTGTGTTAGTTCTCACATCTCCACGAGGCAGGCAGAGCCGAGCGTTGATAGCTTCCAATTTTCAGATAGATCACTCACAGGAGAACAAGGAATGAAGGGTGACTTTTCTTAGATCATGAGGTTTGACCAAAACTATTCTTAGAAACTTTGCATCTTTATTCTGTTATTATTATTTGTTTCCAGTATTCAGATGACACCAGTGAGACCGCTGGTACCAGGCAACACTCCAGAGAAAGTGCTGTTTATTATGTTTTAATAGGTCCATCTTTTTATTATTGTTATTACTATTATTGAAGTCATCTTCCCTGATGGCTCAATGGTAAAGAATCCACCTGCCAAGGCAGGAGACTTGGGTTCAACCTCTGGGTCGAGAAGATCCCCTGGAGAAGGAAATGGCAATCTCTTCAGTATTCTGGCCTGGAAAATCCCACGGACAGAGAAGCCTGGTGGGCTACAGTCCGTGGGTCGCAAAAGAGTCAGACATGACTTAGTGACTAAACAACATTATTGAAGTGTAGCTGATGTACAACTGTTAGTTTCAGTTTTACAGCAAAGTGGTTCAATTTATATATATATATATATATATATATATATATATATATATACACACACACACACACATATATTCTTTTTAGTATTCTTTTCCATTATAGGTTATTACAAGATATTGAATGGAGTTCTCTGTGCTATACAGTAGGACCTTGTTCTTTATCTGTTTTATAAAAAGGTCCAGTCTTAATATACGACATGTTTGAAGCCTCTGGCCCTGTTTTCCACAATTTCCTTGTTCTAGTCCATGATCACACTTTATTTCTTGGTCAAAATCCTTTTGTTGTTGTTTGTGTTGTTTGGTTCCTCATCAAGCGTGACTCACTGAGAGAACACACCCCTATGGAATGTCATGCAATAATTTCCAACAAGTATGCAAAAGTAATTTTCTTTTATGGTTCCACATTGACTGTTCATAAATTGTGTTCCAGATACTGATCTAGGCTTTTGGAAAACTGAACAAACAGATGGAAACCTCTGCATACAGTCTAGTTGAGGGGAGCAACGGTAACTACTAGATGGAAATTAGGAAAATTATGTTAGAAGGTAACAAATGCTTTGAATCAAGTCAAGTGGAGGTAAGAAGGATGTAGAGTAGGTGATAGCATTTTAACATTAAGATAGGGTTTGCAGCTCAGGCCACACTGAGAAGGTGACGTTCGATCAAAGGGTTGGAGGAAGTGAGGAACGCAGCCATTCTGAGATCTGAGCAAGGACGTTTGGAATAGGTGAAGCCAGGTGTGGGTAGGTCGGGGGCCGTGTTGCTGGTACATTTGAAGGGGGTCAGGCTCAGGCTGGGATACAGAAGGCACTGGAAAAGGAGAAGGAGGTGAGGGCTCAGATGAAGAAATGGATCAGGACTTGCGGGGCAGGGGCTGGGGGGAAGCCCCTTAGCTTTGACTTCGAGGAGAATGGAAACGTTTAGAGAATTTAGGCCCCCAAGGGACATACATCTTCTGTTTCAACAAATCCTAAAGGGAACAGGAAGGCCATTTAGGAGGCTATGACAGTAAGCCAGACCAGAGATGGTATTGCTCAGATCAGGGTGCTGACCATGAAGGAGGTGCATGGTCAGATTCTAGATTTTTAAAATATATATATTTATTTGGCTGTATGGAGTCTTGGTTGTGCCTTATGGAATCTAGTTTCCTGACCAGGGATTGAACTCCAGCCCCTTACATTGGGAGCACAGTCTTAGCCACTGGACCATCAGGGAAGTCCCTAGATGTTTTATGAAAATATTGCTGATAGGATTTCCTGTTGAGTTAGAGTAAAAGAAAAAAATCTTGCTATGTTATGCGTGTGTGTGCTTGCTTGGTTGTATTGAAGCATGGTGCATGGAATACATACTAAACTGTTAATAATATAATAGTTACCTGAAGGGCAGGAAGGGATGGGAGGGAAGGAGGATCTTGGCTTTAGACATGTGCTTTTCAGTGTTGCTTGGCTGGTTGTAAATCACGCTGCTACCTTTTTGTGCTTTCAAAGCAAAACCCAATAACTTATTTGTCCAAAGAGCATCCTGATGCTCCTCTGACTTGCCCTCACCTGATTTTCCACATTGGTGGAGCTCACAGACCGATTTGTCCCTGGCCTGTTTCCCAATCCTAAAAGCGGGGCTTTGGCTGTCTGCGTTGGTTTTTCTCACCATCTGCCAAGTGCTTTGGCACTGCAGGGGATGACAGGTACCCTTCGGCTCCATGTATATTAAACACAAATATAAAAAGAAAATATCATCTCTGAACACTTTTGCTGTCTCTGACAGGGTGGCCATAGAAGAACTCTTCAGGCCGTTTGGGTGGCTTTATGCTTCTGGATACAAGTTGCTTCTTCATATCTGGTGGCATTAACACAGAAAAGAAAATGTACCCCAGCCTCTAAGCCAAGAGATTGGGGGGGGGGGCAGTGTGGATGGGTTGCCAATATTACTCTTTCTTGAGATTTCTTTCTTCTTTCTCTCTCTTTTTAATAATTTGATTTATTTATTTGGCTGCGCTGGATCTTCATTGCTTCAGGGGCTTTTCTCTAGTTACCTGAGGGTATTCTTTAGTTGGTGGTGTGCAGGCTTCTTATTGCAGCAGCTTCTCTTGTTGGGGAGCGTGGTCTCTAGAACATCTGGGCTCCAGCAGTTGTGGTATGTGGGCTCAGTAGTTGAGGTACACGGGCATAATTGTCCCTCGACGTGTGGAATCTTCCCAGACCAGGGATCAAACCCGTGTCTCCTGCACTGGCAGGCGGATTCTTTACCATTCCACGAAGGAAGTCCTGAGGTTTCTTTCTTTTTCTTTTCTCTCCCTTTCTTTTTAGCTATTGCAGGTTTTAGGAGGCAGAGATAACAGTCACAGGAGACAGCTGTGGCTTTGTCCCTGGCTGGCCCTCCACTCACATCCTTGCTCGGCTTACAGACATATTATCACGGTGAAAGGAAGGCATGCTTTCTCCTGTGCAAGGAGTTATGGCTGGAGGAGGGGTTGGGCACACTTCACATTCTTCTTGAAAATATCTCCATTGTGCTTCAAAATATTTGTCACCCCACACAGAGAATCCTGCAAATCCTCACCATAGAGCCTTGGAAAGGAGAACACAGACAAGCCTCCTGAGAGGACTTCCTCTCACCTGGGTTTTCCATCAGCCATTCTGGAGAGCTAAGGGCTTTGTCTTCTAGACCAAGATCAGGACTTTCTGCAGCTTTGTATCTGGTTTTGCTGTGTTCTGCTTACTTTGCTAAATGCAAACTTGAATGAAAGGCTCGATGTCACTTCCCCACCACTCCAAGACTCTTCAGGCCTGGGGGTTGGGGGTGGGGCACGGGATTCAGACCTGGGGACAGTTCCGACCCTCCTGGTCAGGTGTTGCCAGGTCTCCGTCAACCTGCCCGAGGTGTCCCCGGTACCATCCTGTTGACGTCCACTGTCTGGTCTCTGCCAAGGGGGTTGCCATTCGGGTCTTATGTGCACTCCCGATCCTTTTCTCAACTAGCAGAAGCTGAGTTTGTGATGAGTTAAAACACTTCCCTCTATGAGTGTAAATGACTTCTATTTATGCTACTGCTAAGTCGCTTCAGTCGTGTCTGACTGTGTGACCCCATAGATGGCAGCCTACCAGGCTCCTCTGTCCATGGGGTTTTCCAGGCAAGAACACTGGAGTGGGTTGCCATTTTCTTCTCCAATGCATGCATGCACGCTAAGTCACTTCAGTCGTGTCCGACTGTGTGCGACCCCACGGACAGCAACCCACCAGGCTCCTCTGTCCACGGGGTTCTCCAGGCAAGAACACTGGAGTGGGTTGCCATTGCCTTCTCCAGACTTCTACTGATACTCGGGTGCTTTTTTCAAAGACAGTCCCAGTCCTGGTCTGATGTTCTCAGAGCTGGTGTCTTCAGACTTGAGAGTACAGAGAGCTGGTGTCACGTACCCTTGGTTATCCGTGAGACCCACAGCAAAGCATTGGTTTTCCTTTTTTCTTTTCAACACCTACAATTCTCTAAATGCAATGCCAACTTCTCTTATATGGGATGAGACATCTCTCAGTTCTTTTTGGATGTTGCTTCTGTTTTTATTTATTTTTCTTGTCAATTGTAAACATGAAGAGAAACTTCTGGTTCCTTCTCCCGTCCATTCGAACTGAGGGCAGGTTTCTGCCTGTGCAAAACTAAAATGAAACTCTGGTCCTGAAGCGGAAGCTGGTTTGAGAACTCAGAACCCTCTCATGCTGCCTCAGTTAATCCACTGAAAGACATTGAGCTACTTGGGCATAATTGACTTTGACTCCAATGCTTACTCATTAAACACTAAACACACTCTATTTGTTAATGATTCAACTCTTAGAACATATCTGCCTCTGGTTCCCTCAGTTAACCGCTTTTAACCTTAACTCTACAGTTAATGCTTTGAGTTCCCCAGGAAGTAAAATGAGAATTGTCCCTTATTCAGCGGGTATGTAGAAGGTAGATATGAATTGTGACCTGTGTCCTGACCTTCAGAACGAAGGGCCCGGTGCAGTGAAAGCACCACTGTGGTTATTATAATGAATAACGACAGGAATTTGCATCACTGACACACAGATACAGACTGTCTCCCGGCTCATCTTTTAACTTAGCTTGTGGTCCAATCTTCCTGAGTAGCAAATAAATGTAATACTACTTTGAAACCTGTAGGATCCAGAATCCAGAACCCAAAATAAGGGAGTTATTACTGATACAGACAACGAGGGCCACAGAGAGAGAGAATTTCACCTGAGGAGAGATGTAATCATTTTTTTCCCCTTTCTTTTCTTCCTTATGCTGTGTCACGTGCCTTGTGGGATCTGAATTCCTAGTGCATTCATGCTAAGTCACTTCAGTTATGTCCAACTCTTTGCGACCCCATGGACTGTAGCTCTGTCCATGGGATTCTCTAGGCAAGAATCCTGGAGTGAGTTGCTATGCCTTCCTCCAGGGGATCTTCCTGACCCAGGGATTAGAACTGCATCTCTTACATCTCCTGTATTGGCAGGCAGGTTTTTTACCGCTAGCGCCTGGGAAGTTCCCAGACCAGGGGTCAAGCCCAGGCCCTTGATAGTGAAAGTACAGTCCTAACCACTGTATGGTCAGGGAATTCCCTGAGAAATGTTCTGTTTTGAAAGATCTGAAGGCAAATTATCCACATGTCTTCTATAATATTTGGTAATTGTCATCTCATTCCTTTTTTTTTTTTAAACAGTATTGATAATATCAGCACTAAGTAATAGTAAATTTATTTATAATTATTTCTGGAAAACCCTCAAAGGAACTTAAATGGCAGAGGATTATTGTGCCATTTGTAAAGACCATTGTGAGTCTAAAATAAAATTTTGAAAAAGTCTGTCTTACTTGAAGCCTTCATAAATTTCTAGCAAATAAAATCATAAGTCTAGTGGCTAAAAACATGGGCTCCAAAGTGAGTGTCTAGTTCCAAGCCTGGCTATGCTACCTGGGTGACTTTGAAGGAGTTTCTTAATGTCTGTTTTCTCATCTGTAAAATGGGTATGATAACAATAAGTAACTCAAAAGGCAAGTGAGAGGCTTTTGTAACAATCATCATTTTCTGGGCACATCCTGTTTATTGAACACTTTGTATTTCTAAGCCCTTAATCTCTGTAACAACCCCAGAGGTTTGTCCATATTAGTCAATGAGGCTCTGCGTGCAATGCCCTTCAGACTGTGCCCAGCCATCCTAAAATTCAATCAAAGCTACCTAGTGCTGTGTTCCCAGTGAGAGTGCAAAGTGAAATCAGCATGCCTTTGGAGTGAAATAGATAATTTAACAGGAGGGAGGCCATTTCAATAGGAGGCAAACTCCATGCATCTTACTTATGAAGTGAGTTCATTTGAATTTGTCAGCAAGCACTTGCTAAATGAAATCAGCCAGAGAGCTATAACTCAAGGCTATAATTAAAGGGTGAGTTGAAAACAGTGCCAGCAGACTGGGTGGTAGGGACAGACCTTGCAGAGTGCCTTGAATGCTACCTTTTGGCTTACTATTTTCCTTAAAGTGACCCGAGAGTGCTGGGGATTAAACAGTGGAAAAGCAGTACCTGGGCATTTGCGGCCAACGTGTGAAGCAATCCGGAGAAAAAGCAAAATGATAAAGGAAAGTGAAACACAGGAGAGCAATAATTTTCACACTTCTAAGTTTCAAGATTTCTCTTGCTGCTGTTTAGTTGCTAAGTCGTGTCTGAATCTTCTGCAACCCCATGCACTGTAGCCCTCCAGGTTCCTCTGTCCATGGGACTTCTCCAGGCAAGAATACTGGAGTGGGTTGCCCTTTCTTCCTCCAGGGGATCTTCCCAACCTAGGGATGGAACCTGAGTCTCCCGTGTCTCCTGCCTTGTCAGGCAGGTTTACCACTGAGCCCTTCACACTCTTAAAAAATTATTACGGACCTCAAAAGAGCTTTTGTGTTCTTGGACTGTTTCTTATTTTTACCTTATTAGATGTTAAAATTTGGAACATTAAAAATGTTATTAATTCACTTAAAAATAATAAAATTTATGTCTTGATAGTATCAGTTCAGTTTGGTTAAGTCGCTCAGTCATGTCCAACTCTTTGTGACCCCATGAACCGCAGCACGCCAGGCCTCCTTGTTCATCACCAACTCCCAGAGTCCACCCAAACCCATGTCCATTGAGTCAGTGATGCCATTCGACCATCTTATCTTCTGTCGTCCCCTTCTCCCCTTGCCCTCAATATTTCCTAGCATCAGGGTCTTTTCAAATGAGTCAGCTCTTTGCATCAGGTGGCCAAAGTATTGGGGTTTCAGCTTCAACATCAGTCCTACCAATGAACACCCAGGACTGATCTCCTTTAGGATGGACTGGTTGGATCTCCTTGCAGTCCAAGGGACTCTCAAGAGTCTTCTCCAACACCACAGTTCAAAAGCATCAATTCTTCGGCGCTCAGCTTTCTTCACAGTCCAACTCTCACATCCATACATGACCACTGGAAAAACCATACCCTTGACCAGATGGACCTTTGTTGGCAAAGTAATGTCTCTGCTTTTCAATACGCTATCTAGGTTGGTCATAACTTTCCTTACAAGGAGTAAGCATCTTTTAATTTCATGTCTACAATCACCATCTGCAGTGATTTTGGAGTCCCCAAAAATAAAGTCAGCCACTGTTCCCCATCTATTTGTCATGACGTGATGGGACCAGATGCCATGATCTTAGTTTTCTGAATGTTGAGCTTTAAGCCAATTTTTTCACTCTCCTCTTTCACTTTCATCAAGAGGCCTTTCAGTTCTTCTTCACTTTCTGCCATAAGGGTGGTGTCGTCTGCACATCTGAGGTTATTGACATTTCTCCTGGCAATCTTGATTCCAGCTTGTGCTTCTTCCAGCCCAGTGTTTCTCATGATGTACTCTGCATAGAAGTTAAATAAGCAGGGTGACAATATACAGCCTCGACGTACTCCTTTTCCTATTTGGAACGTCTGTTGTTCCATGTCCAGTTCTAACTGTTGCTTCCTGACCTGCATACAGGTTTCTCAAGGGGCAGGTCAGGTGGTCTGGTATTCCCATCTCTTTCAGAATTTCCCACAGTTTATTGTGATCCACACAGTCAAAGGCTTTGGAATAGTCAATAAAGCAGAAATAGATGTTTTTCTGGAACTCTCTTGCTTTTTCAGTGATCCAGCAGATGTTGGCAATTTGATCTCTGGCTCCTCTGCCTTTTCCAAAACGAGCTTGAACATCTGGAAGTTCGCGGTTCACGTATTGCTGAAGCCTGGCTTGGAGAATTTTGAGCATTACTTTACTAGCGTGCGAGATGAGTGCAATTGTGTGGTAGTCATTTTTAAAATGAAAAACAGCTTTATTTTCCCAAACAAAAAAAGCGTTATTGCTTTACATTTTTGCAAAACTTGTTAATGTTTGGTTTTTTAGTAAATAGCTTGATTCACATGTCTATTTTTTCATTCAATTTGTTGTGATGTATCATTTTGATTGAAAATCTAGCTTGTCACATATTTTGTTGGAAAAGGGAGAAGTATTTTAATAGCTTTCCAGGAGATTATGAATATTCTTCTTTGATAATACACTAACATTTGACAGGTGTTTGATTCTTTTTTTTTAATTCACCTTTAGTGCTGTGTCCGAGGGAAAAAATTTTTTTTATTGCAGTATAGTTGGCTTATCATATTGTGTTTGTTTTAAAGTGTGCAACATACTGATTGTATATTTTTGTAGCATATACTCCATACAAAGTTATTATGAAATATTGACTATATCTCTCTGCTGTACATCACACCCTTGTAACTTTTTCACTTTATACATAATACTTTGTACCTCTTAATCCCCTTCACTGATGATTCTGGTGGCAATGTGACATTTCAACCTATATCAATGAACTTTTCATATTCTGTACAAATGTGAGAAAGTGAAAAGTATTAGTCATTCAGTCATGTCCAACTCTTTGTGACCCCATGGACTGTAGCCCGCCAAGCTCTTCTGTCCATGAATTCTCCATGCAAGAATGGGTTGCCTGTCCATCGACAGATGAATGGATAAAGAAGTTGTGGTATATCTACATAATGGAATATCACTCAGCCATAAAAAGGAATGCATTTGAGTCAGTTCTAATGAGGTGGATGAACTTAGAACCTATTATACAGAGTGAAGTGAGTCAGAAAGAGAAAGATAAATACAGTATTCTAATGTATATATACAGAACCTAGAAAAATGGTAGTGAAGAATTTATTTACAGGGCAACAATGAAGAAACAGACATAGAGAATAGGTTTATGGACATGGGGAGAGGGGAGGAGAGGGTGAGATGTATGGAAAGAGTAACAAGGAAACTTATATTACCATATGTAAAATAGATAGCTAAGGGGAATTTGCTGCATGGCTCAAGAAACTGAAACAGGGGCTCTGTATCAACCTAGAGGGATGGGGTGGGGAGGGAGATGGGAGGAAGTTTCAAAGGGAGGGGATACATGTATACCTATGGCTGATTCATGTTGAGGTTTGACAGAAAACAACAAAAATCTGTAAAGCAATTATCCTTCAATAAAAAATAAATTAATTAAATGAGAAAAAAGAAAGTTATATTAATAGATTCTTTAAAAAGGAATTTTATGTGTGTTCAAGCTGTGATTGAATGAATTTGTTTATAAAGTTTAAAAAAATAAACTCAATAGTTTACTGAGTATTAAAAAAAAAAAAAGAATTGGTTGCCATTTCCTTCTCCGAAGGATCCTCCTAACCCAGGGATCTAACCCAGGTCTCCTGCATTGCAGGCAGATCCTTTACCATCTGAGCCACTGGGGGGCCATATACAAATGTGAGAGAATAAGAGGAGAAAATCATGTCTTCTCCTCCTACGTCTCTTTCTCCTTCCTCTCCCCTTCCCCCCACCTTCTTCTTCTCTTATTTCCCCATCTTCTTTTTCTCTTCCTTCATCTACTCCTAGTAATTTTAACTTCAAAGACCCCCTGAAAAAGTCTGAGGGGTCCCTAGGGGTTCCTAGAACACACTCTAAGAATCTCTGTCCTAGGTAAACAATCTTTCTCTCCCTCATTTTCCCCATCAGCTCTTGTAGTTGCATAGCATAAAGACTTGCTTCAGTTATCTCAGAAGAGCTGGTTTTATTTACAGCTACAGGTGACTTGAATCGCTACAAGCTGGATTCTCTCAGGTTCACTTTCATGAACTACATATTCTCTTCCTCATGTCATGTTATCACCTCCATTCTTTCCTCTCTTTTCTCATATTATACTTTCTGTTCCCTCATCTTTTTCAAAAAAGTAATTTTATTTATTTAGTTTTGGCTACTCTGGGTCTTCATTGCTGTGTGGCCTTTTTCTCTAGTTGCTGTGAGCAGGGTTGCTCTCCAGTCACAGTGTGAGGGCTTCTCATTTCCGCGGCTTCTCTTCTTGCGGAGCACAAGTTCTAGAACGCTGAGGCTTCAGTAGTTGAGGCTCCTTGGCTCTGGAGCGCAGGCTCAACAGCTGGGGCACATGGACTCAGTGGCTCCACGAGACGGGAGATCTTCCTGGATCAGGGTTCAAACCCATGTTGCCTGCATTGGCAGGCAGATTTTTTTTACCACTGAGCCACAAGGGAAATCCCCACTCCCTCGACTTTAAACTAGCCCCCTATTCCAGTATCCTTGCCTGGAGAATTCCATGGACGGAGAGGCCTGGCAGGCTACAGTCCACTGGGTTGCAAAGAGTCAGACATGACAGAGCATGTGTGCACATCTCATCATCATACTAAGCAAGATGTTTTAGCTTGTGTTTCTGTGGATAACTGCACATTCCCTTGATGTTTTCAAGCTCAACTTCATAAGGGAAGAACTCAGATTGGTCATATTTTGGTGCCAGTCATAGCATATTCATGGGCAACAGTAAGATCAGCTGCCCTTGGGCCAAGTGCCCCCTCAGAGCTCATCAGCTGCCAGTGGTAGAGTGCGTCACCTGGAACACAGCACCTTTCTTGTGTTCTTTTTTAAGGTGGCTGAAAATTTGCCCTGTTGTGACCAAAACTGCACTTTGTTTTGAAACTTTCAAGAATTTTCAATGTTCTTCAGGAGCTCCTCCTGAGACACCGACATACTAGCCAGTGTAGTGGAGCACGGCAGCTACTGAGCACCTGATTGGATTTGGGTCCACTTTTTTACCCATGTGACTGTGGGTAAATAATTCAACTTCTTAGTCCCAGAATGTAGAGTGAGGATGATAATGGGACCTATCCGAAGGGTCATCGTAGGATTAAGTGGGGGCCCCGATGTAAAGTACTCATCGTATACTAAGAACCCAGAAAAGCTGGTGCTCATCACTAACTTTTTCTTCAACCTCAGACAGATAGAGGCAGTTCTGCCTGAGAGGATGGAGACCAGCGCTTGGACCAGCTCACTAATAATGCCTCTTTTTCTCTTGCCTGATTCAGGCCACCTTTTCCTCAATCACCAGATTTGCTTATTTGGAAATAGTACTATCATCAGCCACGTAAGCACTTGAAGCTTAAACAGCTTTTCTGTTTTCTTCTCAGTTCTAGCTTTCTCCCCCAGCTTCCACAGGTCTTCCTTTCTCTTTCTCAGTCTCCCACTTCCTTTCCCCTTCCAACATTGTCCCCTTCCTCCGTCTATCTCTTACTCAAGGTACCTGATAAGCTGCTCTAAAAAAAATGATGCCCAAGATCTTGTGGCTTAAAAAAAGAGCAAAGAATTTGTTTCCCTTTTTGAACTGGTCCAGAAGCAGTGATCCAAGGAGTCTATTCTCCATCAGGCCATTTGAAGTCCAGATTCCCCGCTTCATGTGATCCTTCCATCTGCTAGGATACAGAGTTCATCTGCATGGTTGAAACTGGTTCACTGCACACCCACACAGTCCAGCCCATAGGAAGCGGGGTAGAGGAAGTGGAGGGCAAGAGATTTCCTTTTATAAAAACTGTATTCTGAAAGTTGGCTTATTGATCCAACTCTTTGTGACCCCATGGACTGTAGCCCACCAGGCTCATGCATCCATGTAATTCTTCAGGCAAGAATACTGGGGTGGGTAGCCATTCCCTTCTCCAAGGGATCCTCCCAACTCAGGGATCAAACTCAGGTCTCCTGCATTGCAGGCAGAATCTTTACCATCTGAACCACCAGGAAAGCCCTAAATTCATGGGAATCTTGGGGGCTATGTGCTCAGCTAAAATCCAAAGAGATCAGAGTCCTACTCCTAATAGGAAGAGGGAAAAGATAGGGACCATTCTTAGTCTTTTCCATGGCCCTTGGTATATCTGTGGAACTCCTAGGACATGGAATTTAAGGTTTTAGCAGCATGTTTCCCAAACTTTACAGCAATCGAGAATGCTAACTGTTCTCTCTGCCTGAAATGCTCCCACCATTCTCCTCCTCATCTTTGTCTAACACCCTAGTGTGAGGTTTCTGCACCTGAATTGGAAGCAGTCCTGACACATTCCATGCGGACCCAAGAAGGGAGAAGAGCAGTTGACTTGCTGTAGGTTCCCCACCCAGCTCTCAGCCCTCTTTCAGAGGCTATTTCCAGCTTTCTCTCTTCCCTTTTCAGGGCACATGGCCTCTGATGCCTTGGCGGTGAGAGGACCTTCCCATAAGCCCACTGGCCTGGGAAGGTCAGAGCAGGGCTAGGATAACATCAATCTTAACAACCAAAACTTTTGGTTACAAACAAGCACACTGTTTCTGTGGACACCAGAAAAGATAAGAGTGTGGATTGGGCGGGAGATTGTGTCCCTGAGGAACTGTGATTACCCTTCAGGAATTCATGGCTGGCAAGAAACTTGATTTAATTCACTTAATAAATTTTTGTTAGGTGAATATTGGCATACTCATCCTGTTTGCCTCTGTCCTGTTTATAATCATGTCAAATCTGCCACTCAATTACTCTGATTCTTCAGCTTACACTCAATGGGAAGCATCATTTTAAGAGGGAAATGGTATCTTAAATGGCCTTTCTTTATGACTCTACTTACGGCAAGCCCCAGGGTGACTCACATGCCTGGGAAACCATAAAGTAATTGTGACATCACCATACTGGGGAGTGACCTCCGCTAGCCCGTGGTCAACACCTATTTTATGGATTCTCAACTCTCCCTGTAGCCTTAATCTTTGATCTCGGGCTAGAAAGTTTCATGTCATGAAATCAAATGGAAGCCTCAAGATGAATCTTATCTTTTTTTTTTTTTGTATTCCAATTTAATAACACAGACATGTTTTTTCTTATAATGGGATCGCTACTTACATGTCTCTTCATTCCAATGATTCCATACTTCAAAAAGAATTTTTAAAATGTTGAATTGCTTTTATAATGGCTTACTTTTTACGTATGAAGCTTATATCAACCATGTAGCCCTAATGGATGAACCTAGAGATTATCATACCAAGTGGAGTAAGACAGAGAAAGAAATGTCACATAATATGACTTATATTTGGAATTTAAAAAATGATACATGTGAACTCATTAACCAAACAGAAACAGACTCACAGACATAGAAATAAAAACTTACGGTTACTAAAGGGAAAGTGGCAGGGAAGAGGGATAAATTGGGAGTATGGGATTAACTGCTGCTGCTGCTAAGTCACATCAGTCGTGTCCGACTCTGTGCAACCCCATAGACGGCAGCCCACCAGGCTCCTCCGTCCACGGGATTTTCCAGGCAAGAGTACTGGAGTGGGGTGCCATTGCCTTCTCCGATGGGATTAACAGATACTATAAAATAGATAAACAACAAGGACCTACTGCATAGCACAGGAAACTATACTCGATATAATGGGAAGGAATCTGAAAAAGAATGTATATTACATATTAATACACACACATATATATAGCAGAATTACTTTGCTGTACATCTGAAACTAACACAGTATTATAAATCAACTGTACCTCAATTAAGAAAAACAGCCACAATGTGATCCTGATGTGAAATTCACTCAGTCATGTCTGATTCTTTGTGACCCCACGGACTGTATCCCACCAGGCTCCTCTCTCCATGGAATTCCCCAGGCAAGAACATTGGAGTGGGTAGCCTTTCCCTTCTCCAAGTTACCTTCCCTCCCCAGGGATCAGACCTGGGTCTCCTGCGCCACAGGTAGACTTTACCATCTGAGTCACCAGGAAAGCCTATGTGATCCTGAAGAACCTGCTTGAGAAGGAGAAGGGGGAGGGGATGATTTGGGAGAATGGCATTAAAACATGTATAATATCATATAAGAAATGAATCGCCAGTCCAGGTCCGATGCAGGATACTGGAAGCTTGGGGCTGATGCACTGGGATGACCCAGAGGGATGGTATGGGGAGGGAGGTGGGAGGGGGTTCAGGATGGGGAACACGTGTACACCCATGGCAGATGCATGTTGATGTTTGGCAAAACCAATATAATATTGTAAAGTAAAAAAATAATAATAATTTAAAAAATAAATAAATAAAAAAAAGGAGGAAAATTTTATCACCTGCCACAGTGTCCTTGGTTTCCTTCCTCTCCAATTCAATATTTTAATCAAACATTTGAAAGAAGTCTTAAGTGACCTGATTATTAATTTGGAAATAACACAAAATTGGGAAGGATGGTTAATAACTCAGAATCCACATTCAAAGAGGTGTCAGTAAATGAGATTGGTAGGCATCACCCATCTTTACCATATAGTTTAACATGGGTAAATGTTTGCCTTTAGTCAGACAAAAACAAAACAACCCAAACAAGTAAATGCATATAAAAAAAAGCAGTTTGTTTGGAAAAGCTGAACTGACATTAACTGACCAAAAGGCAATACAAAGTCAACTATGACTACCATATTGCTGCTAAAAATTCAATGTAGTCTTAGGCTGCACCAGATGTGTAATAGGTCTGTTAATCTTCTTTTTTTTTTTTTTTGTCAGTTAATTTTGGATTTAGAGACTTTTTGAAAATTCTGAATATGAATCTGAATCATCTTCAGAGGCACAGTGACAAACTAGAATGTGTTCAGAGGACAGTATGTGTCAAGAGTTTTGAAAGCAGTCATGTATGAACTGGGAATTGTCTACTCAAAATAGATGGCTTTGGGGAGACTTGAGAACTATTCTCAAATCCCAAGATTAGCAGAGAACTCAGGGTTGACTTTGGGAGAGGGAACATTATTTGCTCCCCTATAATTTTCCTTTTCCCTAGAGATTTTACTGGAAATGGAAGAATGCTATTATTTTATTATATGTATAAATGTTAAGTGATTTCTAGTGTCATCTTTTGGAGAAGGCAATGGCACCCCACTCCAGTACTCTTGCCTGGAAACTCCCATGGGCAGAGGAGCCTGGTGGGCTGCAGTCCATGGGGTTGCTAAGAGTCGGACACGACTGATCGACTTCACTTTCACTTTTCACTTTCATGCATTGGAGAAGGAAATGGCAACCCACTCCAGTGTTCTTGGCTGGAGAATCCCAGGGACAGGGGAGCCTGGTGGGCTGCCTTCTATGGGGTCGCACAGAGTCAGACACAACTGAAGTGACT
This sequence comes from Bos taurus, assembly GCF_002263795.3. Lineage (NCBI taxonomy): Eukaryota > Metazoa > Chordata > Mammalia > Artiodactyla > Bovidae > Bos > Bos taurus. Next base: position 20,329,019 of record NC_037350.1, on the reverse strand, counting down.
TAGCAGCAACAGCAGCAGCAATGTTATCTTATGGGCTTCCCTTGTAGCTCAGCTGGTAAAGAATCTGCCTGCAATGCAGGAGACCCTGGCTTGATTCTTGGGTCAGGAAGATCCCCTGGAGAAGGGATAGGCTACCCACTCCAATGTTCTTGGGCTTCCCTAGTGGCTTAGGTGGTAAAGAATCTGCTTGCAATGTGGAAGACCTGGGTTCAATCTTTGGGTTGGGAAGATCCCCTGGAGAAGGGAATGGCTACCCATTCCAGCATTCTTGCCTGGAGAATCCCATGGACAGAGGAGCCTGGCAGGCCACACAGTCCATGGAGACTCAAAGAATTGGACATAACTGAGTGACTAAGCACAGCACACGAAGCACAGAGTTATCTTATAGTGTCCTCTTCTTGTTTTCCTAGCTATCTCCTGTGACAAATAATAGCACAATCAACCCCACCTTAAGTCTTCAGAAATAGTTTCATTTACCTAATGAGATCCATCCTTTCTGGATTCAAAATGAAGGTCTAAACACCCTCTAAAATGACTCCATGAATCTGCTCTCTTGTCATCCCCACACCACCTTTCTTCCACTTCTTTCTTTTTTCTTTTAATTTATTTATTTTTTAGTTAAAAGACAATTACTTTACAGAATTCTGTTGTTTTCTGTCAGACCTCAACGTGAATCAGCAACAGGTATATTGACTTGCACTGGAGTGGGTTGCCATTTCCTTCTCCAATGCATGAAAGTGAAAAGTGAAAGGGAAGTTGCTCAGTCGTGTCCTACTCTTCTCGACCCCATGGACTGCAGCCCACCAGGTTCCTCCGTCCGTGGGACTTTCCAGGCAAGAGTACTGGAGTGGGGTGCCATTGCCTTCTCCGATCAGAGAGGACACCTCAGTCATTCAGGTTCAAAACTACAGAGTCACCTCTAACTCACTCTTAGTCCTGAGATGCAACTTGATTTTGTCCTTCATGGAGGGACCTGGCCAAACCCAGGGACATGACCAGAACCTTGTGGTCTCCACCATATGTGGCAGTGGTACATGTGTTATCAAAGGCCCCTGTTAAGTGCAAATTCAAGATTCTGCACATGAGTGGGAGGCTGGGGGAACTTGAAGGAGCATCTTGGACTCTGCTTCAGGATGGCCAACCCTGAAAACTTCATTCTGGAAAGGGTCTGGTGGATTTAAGGATGACCCTGTTCACAAAGCCACAAGCATATCTCATGATTTGAGTGTAATTCCTAAGAGGTAGGGGGACAGCCTGGTTGCTCCCTAGAGTCCTTTCCAGTCAGAGGGATGTAACTTGCATCTTGTGAAGCCCCAGCCTGGAGAACAGCTGTGGATATGACAGGAAATAGAAGGAGATGAGAATTCAGCATGAGGCAAATTATCTTTGTTGTTCTCAGCCTCCTGGGTCTCCAGGGCTCAGGGCCAAAACATTGGAGGCTGGGAAATGCCAGGGGACTGTCTTTAGCTAAATTTCTTCAGATGGAGACTTTGATAATCAGCTTTTAACATGTATATTGCAAAATGTTTACACTTCCGACTAAGCTTGTGAGTTGAGCCAGGAGCCAGAGATCACCATGTACTCTGTTAATCCTTCTAAGGGTTAAGGTGGGTTTCTCTGGTGGCTCAGTGGTAAAGAATCTGACTGCCAGTGCAGGAGATGCAGGTTCAATCTCTGGGTCGGGAAGATCTCCTGGAGGAAGAAATGGCAACCCACTCCAGTATTCTTGCCTGGGAAATACCATGGACAGAGACGCCTGGCAGGCGACTGAAGTGACTAAACAACAACAAATGGGTAAGGTACACCCCAGGGTACTGGAAAGAGCAGAGGGTTGGCCTTAGGGACATCGACGTTGCTCCCTCCCCATTAATGGTCTACTTTGAGCATCTCAGCCAGGAAGTTAACTTTTCAATAAGTCAGGTGAACTTGGGACCAGCTTTCATACCTCCTTAGGGGCCTGCAAAGAATTCCCAAAGACTAAGAAGTCTGGCAGGAAGCCCTGGGAGCTGGAGACATGTGTGACCCCATATTCCCAGCACTCCTGCTCCCAATTCCTGGTTCTAGGACATAGGGTCAAAGTTGTGGAGTCTGGGGAATTCTGGGTAACATTGCAAAACAAGCTGCAGCTTATCCTTCTTATGCTGCCTCAGATTATCTGCTCCCCAAATCTGTGTCATGGGAACCTTCCCTGGGCCAATGTGGGGAATCATCAGGAGTGCACCTCTACTTAACCCCATTCCATCACTACAGTGTGCTTTTCAGGGACTGTCTGTCAGGAAGAGCGGGGAACTCCTAGGACCCCTTGGCCCTGGGGAGTCTGTTTGGAACAGTCAACCATTTGTTTCTGAAGGTTTTGATGATCTGTCACGGGACGCTCACGAGGTCACGTTTTCTTCCTGGGAGTCCTGCCTACAGCCTCTGGTCACAGGATGGGCTATTCATTGGTGAGAAATCCTTTTTTTTTTTTTTCTAAATTAAATGTGTTTATTTTTAATTGAGGGATAATTGCTTTACAATATTGTGTTGATTTCTGCCAAATACCAACATGAATCAGCCACAAGTATCTATGTCCCCTCCCTCTTGAACCTCCCTCCCACCTCTAGCCCCATCCCACCCCTCCAGGTGCAAAATTCTCCATGAGACCGGAAGTAGTTTTCCCTCTGTTACGTTGCTGGAGTCCTCTTTCTAGCCAAGATTATGGGCTCTGGCTTTTGTGGAATTTGGTTTGTTTGTTTTGGTTTTTGCTTGTTTGTTTTCTGCCATTTCTACTGCTCAATTAGAAAAAATAATTTAAAAAACATATCTATTAATAGTCTGTTTGGTTTCTAGCAGAGACAGATGTTATTGGTGCCCCATCCATATTTGTACTGTACTGTTTTAGGCTTTTTTGAGATGTAATTAATATTTTAAGACACTGCATGTATTCAATATATGCAGTTTGATGGGTTTGAAATATATACATTCACCTGTGAAATTGTCACCACAACCAGGATAATAAACAAACATTTTTATCATCACCACACGTTTCCTTCTGTAGGGGGTCTGACTGGATGAGAACTCCTATGGCAAGAATAATAATAATTATTATTATTATGGATGGTGTGCTTGCCTGGGACCAGTGAGTATGCTGAGCGCTTGTTGTGATTATCTTCACAACAATAATGTGAGTCACATGCTATTACTAGCCTCATTTTTCTGATAACAAAAGCTGAGGCATAGGTAGAGTAAGGAAACTTTCTGGAGCCATCCAGCTACCAGATAACAAAGAGAAGGACCAGGTTATTGTCCTTTTAATGACTGCTCTACAGAACATGTCCTGCTCTCCTCATCTCACCTCTGGGACTCAGCTATGAACACACCAGGTGTGATGAAATCTTAAACACAAGTTTCTTGAAATTTTAGAGGGAGTATAGTTTTCTCTTAAGCAATTAAAAAAATATCCCTCACCTCATAATTCACTGAAGAAAAGGTAGAATATTCAGCAAAGTAGAAAGAAGGAAGGAAAAAATAAATTAAGGAAGGAAGAAACAGAAAGGGAGGAAGAAAGAAAAAGAGTCAACACTATAACACTAATATTTTTTAGTGTTTTCTCTGTAGCATTTATCTCAGGTATCATGTTGGAAGGATAAAGATTCAAGTAAAAATTTAAAAACTTGAAACTCAAATAGCTTCCCTAAACTGGCGGAGTGTAGCTTGTTTAAAATTGTGCTGGGGGCAAAGGCCAACAGGTTATAAAGGACTAAGATTAGAAAATGTGTGTGAAATAGGAAAAGAGGCTGAGGACTTGGATTTCTGCTGGTTGGGCTGGTCTGGCTCAGAATGGTGGGTAGTAGAATGTGCTGGAAGCACAGGGTGGCCCTGAAATGCAGGTAGAGTCCTGCAGCAGGAATTTGCCTCCAAGTCTCAGAGCCTCAATCTAGAGTCTTTATGGTCAGAATTCTGATTAAGACACCTGGGCAAAAACAGTAGGTATTGGCTGTGTTTCTGTCAGTGACAGAGGGAATCATAATTTAGAACATTAGGAAGAATGTAGATACAGGAGGAAGAGTTAGAACAGAACATCTTGATGATAAGTCATTGGCATTCAGGCTTTCAGCAATTTCATTAGCAGCGTAGTGTAGGAGTAGGTGGGGAAAGGAACCAGAAGAACTGATCATGTCTTGTTGTTGTTGGTTTTTTTCTTATGTATTTTGCTTAGTATCACTTCTCAGGGAGAGGGGGAGGAGATAAATTAGGATTTTGGGGAGTAACAGATACTCAACTGCCATATGCAGGCTTCCCAGGTGTCTCAGAGGGAAATAACTCACCTGCCAACGCAGGAGACATCAGTTCAATCCCCGTGTCAGGAAGATCCGATAGAGTAGGAAATGGCAGCCCACTCCAGTACTCTTGCCTGGAAAATCCCATGGACAGAGGAGCCTGGTGTACTGCAGTCCATGAAGTCAAAAAGAGTCAGACATAACTGATTGACTGAGCATGCACACACACTAAGTATAAAACTGATAGCCAATAATGACCTACTGTGCAGCACAGGGAACTATACTCAGTATTTTGTAAAAACCTATAAGTGAAAAGAAACTGAAAAAGGAATACACATGTATAACTGAATCACACTTGAAGCTAACACAATGGGGTAAATCTGTACTACTTCAAATTCCTTCTCTGAGAAACTTTCACATCCCCCTGTAGACCACACGAGACAGATAATTTTGGTATCTGTTTATCTTCCATAATCTGAGTCATAAAATTTCCTGTGGAAGACAGAAAAATCTGTTTCTTAAATTTTCAGAAACATAAATTCATTTGCACCTAAAAACAATCTTTGAGAACTCCTTTGTTTCCATCACTCCAAAAGAAAATTGTGCAATATTCTAAGAAAGCAAACAACTTTGTTTTGACTTCAAAAGATATAATTAAGGATGCAAGACATAGAAACATAAAACAAATCATCATGGGAGGTGTTATAAGTCTCCCAACTGCCAAAAATGGTGGTGTTAGAAACAAGAGACATTCATGCCTCAGGACTCAAAGTCAGTGATTCCCTGGAGCGTGTTTTTTCAAACTGTGAATCTCAACCCCTCAGTGGGTTGTAAATTTGAGTGGATTATGTCCACTATTTAAGCAAATAGAAAATATCAAAGTGCATTGCATATAGGAAGGTTATACACACCATGAGCATTTTTTTCCCACTGCAAACACACACACAAGTGTACGTAATTGGTTCTATCATAAAATCTATTTCTTCTCACGGATTCAAACAAACAGTTTCAAAGATGCTCCATTTGCCAAAGTAATCTGCAACCTAGATCTTTATTACCATTTATTAAATGCCTAAAAATTTCCAGGACCATTAATAATAATGTGCAAGAAAACTTTTTAGAAAATGACAGTGATGCTCTCTTTGTACATTAGTCAGCCAGAAGATTGTCTTCATGATGATAAGACTGCACATTCACTGAACACTATTTATGTGTGTTGTGAATTGTGCCAAATATTTTGTTTGGTACAATATCTAATCTGCTTCTTATAATGACCCTATGAGGAGGCTACTATTTTTCTTCCTATTTATCAGATGACTCAAGAGAAGTTTCCAGAACTACAGTAACTTGCCCCAGGTCCCTCAGTAAACAGAACTCAAGCCCATGCCTGTCTGACTCCAAAGACAAAGCCTTGCATTATCATATTGCATTGTTTTTCGAGAACAAATCCCTCACAGAAAGGTTTTCCATGGATTAACCTTCCTTTGTGGTCTAACTCTTGTAAAATGTTCCCCAGTTAGCACTAGGATGATTCAAGCCCTTTCAGGTCCCCACAGAAGATAGATAGAGGGTGTTTCTATGGTTATGGTTTTGGGTGTGGAGGATGGGAAGCTCTTGGAGGAAGTTGATTTCTGATCTGGCTCCAAGAAACCGGTTCGTCCTCCCCCTACAGACTCTGCCCTAACAGGCCTGAGGGCTTAGATTCTGGGACAAACCTGCCCCCTCCAACTCAAAGGTAGGCATTCCCCTCATTCCTCCCTTCTACCAAGAATGAAGTTTACTCCACAACCAGAAGACAAAGCAGACCAGGAGTCCTCCATTTGGGACTCCCTGCAACTAGAATGAATTTTTCTAGGTCAGTCATCAGCAAACCTTCTCGACGAAGGGCCAGATAGTAAATCCTCTAGATTTTGTGAGTCGTGTGGTCTCTGCCACAGTGCTTCAGTCTAGCTACTGTAAGTCAGAAGACAATATAGCAACACTTAAATGAGTGTGGCTGGACTTGGCCACTGGGCTGTGATTTGCCAACTCCCATTCAAGAGTCTAAATCTGTCTCTTCTCTAATGGTCAGTTCAGGGGAAGAAAAGTATAACTTTCCTTGCATCTTAGTTCTATATTCACCTGGAATCCTTTCTGTTGTGTGTCTGCATCCCCCAATTCACGCAGCCTTTTACCAGCAGTCCTGCACCAAGACCTAGGAATCTGCAGAGGACAGAGGATATCTGGTGTTTGTTCCCAAGATGCGCTGGTGTTGGTAGGTCATGTGCTGTCATGCTGATGTGTGCACATGTGGGAGGGTCTCCCCACCTGGCTCTAAAGAAAGGACTCCTATGAGACACTGTATCTTTCAAGATTCCTGTCTCCTTTACTCAAGAATGAAAAGTTAAAGTGAGAGTTGTTTGTTGTGTCCTACTCTTTGCGACCCCATGGACTATACAGTCCATGGAATTCTCTAGGCCAGAATACTGCAGTGGGTAGCCTTTCCCTTCTCCGGGGGATCTTCTCAATTCAGGGATTGAAACCAGGTCTCCCACATTGCAGGAGGATTCTTTACCAGCTGAGCCACAAGGGAAGCCCAAGAATACTGGAGTGGGTAGCCTATCCCTTCTCCAGCACATCTTCCCAACTCAGGAATCGAACTGGGGTCTCTTGTATTGCAGGTGGATTCTTTACCAACTGAGCTATCAGGGAAGCCCTTACTAAAGAGTAGTACTTTAGAATAGTCCTCAACAAATGAAGCCAACAACTTCCACAGAGAACTGGCAGCAAAAATGACCCCATGTACCTGTGTCATGGGTAATGCCTTTGTTAAATAAGGTCTGTCCTGACATAGGAGGTTTCCCTTCACTAAGGAAAGCCCTCCATGCCCAGAGTCCCACCCACACTGGAGAGCTGCTGTTGGCATTTTCTTTCTCTGTGACTCTTCAGCTTCTAATTAAAAAGAGGATAGCCACCCTAATATAGTGTTGAGTGTGAAAATAAGGGTGCAAAACTATAAGTAATATGACCTAATGGTTTTCTAAAATTATGTATATTTATATTCCTTTTAAGTTTCCTTCCTTCTTTCTTTCCCTCCTTTCTCTCTCTCTCCTCTTTTTCCTCTCCCTTGCCACTTCCTCTTTACTTCCTTTCCCTTCCATATTTCTTCCTTCTCTTTCCCTCTCTCTCTCTCTCTCTCTTTTTTTTGGTATAAGCAATCTCCTACTACTCTCTAAGATGACATATTCTAGGAATCACAAGGTCTTTCTCCACTTAGAGGACAGGGGTGAGGATATCAGCTTGAAGGAATGAAACGTGAACTAAATTGCTCTGTTGGGGAAGGAAACACAGAGAAGCTGGGAGAATGATTTGGGCATGCGGAAGCCAGTGCCAGGGGAAATGAACTTGGGCAGAGAGGAAGGCTGAGGTTGAGGTCAGGACAATGATCGTGAGAGCTGTGGGTAAGCAAGGTGACAAGCCTCTTCCACCTCTTCTTTGGAATCTTCAGGAACACTTCAGTCTGATGGTTATGGGCCTGTTTATTCTTTGGGTAGATAAAGAAGCAAGTTAGTGCAGCGTGAAGACAGATCTTCCCACACGGAAAGTCAATATGTGCTTTATTCTCTTTCTTTCTCACACATAAACCTGTACTCGTATATACATTATATATATATTTTTTCCTTATATAAATATGCAGTATACAACAAAACCACCAAAGTCTTAACAGTTGTTCATTTTTCATGGTGGCAGTACCACTATTTTTATTATTCATGTTTTTTTTTTTTAATTTTCTGAACTTTGTATAAGGAGGATGGGATAATTTTATCACAGGGAAAAAAGAAAGCAAACAGCCCTTTATCACTTATTTTCACCTAAATGTTTATTTAGAGGGAGAAGAAAGGGAGAAAGACTGAACGCTGAGTGTTGGAGTAAGGGGGTGCTATGCCCAGATTTCCTTTTTACTGAGGGATGGTTGGATAAGAACATTAGAAAAGCATAAATATAGCACTGCTTTTCTTCTCTGAAGTTCCTCAGGGAAAAGGCATGGACGGGGAGCAGGACATTTTCCCATATTCTGGGTCCAGAAAGAGAGAAGAAACGTTAGAAGGTGGAGAAATGGATATTTACAACATGCTCCTTCTCAATTTTTATTTTACCATATTTGAAATACTGTGATCATACTTTTATGTCCCCTCCCACCTATGCTGACTCCAGGTGGCCTAATTCTCTAAAGCTTCAAGTGGTATTTTCCCGAGGTTTTGTTCCTGGTGGCCCCCCTCTTTTTTTTTTTTTTAGGAGTGATGAAGATGCTCAGTGAGAAGAGAGAGAAAAGCAGAGGGCAGGCAGAGGACCTGGGGCCTTTCATCTAGTTGAGTGAATGTTTAGAAGGTGCTTACTTGAGGGCTGGTTGAGGATCAGAGAATAAGACTGAAGCCTTATCCTACCTTAATTAAGCCTTAATTAAGCCCTATCCTACCTTAATTAAGCCTTAATTAAGGCTCCTACCCAGGAGCCTTAATACTATATTTCTCATCCCAGCAGCACATTAGAGTCACCTAGGGGTCTGCTGAAAAATGCCAGAGCCTCACCCAAGACCACCCAACCAGAATCTCAGGGGGAAGGATCCAGGCATTAGTATTTTTAAAAATCACATTATTAGAGGTGGTTCTAATACACAGCGAAGATTGAGAACAGTAGTTTGAAAGCCAAGGCCGAGCAGGAAGGCAGGTGCACCTCCACGTGCTAGGAGAGGAATGTATGAGTCTTGGTGGGTCATGGTGAAAGAGAAAGAGATCAAATTTTCCTCTGGAGGTGATGTTGGGCGAAAGAAGAAGAGACACTTCAGTTTCATTTTAAAGGACAAGAGGAAGTTGACCAAATAGGACAAAGGGGACAGGGTGGGGTGCATGCCATGCAAAGAAATCAGCCAGTGCCAAGGCATGGAGGGATGACATGTGGGGGAGACCCTGGAGCCGCCTAGAGAAGGTTGCTGTCACACACCACCGACTCGTGGGTGACTTAGCCATCAGGAATGTATCATCTCAAATGTAATGAGCCTGCAGCATGGATTAAGCTAGAGACAGAGGTGAGGAGCCTGGGGTAGTGACTTGTTTTTCTAGCGTGATGTAGTCAGTAAAAGAAAACTCTACAAAGGGAACTTGATAAGGTTTGGGGGCCAACTGATATGCCAGGTGGAAATCCGAAAGAGGAAGTGGATCCAAAAATAACTCAGAGGTATGACTGGAAGAATCGTAGTGTGTTCAGTTTTAGTTTTTGTTTTTTTCTTTTTAAACAGAAATGGAGAAGTCCATCTTTCAGGCGAGGAGTGAGTTCTGTTTCAGGTTTGATGGGAAAGAGGTGATAAAGGATATCCTTCTGGAAACATCAGAGAGCAGAAAAGATACAGAAATGTGCCTCAAGGGAAGACTTAGGGCTGGAGACCTAAAGGGGAAGCCAACCCACAGAGGGGGATGGTTGAAACCTTGAGGTCTCCACGGCCCAGAGGCAACAGCAACAATGACAAAATGGACCTAAGTGAGCTCCTTCACTGTGCTTTTCTTGAACATGAATCCTCTCCTTCCCTTCAGTGCACAGGGGCTACTTCTGAAGGACAGAGATAACTGGTGTCTTGGCTTCTTCTCCTGGGCCAGCTAGGATGGCTGTGACCACCCCAGGCCCTGGCTCTCTCAAAGCCTAGGATGGACTGTGTGAAGTGTCTAAACCGTTACCAGCTCTGGCAGGTATGTCATTCTTGAAGGATTGGAAGTCAGGGCTGCCATCAAAAGCAAGACCCTTTAGGAACTTGGTTGTCTGGTGGCTAAGACTCCTTGATCCCAGTGCAAGGGGCCTGATTCCTGATCAGAGAATTAAGTTCCATATGCCACAACTAAAGATCTCATGTGCCATTACTAAGACCCGGTGCCATCAAATAAATACTTTTTTCTTAAAAAGCAAGACCATTTAGTTTACCCTAAAATACACTTCCACATTCTGCTAGGTCTCCAAGAGAAAACCAATACGACCTCTGGAGGGACTAGGGCCCCCATGAGTACCATGATTTTGAGTCTTTCTTGGGAGGTTCCAGTAAAAGTTGGCATTCCACTGCTCCTCTATTTTCCACAAGTGGATCTGACCTAAAGACTGTGCTCCATAATTTAGGCTGTTCAGCCAGGAAAGCTTCTTGAGTGACACATGGGGAAAGTATTGTATCTATCATTGGGAGACCTGAGTTCTAATCCTGACTCAGTTTCTGAAACATTCAGTTAAGTCACTTAACAGACACCAAAGAGAAACAAACCCTGAATTTACTTCTTCATCTGTAAAAGGAAAGAAATAGTCTAAAGGATTTTGAAAGCTCCTTGAAGCTCCAAATTTCCATCATTTTTATGTCCTAATCGGAGCCCAGATCAAGGGTATTCAGTGCCTGCTGTACCTGAAACTGGTCAATCAATCCCAAACCCATGTATTCGTGAGAATGGAGAGATAAGTAGGTTCCTTTTATGCTTTTTTTTTGACTCCTTTGGCTTTGAAACTGGTCCTCTTCCCTGCCGCCTTGTGTCACTTGATGTTTTCTCAGAGAACCATATTCAACAAAAATTGCTAAAAGCAAGCCGTTTTGGCCAGATTGACTTCTCAGCAATTAAACCAAACAGTTGCTCCAAGGATATATTTGCTCTTTCTCAGCCACTGCGGCACCACAGGCAAACTTCTCCACGGCAAAGGGCCCCGTTTGCCAATCTTTGCAGGTAAAAAGCCGTCCCTCTGGCAGTGGAGATTTTCGCGTTGTGGCCTGAAAGGAAGGCATTGTCAGTTTTATTATTATTTTCGAATGAAAATGTTTTGAATCATTTGTTTGATGACTCCTCCTCTAGAACTGGGTGGAGTGATGACTAAGTTGAGAGACGGCCTTACAGGGCAAGCCAGGTCTCTGTATAGCTATGAGAGGACATTTTTTTCTTGAACAGCAAATACCCTGCTTGACCAATTCCAGGCAGCCAGGGGCCAGCCATTCCATGTCCCACTGCTTGAGTTTTGGTTCCTGAGATATAAACACGAAGTGAGAATAAGGGGCCTGTGTCTTATGGAGGGACATCTAACACAGAGAGGTGGAGTAATGTGCCTGGGACATCTTAGAGTTTTTATAGAAGTTTTAAGAAGATAAGATTGGAGAACAATAAAGAGATTCCTTTAAAATACTAGGACTAAGACTGCCGTGTGTGTGCTTAGCTGCTCAGTCGTGTCTGACTCTTTGTGACCCCATTGACTGCAGTCCGCCAGTCCATGGGATTTCCCAGGCAAGAATATTGGAGTGGGTTGCCATTCTCTTCTCCAGGGGATCTTCCCAACCCAGGGTTCGAATCCAGGTCTCCTGCATTGCAGGCAGATTCTTTACGGCCTGAACCACCAGGGAAGCATATACCCTTGGCATATCCTCTGAGAAAACCATAATTGAAAAAGACTCACGTACCTCAATGTTCATAGCGGCACTATTTACAATAGCTAGGACACGTAAGCAGCCTAGATGTCCACCAACAAATCAATGGATAAACAAAATGTGGTATTTTTATATCTATTGGAATATTACTCAACCAAAACAAGAATGAATTTGAGTTTTCTCTTAAGATGGATGAACCTAGAGCCTGTTATACAGAGTGAAGTAAGTCAGAAAGAGAAAAGCAAATATAGTCTATTAACACATATATGTGGAATTTAGAAAAATGGTATGATGAACCTATTTGCAGGGAAGAAATGGAGACACAGATAAAGAGAACAAACTTGTGGACATAGTAGGGGAAAGAAAGAGTGGGGCGAATGGAGAAAGTAACATCAACCTATATACACTACCGTGTGTGAAACAGACAGCTGGTGAGAAGTTGCTACATAACACAGGAAGTCCAGCCTGGCACACTGTGATGACCTAGAGGGTGGGACCGCGGGAGGGGAGGGAGGTCCAAGAGGGAAGTGATATATGTATAATTATGGCTGATTTGCATTGTTGTACAGCAGAAACCAACACAACACTGTAAAGCAATTTTCTTCCAATTAAGAAATAAAATTTTAAAAATGAAATTCTAATACTTGAAATTAAAAAAAATAAGAAGAGAACCTCATGGGCCCAAACTGAATCCAAGATGCCATGCTTCTTCATATACAAATATATGCATTTGGTATCTTAGAGTAGATGCTAGTTACTCTGCTAAACCTCGTTTTCGGCACGGTTTTCCTCCTAACATTTCATACATCTTCACTGGATAAGGCAAAGAAGTGTCTCAGATGCTACTAAGAGGCTGGTACTGGGATAACTGAGCCAGGATGTTTTAGGATACAAGTCCTTCCAAGGACCAGAAATAACACTACTTATTTTTCTGCCGTATCCCAAGGCATGTGGGATCTTATAGTTCCCTGTCCAGGGATTGAAGCTGTACCCCCTGAACAGGAAGGTGGAGTCTTAACCACTAGACCACCAGGGAAGCCCCAGTACTACTACATTTTAAAATCCCCAAATTCCATTTCTCCTAGACAGTAGGTGGTTTTCTCTGTAACACTCCAAAGCTGTGAAAGAGATTGAACCTAATTGTGACCCTACGGATGACATACCTTAAACATGCATAAAGTTGTAAGTGCAAGGAGCATGAGGAAGGAATACTTCTGAATTCTGAGGTTATAAAGAAATTGGAGAAGCTTTAGTGTCCATCCCCGTCCCCAGGCAGCAGTACATATAAATGAAGTAGGTCATGCTAATTGTAGAGATCACAAGGCCTGGCAGTTCTATAACCCCTTTCAGAAGGGCAACCCAAGAAACCTTCATCCTGTTGCTGCTGCTGCTAAGTCACTTCAATTGTGCCCGACTCTGTGCGACCCTATGGACAGCAGCCCACCAGGCTCCTCCATCCACGGGATTCTCTAGGCAAGAATACTGGAGTGGGTTGCCATTTCCTTCTCCGAAGAAACCTTCATAGTCACTTTTTTTCTTTATCCACTTGAAGTTTCTCTCTAATTGGAGCTACATAGTCTCCAAAAAGTAACAAATATTCAAAAAAAGTAGAAGGGGACGACAGAGGATGAGGTGGTTGGATGGCATCACTGACTCAATGGACATGGGTTTGGGTGGACTCCGGGAGTTGGTGATGGACAGGGAGGCCTGCGTGCTGTGGTTCATGGGGTCGCAAAGAGTCAGACTCGACTGAGTGACTGAACTGAACTGAATCATTCACAAGACTCATTTTCTAAGTTGGATAGTATACACTTCATCTTTTCTTCAAACCTTTAAAACTGTTTTTAGATATCTGATGAATGATCAGGTTATTGCTAATTCCTAGAATTTTCTCGTTTTACAACATTTCTTAAATAGTGAAGAGCTTCCTCAGGTTAATTCCTGCATAACTCAGGGAAGAAACATACATTCGTATAAAATCCCTGAGTGACCCTTCATCTACCCAGAGAGCTCTTTTTGGCAACTTGGATTAAGTGTTTGACAACAGCAAAGCATAATCATGAGTGGAGAAGACAGAAAGACTATAAAGAGTAGACAATAGACCAAGCCAGTGCATCAGGCTGGGGCCAGTTCTAAAGGATCAAGCAGCTGTATACATCTTCTTGGCTCCTGGGCAGTCAGTGGTTTAGAATACCTTAAAACCACTCATTGATTTTCATAATGATGACCATGGATCATTTAGAGAGTATGCTGCAAAAGGGATCAGCAGTACAGTCCATATGAAGAGCTGGAGAAGTTTTGTTTTTCCTCTAGAATGTTTTCCAACCAAATTTATTCCAGTAAAGTTAATCTTGGCACAAAAAGAGGTCAATTAGCTAAAGAAGTTACTGGTGTATATTGTCAGAAAAATGGAAGCCAAAAGATTTTTCTGTTAGCCACTCAAAAAGATAACGAAAGTAGGGAGCAAAGAGGAAAAAAAAGAAAAAAAAAAAGATGCATCCTCTTAGGCAACTAGCCACAATCCTAATCCCGAGGACCATGTAGGTTCAATTGGTCTGGGGGTGGGAAAGATCTGTCTGAGTACGGGTTATTATTTTGCCTAGAAATTTGTTTTGAACACTCCATTTGAAAATGCACAACAACCTTTGCATCAAAGGAGGCACCGTGAGTACTCTGAATAAATTGGGCTTTCAATTCACAAATACCTCTCCGTGGCCTCGATTGATGTCTACAGCAACCTCCTGGCTTTTAGCATAAGTCACCCAATGCACATCAGGCTTCAAAGGACAGATGGGGGGAATGAAAGGAAACCCATGAACTCGGTATTAAATGTATATTCAGCAACTCATTCAGCTTTGATGATGAATTCATCTTTATCCGGATCATTTTTTTTGTTTAATCCAATATGGTGCTTAATTCATTTCCTCTTCAAGGTCACAAACATGAACATATCTAAGCCCCACAAAGTTCTGTGAATGTTCTTAATTAAGTATCCATTCAATGTTCACTTAACAAATACTTAAGTGCTAACTTTGTGTCAGGCAATGCTCTAAACATGAAAAAGATTGGCCAAAATTCTTACCCTGATGAAGATCAAGGACAGAGGACATATATCGTTTCTGTTTATGCTGTATTTTTGTTTATCACCAAAATGAAATCGAACAGAGTGAACTGGGAGGTGAGAACAAAAAATACTGATGATGAAAGAGGGCCCAGCTGTCCCAGAGGCCTCAGAGTGAGCCCTTCCCAGATCTGACCATGCCCCAGAATCAGCAAGGGAGCTGTTAGAAACACAGGGAGTGTGAGAGAGAGAAAGACAGAGAGAGCCAGAGAGAGAGACAGAGAGGGGAATATTTTTATATATGTACACATTTTATTAAAATATAATTTATAAATTTAGAGGAAAAAAAGGAGGGACAGTTTGCAAAACCTCACCCGAGACGGCTCTGAGTTCTCCAGGTGTGAGGTCCAGGAATCCATCTTTTCAAAAATCTCCCTAAGCTATTCTGATATGTCTGGCCTAGAGTCGTTCCCAAACTTATGTTTAGAAATCACTGAGCAAGATGTTCTCTTGATGTTTGTATCTGTCAGCCTTCCAGCAGGAAACAAAAGGCACATTCAGTGGGATAAACCAGGAGAAGCTTACAAAGGGATGATTTACAAATGTGTGGTCAGGCTGTTGGGAAGCCCCTGAAGGATGGTCGGTTCCAAGGCACAACTGTTAGCATCTCTAAGCCTGAAGGAGAGAGAGAGGAGTCGGGTCCCCCCAACTGGAGACAGACTGAACTGGATGGTGAGAGCCTTCAGAGAAGGGCTATATGACCTTCACTTGAGAAAAGCAATCAGTTGGTTCAAACCAACTGGAATCCAGAGGGGCAGGAAGTCTGCTGATAGAGACCACCTAGCCAGCCTCTGAGAGTGCAAAGAGGGATAGAGGAGAGGGTGGAGGGTGTGATTGGAAGGTCAAATGAAAATATTCAGCCCAAGGCTTTTTTCAGCTGTGGAAACACATGGAAATATTGGGTTGGTCAAAAATTTCATTAGGGTTTGTCCACAAGATGTTATGGAAAAACCAAAAAAAACCTTTTTTAACCAATCCAATATAATGTTCACTGTTGTTGTTCAGTTACTGTCGTGCTCAACTCTTTGAGACATCGTGGACCTTAGCACACCAGACTCCTCTGTCCATGGGATTTCTCATGCAAGAATACTGGAGTGGATTGTCATTTCCCCTTCCAGGGGCTCTTCCCGGACCAGAGATTGAACCTTTATCTCCTGTATTGGCAGGTGGATTCTTCACCACTGAGTGATCGGGGAAGCCCATAATATAATGGTAGTCCAATCAGTCAAAAGCTATATGCTTGCTATTTCATGGCACAATTGTTTTCATGAGCAGTCTACCTCTTAACCTCTTATTAACTCCACTTGGTATCTTAGAGACAATAAAATACCATGTTTTTGTTCTTGCTTTTTCAGTAACAGTTAATATTTGTAGAGTAATCATTATGTTTTATATACTGTGTTAATTTAAAAAAAATTTATAGACCAGCAATTCAAAGTAGGGATTATTGTTTTACTGAAAAGGAAATTAATGCACAAAGAGGTTAAGATATTTACCATGGGCCACCCAATGTGTAAGTGTAAAGACATGATTTGAGGTCAGATCTGTCTTATATGCATGCCCATGCTGTGAAAATCTAGACTGTTTTGTGAAGCTTCTCCAGGAAAATGGAAATGCCATTGTTCTTAGCAACTTGGAGAAGGAAATGGCAACCCACTCCAGTATTCTTGCCTGGAGAATCCCAGGGATAGGGGAGCCTGGTGGGCTGCCGTCTATGGGGTCGCACAGAGTCGGACACGACTGAAGTGACTTAGCAGCAGCAGCAGCAGCAGGCTATATTCTGGGCAATTTTGTTGAGAACAAGAAACCGCAATTCCTTGTTATTGAATATAGTCCCAATACTCATTCATTAGTTATCTAATATTTGTGTTTGTTGAATATTATATATCTCTCCATTCATACTCAGGAAGCAACTTGGAACTTGTAGATTAACTGTTTATGACTTCACAAATTCATAAATCATAGGCTTAAGTACAAGGTTGTACGCTTTCTCTGTGCTCTGTTGGGACTTCTGTGTTCAGAACAGAACTAGGATGACCCACTGTTCTGATGTCTCCTGGGCTGAGGTGTTTCCAGGATGTGGAACTTTCAGTTCTAAAACCAGGACAATGCCAGACATACCAGATTGGTTGGTAAATGCCAAGCTTTTTTTTTTTTTTTTAATTTTATAGTTGATTTATAATGTTGTGTTAATTTCTGCTGTACAACAAAGTTATACAGTTATGCATATATATTCTTTCCATATTCTTTTCTATTATCGTCTATCATTGGATATTGAATATAGTTCCCTGTGCTACACAGTAGGACCTTGCTATTTATCCATCTACTAACAGTTTGCATCTACTAATCCGAAAGTCCCAATCCTTCCTTCTCCCACCTTCAGTGAGAAGCTTTTTAAAATTCAGCTTCAGTTCTGTAATGAGAGCCTCAATAAATTCTTAAAACACATTACAAACATTTAAGTCTAATTTTCTTCACATTTTCCCTCTGTTTTGTCTCTGGTGGATCTACACCTAGAGTATTTTAAGTCTAGATTTTGGCCCTTCCTTAAGACAAATAAGCCAAGGCACAGAAGTTACTTGACAGGACTGGAACAGAGAACTCAAAGAAGGTTCAGCCTGGATGAGTCATCCTGGCAGTGAACGTGACAAGTGGGGAAGGATGTGGGTCATCTTCAATCTAGCATAGATCCCCATCTCTTGCAGTTCTGTCCTAGACATGTGATCCTTGGCTCCAAAAGCACAGAGCTTATTGCACGATGCCATGACTGCTTGCTTACTGCTTGTCTCCTTTGATGGACAGAAATTTCACTGAGGTTAAGGGCCCAGTAGTTTCACGGCTTAGACCAGAGCCTGTTTCATGTCAACAGCTCAGTGACCCATTGGGGAGCATCTGGAGTACTAAGGAAGTGTATTTACTCAAAATTTGCTTCTGAACTTCCTCTATTCATCATGAAACTTGGCTTTGGTATCATCCTTGAGACATACAAGGCACTTGAAGTCGGGGATGGGAAACAGGGAGCCTCAAGTTATAGGAGAATTTCCTGCTAAGTAAGTTTCCAGTCTCATTCCCTAAAGACTGACCTGTCCTGGGGACTCTGCCCACTCCCCGCAACTCCATAGTAGTCAGGGTACAAAAAATGAAGATGATAAGAAGCTGCTGTATAGTACAAGGAACTTTACTCAGTACTCTGTAATGGCCTATATGGGAATAGAATCTAAAAAAAAAGAGTGAATACACGTATAACTGATTCACTTTGCTGTGCCCCTGAAACTAACACAGTTTTGCAAATTGACTATACTTCAATAACATTTTTAAAAAATATTATTAAAAACAAGCAAACAAATCCGCAGACCACCCCAAGACCTCTAGGATGGTTGGCTTTCTGATGCGCACACAGCCTTTACTCTTCCTTGTTGTTTGAGGGATGCCAGACAAATGAAAAAGTTTATTTTTTAAGGAGACAGAGGTCAGGTTCAAGTAAGAGACTGATGCTTCTGTTGGAAAACTTAGAAATTACCCATCCTGTATGATATCATTAAAGTAGAGAGAAGGATGGTATCAAAGGAACTAGTATTTATGAAGCACTTACTCTGTGCCTGGCATAGAGCTAGCTTTTTATGTGTCCAGATGAATTTGTTCCACGCCAGATTGGCTTAGCGGAGAAGGCAATGGCACCCTACTCCAGTACTCTTGCCTGGAAAAACCCTATGGACTGAGGAGCCTGGTAGGCTGCAGTCCATGGGGTCGCTAAGAGTCAGACACGACTGAGCGACTTCACTTTACTTTTCACTTTCATGCATTGGAGAAGGAAATGGCAACCCACTCCAGTGGTCTTGCCTGGAGAATCCCAGGGATGGGGGAGCCTGGTGGGCTGCCGTCTATGGGGTTGCACAGAGTCAGACATGACTGAAGTGACTTAGCAGCAGCAACAAATTGGCTTAGACAGTAAAGAATCAGCCCACAACACTGGAGGCCTGATTTTAATCCCTGGGTTGGGAAGATCCCCTGGAGAAGGGAATGGCATCCCACTCCAGTACTCTTGCCTGGAGAATTCCATGGACAAAGGAGCCTGGCGGGCTACAGTCATGGGGTCACAAAGAGTCGGACACAACTGAAGTGACTAACATTTTCAGTTTCAAAATAATATGAGATGATCATTTCCATTTACAGGTAAGTCTGGTTGTGGTTGCCTGACGTCTCCAAAGTCATAGAGCTGCTGAGAGGCACAGGAGGGGTCTGAAACCATGGCCCCTAAACTCTAAAACCTCGATCCTGGTTTGCTAACACAGTCCTGAGGCATCACTGCTGCCTCCTCGTGGCCCCAAAACACTCTGGACTGGCTCCTGGGCCAAGAAGTTTCTTCCAGTTTCTGATGTTGTTACTCACTGTGACCAGGAAATGTTGGGTTCTTTGCAGAGACAGCCTGCGAGACACCTGGACCTAACACTGAGGAGGTAAGTGACCCTAAAAGGCAGACATGAAACCATGGTGTTGTGATTTCCTTCTATTATTTGGGGGAAGACAGGTAAGTGCTAATAAAACCTCTGTTTCAATCTCACCAATATCAATTATTCACAGAGAATTAACCACTGCTGGGGCTCTTCCTTTCCTGTAGGGAGCACAGCTGGTGATCTATAGAACCTGGCCTCTGTGTTGTGCTTTAGTCCTTTGATTATCAGTGCCCTCTGGAGGTTGAACTCAGAGAAGCAAAGGTGAGAGGGAAGCACAGTTGGAGTTTTCTGCCCCTGCTCCATATCGAAGCCCCTGCCTCCAAGCGCAAAGGCTGGGGGACTTTGAAGGAATGTCTTTCCTGGTGTGACCCTCAAGTGTGAAACATCAAGGAACCACTGGGCTAGTAGGAAATCACTTGGTTCCTCAGATCCATGTCCAAGGTTCTGGTTTGTCCCCCATGATGGATCTTCCTGCATGGTCTATCCTGTTTACCTGTCTCAAGGTAAAGGGTTTCCAGCAACACCTTTCACCAAGAGGGAGGGATTCCCAGTGAGAAGACAGTATCACTATACACACAGTGTGTCCGCATAAAGGGTCACTCTCTGTGTTTTCTTGGTTAAGATACAAGCAGGCCCAGAGAGCACATGTAGATTCTCTCTATGGCTCTGTTCCTGCCTGGCAGTCCTAAGGCTGTGATGGTAGGGGCTGGAAAGAAACCAGCCTAATGTTTGTTGAGCACCTACTGTGTGCTGGCCCCTACTTTAACTTGCTGATTTTCTTAAGAAGACTATCCTTTCCTTTGGTTCTTCTTCTTCTTTTAAATTTTCTGACCACAGTGACATGTGGGATCTTTTAGTTTCCTGAGCAAGGATCCAACCCACATCCCTTGCATTGGAAGCTCAGAGTTTTAACCAATGGACCACCAGGGAAGTCTTTCCTTTGGTTCTTTTAAAGCCCTAGGTTGAATTTATTTTTAAATGATAGACTTGTCCCTTAGATAGGATGCCCATAGTAGGGTTGCTCAGATGACAGCCAGCAGCAAGGAAATAAGGCGATACTACAGTCTCAACAGGGTGAGCCTGGTGAATCTCATGCCTGTGGTTAGGACTGACGAAGAGAAAGGGGATTCCTAGACTCTAAGCTTCCTCTTTTTACCCCAGAAAGTGTGATTTGGGAAGTTTAGGCCTAAGAAGCCTTTGCTATAGTCTGTATTTGATTTGTTTGGATAGCTGGGCTTGGACTGTGTTCCTAAGTGTCAGTAACCATCTTGTAGTAATGATTCTGTGTCTTTCTGCTATGGCCAAGGCCTTGACTTGGTAACGCACCCACATCCTCTCAACCCATATCATTACTGAGCTCACTGGTTCAACTTGCATCCATCCTCAGGCACCTGTGTCCACCAGCAGCTGTCTTTCTTTGGAGGTAGGAACCCACTCTGGCCACATGCAAAGCAAGCCAGAAATGCCAGGGAATTGATGTCTATCTCATCAGTAGCCTTCAACCTTTAACTGTAGGAAATTCAATATATCATCTACAGAACATAAGGATAATGTGAACCCTATAATGTAAGATCATGCTCAGAGGTGATGCCCAGAAGATTCTTCCTTTAGAATGCCCACAAGTCTCTTAAAGGCAAAGACTAGGACTTTATTAGGATTCTAAAACCCAGTGCCAATTTCAGTCAATGTGTGTGTGCTCCATTGCTCAGTCTTGTCTGACTCTCTGTGACTCCATGTACTGTAGCCCACTGGGCTCCTCTGTCCATGGAATTTTCCAGGCAAGGATACTGGAGTAGGTTGCCATTTCCTTCTCCAGAGGATCTTCCAGATGCCGGGATTGAACTCACATCTCTTGTGTCTTCTGCATTGGCAGGTGGGTTCTTTACCATTAGAGCCACCAACTTCAATTTCAGTGAATAATTCTCTAAAAATCACTGGTGTGGTGCTGGGCAAGATGGGACAGCATTTATCAGAATTTAGTGCTCAATCTAAAGAGATTTCAGTCTGGTGGGTTTAGCAGACTAGTCTTTTCCATTCAATCCTAGTACTTTAGAATAACTTTTGTATTAGTTATCTCTTGTTTTGTAACAGATTGCCCCAAACTTAATAGCTCAAAACAAGAATCATGTATTATCTCTTACAGTGAGTGTGGATCAGGAATTCAGGATTGGCTTCTCTGGGTCTCTCACGAGGTTACAGGGCTGTAGTCACTGGAAGGCTCCACTGGGGGTGAGGATCCACTTCCAAGGTTCCTTACTCACTTGTCTGGCTATGAGTGCAATGCTCTAGCTGCTTTTCACGTGAGCCTCGCTGCAGAGCTGCATGAGTATCTCTATGGCATGGTGGCTTAGGGGGCCATCCAAGGAGTCAAGCTGTAATGCCTTTTCTGACCTAGTGTTAGTCGCTCAGTCGTGTCTGGCTCTTTACAATTCCACAGCCCACAGCCCACCCAGGCTTCTCTGTCCAAGGGAGTCTCTAGGCAAGAATACTGGAGTGGATTGCCATTCCCTTCTCTAGAGGATCTTCCCGACCCAGGGATCGAACCCAGGTCTCCTACGTTGCAGGCAGATCCTTTACCGTTTGAGCTACAGGGAAGACCTTTTTCTGACCTGGCCTCTGAAATTACATACTGTCGTTTTTACTTTATCTCATTGGTCACACCAGTCAGTCCTGGTTCATTGTGGAGGAGGCCACACAGGGAGTGACTAGCAGGTGGTGGTCATCTTGGAGGCTGGTTACTGTGGGTTTCTACAGAAAAGTTCATGCCCTGTAGGGGTTTATGGGAAAAATGCATAGAAAAACAATAGTTTCAAATTACACTGGGAAGCACCTATTGATGGGACAAGCAGAAATGTTTAAAATGTTCTTATTTGGCAATTTCCCATAATGCTCTCTATGGGTAATGGTCTGTAACCTTTTTGTCAAACATTCTCCAACCCACAGGAAAGCTTTACTTTGATATTGAGGTGGAAACTCCTTACAAATGTGTAAATCAAGTCACACTTGAGCACCACATTTGAGAGCTCCGCTTTTGATGTGGAAGAGTCAGCTCTCAGATGACTGGTTTTCTTCTAAAACCTAAAATCCCCCAACTTCTGAGAGATGTAAGTCAGAACCTTAATCCCCAGAGTCAGGTCAGGCCACAGTGTGGGTATGGCTACTTGCCGGTGTTCTCTGATCCGGGATAAGACTACACAGAGGAGCCCTTTGTTGAGCTCCGGGCAGAGGGCGTCCCTTGGCCCGATTGCTTTGGGGCTTGTTTCCTGACCGGGAAGGTTTCACCACCTGGAGGACAGATCGCTCCAAAACAAACAGGCCTCCCCGCCTCCCAGATTTGAGCTCTGTGCTGAGCCCTGAACTTCAGGCAAAAGAAATGAACTGTGGACTTATCATCAGTAGCAGTAAATACCAGTGCTCCAAAGAAGTTTTTACATTTTTTTAGGTCCTTGCTACAGAGGTCAAGTTCCCACTGCAGCAATGGTGGGGTGGGGGGTTGGGGAGGGAGCAAATCTGAGGAGATGGCATTGAAAGAAACCAGGAGAAAGGAAACGGAAGCAACCGACATGCTGAACTTTATTTCTCATAGCCCGGGAACCCCACTCTTATCTTATGGGAAGTAGTTCTTTTAGCCATTCAAAAAAAAAAAAAAGAAATAAAATTACAGTGCTATGGTATGTTCAAAAATACCAGTGTTATGCACAGGGAACTCTGCTCAATGTTATGTGGCAGCCTGGATGGGAAGAGAGTTTGGGGGAGAATGGATTCATATATACATATGGCTGAGACTGTTTGCTGTCCACCTGAAATAATCACAGCATTGTTAATTGGCTATGCTGCTGTGCTGCTAAGTTGTTTCAGTCATGTCAGACTCTTTGTGATCCAATGACTGCAGCCTGCTAGGCTCCTCTGTCCATGGGATTCTCCAGGCAAGAATACTGGAGTAGGTAGCCATTCCCACCTCTGAGTTCGGTTCAGTTCAATTGCTCAGTTGTGTCCAACTGTTTGCAACCCAATGGACTGCACCACGTCAGGCCTCCCTGTCCATCACCAGCTCCTGGAGTTTACTCAAACTCGTGTCCATTGAGTCGGTGATGCCATCCAACCATCTCATCCTCTGTCGTCCCCTTCTCCTCCCGCCTTCAGTCTTTCCCCACATCAGGGTTTTTCAAATGAGTCAGTTCTTTGCATCAGGTGGCCAACGTATTGGAGTTTCAACTTCAACATCAGTCCTCCCAATGAATATTCAGGACTGATTTCCTTTAGGACAGACTGGTTGGATCTCCTTGCAGTCCAAGCATCAATTCTTTGGCACTCAGCTTTATTTATAGTCCAACTCTCACATCCATACATGACTACTGGAAAAACCATAGCCTGACTAGATGGACCTTTGTTGGCAAAGTAATGTCTCTGCTTTTTAATATGCTGTCTAGGTTGGTCATAACTTTCCTTCCAAGGAGTAAGCGCCTTTTACTTCCCTCCTCTAATCGGGTATTTTACATTTTTTTATATTTTAAAGTTGCTCAGTCATGTCTGACTCTTTGCAACTCCATGGACTATACAGTTCATGGAATTCTCCAGGCAAGAATACTGGAGTGGGTAGCCTTTCCCTTCTCCAGGGGATTTTCCCAACCCAGGGATCAAACACAGGTCTCCTGCATTACAGGGGGATTCTTTACCAACTGAGCTATCAGGAAAGCCAAAAATATGACACCTGTAGCTTGTTTCCTCCTGCCCCTTAAGAGAGAAATAAAAACGTCTGACACTTGCAGCCTCCATTTGGAGACCTCTAACCTTCCTGCCTGTTACCCTCTCATTCTTCGCTTTTCTTTTAGGAGAATTATGCTGCCTAGGGAAAGGGGCTTCATTTTCATTCTGTAACTGCTTCTGAGCTGATAAGGGGAGTCGTCTCTAAATTTGTGAAGCAGCATATTCTCCTAACCCTCATATTGAGGGTCTCTGATCCAGGGGGCCCAAGTAGTAGTTGGAAGAAGCTGCCGCAGTGGCAGGAATTTGAGCAACCATTTGTGACTTAAAAGCTTTCATGTGGCTAGAAACAAATCCAGTTACACAGTTACAGATGCAGGGAGCAAACAGCAAAAACAGAACAATCAGCAAGGTTAAAAGTCACATTATGTCCACAGTTAAGGTACAAAGTGTTGCACCAGTCCATTTTAGGATTATTAGATGTCATCGGCTATACTCAATTGGCTATACTCCAACATGAAATTAAAAGTAAAAAGAAAAAAATCATACACTAGTAAAAAAAAAATAGCAATGCTATGGTATGTTTGCTTCATGATAGAATATGTTAATATACATTCTCTTTTAGCTTTCTCACAATAACTATTTGAGGTTGGTGTTTTTGCCTCTAGCCATTCTAATGAAAATGGCAAAACCTCCCCTCTTTATCCTGCTTTATTTTTTCCATAGAGCTTATTACTCTCTGGCATTATATCCCACATCTTTATATTTATTTACTTTCCTATTATCTAGCTGCTTCTCTTAACAGGTAAGGTCCATCAAAACCTTACCTTCCTAGAAGGGAACGGGTTTGTTTCACTCTTTGCCACATTCCCAGAGCCTGGTTAATGCTCCGTACACAATTATTGGCAAATAATTTTGCCCTGACTCAGCTATGAGAGATTAAATAACTTCCTACAGGCCTTCAGAGTCTAAATTTGATGCCCTTTTCATGCCTGTGTTTTCTGTATCAAGAATCCAAGGAAACTGAGGCCAGAAAGTTGCAAAGCTGCAGAATGGAAGTTCTCGCATCACAGCCCAGGGCTTCAGGAATTTACTCAGCCTTGTTCTTGCTGCAATAGTGTGTTAGTTGCTCAGTCGTGGCCGACTCTTTGCGACCCCATGGACTGCAGCCCACCAGGCTCCACTGTCCATGAGATTTTCCGGACAAGGATACTGGAGTGGGTTGTCATTTCCTTCTCCAATCTTGTGCTTGCAATAGGCAAGCACAAGATTTTGCCCCAGGATATAAGATTAATGCTTAAGCTGGTAAACATTCTTCCTGTGCTCTCCAGCGTGGTTCACTGGCCTCCTGGTTCCTGGGCCTGGAAATGCACTTTGGGTGAAACTCAGCACAATTACCTCCCACCCCCGTGCCCATTCCACCCTTATTATCAAAATTGCCCATAAGAAAATGGCTTGAACACAGTTACACATGGCAACTCAGATGTATATATGTAAATTTCTACATGGGAAGAGCTTGTGTCCAAAGCTCTGAGCAAAACATCTGAATCAGTACTAGGGTGAAGCCCCATGGAAGTTCAGAAGAGATTTTGTCATGATTATGTATTTTTAGGGTCATTGTACAATTCCTTCTCCATCTTCCGCTTGAAATAGGTTTTCTTCTTTGCTTGCCACCTGGCCTTCCTCTCTGCTTCTCTGCCTTTATCTCTCCTGAGAGGTGAAAGAGGCTGTCAGGATTGAACATACCCAGTAAATGACCGAGGAGCTGTGGTTGCCAAGCTGGGGAAGCCGCAGCAACCACTCCCTTATGCCATGTGCTTGGAGAGCCAAGAACAACCAAAATACATCAGCTGGGAGTCGACCCTCACAAGCAAACAGATTGGTCCAGCTTCCATCACTAAAACAGCTTGTTGGAGGAGTCTGGTTCTACTGAGCGGAACCACATGTTTATACCCAATGACTCAGTTCAGTGTGTTCCTCCTGAAAATAGGATTGGTGCCCATGAGCCATTGGCCCCGGTTTGGTGGATTTGTTACACAAGGCCTACCTTGCCCATCACTCCTGGGGTGAACTGCCTTTCCAAGCCCACTCTCTTCTTTGCATCTCAGGGGTAGACAAAAACAGCACTGCTTGATAAACTACTTGCAAACTACAGCAATCAGGCAGGAAAAAAATTTTTTTTTGTTCCTGAATACATCGCATCATGGGCTTTCCTGGTAGCTCAGCTGGTAAAGAATCTACCTGCAATGCAGAAGACCCCAGTTCAATTCCTGGATTGAGAAGATCTACTGGAGAAGGGATAGGCTACCCACTCTAGTATTCTTGGACTTTCTTTGTGGCTCAGCTGGTAAAAAATCCGCCTGCAATGTGGGAGACCTGGGTTCAATCTGTGGGTTTGGAAGATCCCCTGGAGAAGGGAAAGGCTACCCACTCCAGTATTCTGGCCTGGAGAATTCCATGGATTGTATAGTCCATGGGGTTGCAAAGAGTCGGACACAACTGAGTGACTTTCACTCACATCACATCACATCAAGTGGTTGCACAGTGTAAAAATTTCCCAATAATTTGTCATGTATCAGCAGTATTTTTTCCTTTGGAAAGATAGCATAAAGGGAAAAGAACCAGTGGAAAGATGACAGGTATTGTGGTATGGGTTCAAATTCCAGACCTGCCATTTATGGTCTGTAGGCCCTGGATTGAGTGAGCTAACTTTTCAAAATATCCTGTTTGTTGTTTCCATCTATAAACCAAGTACAGGGTGCAGGGTTATTGTTAATGCTTGGAGTATAGAAATTGTCAGAGCCTGGCAGATAGTAGCATCTTCATGGCACGGAATATTATTACTATCATTTGTTAAATATCTACTGTGGGTCAGGATTTGGGCAGTCACAGTCTGAGAGGTGGTAAAGAGGAAGTAAGGGGGCATTTTTGTCACTGCCAAGTTTTGAGTTCCTTGGACAAATGGGGCCTTTGCTTTCACATCTTAAAAAATAGGAGAAAATGCTATTCTCATGGACAGAAGAGCCTGGCAGGCTACAGTCCACGGGGTCGCAAAAGTCGGACACGACTTAGCGACCAAACCGCCACCACCGCCGCCTCACTTAAAAACCAACAAATTCTTATTTTGAAGAGCATGCTATACACAGACACTGTACTAGGTTTTCCTTAAAATGTACCTTTGCTTTTCCCAACCCTTGATTATTGCTTGCTCAGACTATGCATAAGAAAACGGAACCCCAGAAGGGTGAGGAAATTTGGCCCAAATCCTGACATTAGTGAGTGGCAGAGTTGTCATCCTGAGCCTGAATTTTTTGCCATTTGTTTATACACCATGTATGGAATGAGATATTGTATTGAAACTTGTAAACATGAGGTTTATTATGATTATTATTTTTGTCAAGGGCTGATTACATTATAAATACACAGCTGGATGATTGGGAAACAGAGAAAATAGTGGGAAACCATCCCTGACATTGAGGGACGAGAATCTTTTGGGGATCTTATGTTCTTTGGCATATAAAAATTGTCTTCCTAAAATAGAAACAATGTTCTGGTTTTTAAAAAAGACATTAAAAAATGTAATTAGTCTTTCCCTTGGAAAAGGAGAAAGGGAAATGGGAGGGTAACTCCAAAGTACTGTGTGGATCAAATGCAATAATGACTCAAAAAGAAGCCTGGAAAGTAAAAGACACACTTTAGATGTAAGGCATTTTTGTTATGCGTATTATTTATTTGTTATTATTAGAAACCATTGGTCATATAAGTTGCTTCAATCCTTGCAGAGAGAAAACTGAAAGATCACGCATCCTCAAAGGCAGTGGGTGAGAAATATTGAGTAAGGGGTAGGGTAGGAATCACAGGAGTTCCAAGGACACCACCAAAGGTAATGTTTGTAGATGGTCTGGAACTCAGAGATGTCTAGATTAAAATCAGATACCTTGGAGGTGATTCATGCTGAAGTATTTGAAATGTTGTTGCTTAGTCGCTAAGTCATGTCTGACTCTGCGACCTCCTAGACTCTAGCCCACCAGGCTCCTCTGTCCATGGGATTTCCCAGGCAAAAATTCTGGAATGGGTTGCCATTTCCTTCACCAGGGAATCTTCCTGACCCAGGGATCAAACCTGCATCTCTTGCATCTCCGGCATTGGCAGGTGGATTCCTTACCACTGAGCTACAAGGGAAGCCCAGCTGAAGTGTAGACCTGAGTGATTGAAGGGTCCTTAAATCATCTGACTGGTCTTCGTATTTGGTGCCAAGAGCACATGTGCATTTTTTCTTTACAGACAAGTAATCCAAAGTTTCCTGATGTGTTCGGACAAATGGAAAGAGTGCAGTAGAGACCAGGTATTTCCAAATTTGGTTAAGGGAAGTAGAAAGAAACCAGAACTTGGAGCCAATTCCTCCCTTATCCTGTGATGTGAATTCAGACAAGTTACACTGAAACTTTCAGAACCTCATTTTTTTTTCCCATCTGTAAGAGAAAGGCAAAGAACAAAACAACAACGACATCATTGGGGTTAGGATGGGACAAAATTGAACAGCACAGGTGAGCATACAGCTGGTACAGAAATGTATTCCTCTCTACCCATCTCCGTCAGTCGTTGTAATGAATTTAACCCCTTTCTTTTCCCAGCAGAATCCAATAGAGAGCTCACATTTTCCAGGCCAGTAGGAAAGGATGGTTTACTTCCCCCTTAACTGAAATGAAAGTGTAAACTGCTTCAAAAGCAGGGTTAGTGGACTTTATTTTTGTATTCTCAGTCACTGTTACAGTGCCTAGAACTTGGAAGGCACCCCAAAAATGTTTACGAAGCTGAAAATATCACCAGGTTGTTAATAAAACTTCAGATTATCCCTCCTCCTCCCCCAGCCCATTTTTACCTTAGAAGAAACATCATGTGAGACAGTTCTGATTTTGGCTGGGTCAAATAGTCCCCATTGAGCCAACCCTCTTAAAGTGTGTATAAAATGTGGATAAAACCTACTGAAATATCCAATTACTTGAAGGCAGTAGAAAATGAATAAAAGCAGATACTAGAGGAAAGTTGATTTGTGCACAAAATGGATGGCACTGGGTACACTTCCCTTTATTTTTCTATTTTTATTTTTTTTAATATTTATTTTTATTTATTTATTTGGCTCTGCCAGTTCTTAGTAGTGGCATGTGGGATCTAGTTCCCCGACCAGTGATCCAACCTGGACCCCCTACATTGAGAGCACAGAGTTTTAGCCACTGAACTGCCAGGGAAGTCTTACCCTTTATTTTCTTGAAATATTTACAGATTTCAACCTGAGGACAGGCCCCAAATTGTGGTCTGGGAAGGTTAATAAAGCAAGTGGAAAATTGTATCCTTTTGGCTTAAAGAGTCAAAAGATGGAATCCAGGGAAACCAAAGCTGCTGGAAAGTGAAGAGAAAATCCTGAAAAGGAAAGAATCAGAGAGGAAAAGCCTCAGACTCTGTTTCTAGACTCTGCCTAAACTGCTAAATCATCTCTGAATCATGCATGCCCCAGAAATTGACCTTTTAAAAAAATCAATATTCTTCAGTGAAACATAACAGAATCTAGAGTTTCTATAAAATATTTTTCATAATGACTGAAATAAAATCCAAAATTGATTGATATATGAAGAAATAGGAAAACATCATCTACAAATGTGTGTTGTGCTTACATGTCCATTTCTTTGGTGACCCCATGGACTGCAGCCCACCAGGCTCTTCTGTCCATGGGGATTCTCCAGGCAAGAATACTGCAGTGGGTTGCTATTTCCTCCTCCAGGGTATCTTCCTGACCCAGGAATCAAACCCAGGTCTCCTGCTTCTCCTGCCTTGGCAGGCAGGTTCTTTTACCACTGAGCTACCTGAGAAACCCTAAGTACAGCTCGTGTGTGTGTGAAAGTCCCTCAGTCGTGTCTCTTTGTGACCTCAAGGACTGTAGCCCACCAGGCTCCTCTATCCATGGGGATTCTCCAGGCAATAATACTGGAGTGGGTTGCCATGCCCTCCTCCAAGAGATCTTCCCAACCCAGGGGACTGAATCCAGGTCTCCCACCTTGCAGGTGGATTCTTTACCATCTGAGCCACCAGGGACGTTAATAAATAAAATTCCAAATTATCTTCGTTTGATTCCTGCCTCTCAGCTATGCTTTCCATTGCAGATTTTCAGGCCCACCCAACAGCAGTCTAAAATCTTAGACAGCAAAACGAAAAGGGGCTCCCCAGAGACCTGACCCCTTCCAGCCTCCCTGAGTACAAGAAGGAACGAAATAGAATTCAGAAGGGACATCCCAGATTTAGGAATGAGCAAGGCTAGGGGCCCGTAAACAAAAAGTACAGAGTCACTGGAGGGGAAGGATGGGAGACGTGTAAGAAGCTTAGGGCGCTTTTGTTTCGAGCCGGCTTCCTGCAGCTAGTTGCCCCAGGCCTGAGAGAGGGAGGTGAGTACCAGCCACAACCAACCACAGCCAGCCCTTTGGATGAATTGGAGTAAACAAGTGGCTAAGTAGGTTGCTAACTATACTTCCAAGATATTGCAGAAGGAAGGGAAAGAGCGAAACAACATGTTGTCTCTTCAACCTGGTGTTTTTGCACCTGTCTTGGTGTGTCACCGTGTAGGGGAAATTGTAGAACTCAGTCGCCATCCATCCATCCATCTGTCCTAGTATCGAATACTCCCTTGGGATACAATTTCCAAGTCGGTGTTGGCTCTTTCAAAATCAACAGCTGTGGGGGAAGGAAAGTATCAGAGAAGTCCATACTAAGCCAGTCCCTGATTCTACATTGCTGCTGCTGCTGCTGCTAAGTTGCTTCAGTCGTGTCCGACTCTGTGTGACCCCATAGATGGCAGCCCACCAGGCCCTGCCATCCCTGGGATTCTCCAGGCAAGAACACTGGAGTGGGTTGCCATTTCCTCTTCCAATGCATGAAAGTGAAAAGTGAAAATGAAGTCACTCAGTCGTGTCCGACTCTTAGTGACCCCACTGACTGCAGCCTACCAGGCTCTTCCATCCATGGGATTTTCCAGGCAAGAGTACTGGAGTGGGTTGCCATTGCCTCCTCTGTGATTCTACATTACTTTTGTCTAAATGAGGAATTACAAAGAAGGAAGAAACTTAGGGATACAAGTTAAATAGGAAAATGCCAACCCATCTACGAATGTACTGGATATGTCTTCGTATGGTTTTCTGGAATCTGCAGGTCTGACTTAGTTCTAATGATAACCAAGTCTGGCCCTGGTTCTGATTCAGTATCCATAGGAAAAGGAGTTGAGAGAATGAATAAAAGTAGGTCCCTCTCTAAAGGGAATTATTATTTAAAAGAGAATTCTTGATATGAAGCTGATGGAGGGAGAAGGCTGAGATAAATAGTAAAGTAACGTGGGTCTTTGGGATTTTTAAGGGGGACGCAAGAGGTAAAATACTTGCTGGCCATATAGGTATTATATTTTGGGGTTCTATAAATGACTGGGAAGCCCTGCAGTGAGGAGGAGTTGCCAGGCTACACAAGTGAATGGTGGCACTGGGAGTAGGGTCAGGCAAGTGAGGGAGAAAATTTAAGGGAGCACCAAAAAACCCTCGGTAATCAAGAACCAAGCAATCAAGATTTTTTTCCATCAAAAATAAGCATTGAATGCCATACTTAATAAAAATTCATGTAAAAATCCATATGAACAAAATATCAAACTTTTACATAAAAATAAGCTGCTACGAGTTGGTTTTCTTTTTAAATGATCTTATTACTGTGCAGTGGATTCCCCTGGTGGCTCAGAGGTATAAAAATCTGCCTGCCAAGGCAGGAGACGGGTTCAAGTCATGAGTCAGGGAGATCCCCTGGAGAAGGGAAAGGCTACCCACTCCAGAATTCTTGCCGGGAGAAACCCATGGACAGAGGAGCTTGGCGGGCTACAGTCTGTGGGGTCACAAAGATTTGGACACAACTGAGTGACTAAACAACAGCAACTGTGCAGAAGGGACAATCTGCCCTTGGTTCCTCGGTCTATATGGCTGTTGCATCCACTTGGGTTCATAATGGTGAGCAAACCAACTGGCTAGCCTAAGCTATCCTTATATACAGATAAGTTTTTTTTAATTGTAGCACTTTCACTAATGTTTTCCAGTGGTTCAAAATCTGGGAGCAGATTTTGGTAAGTATACATAGGTGCATACCATTTTCCTTTGCCTCAGGATCCAACAGAGCTCAAACTGGTACTCAACGGAGCAAGATGTGCCATGAGTTGGACTGAGTAGAGAAAAGCCTGAAAGCTTGCTTCTCAGAATGGCTTTTGAGAATCTGGGGTGTGTTGATTCATAACTGAGGGGCTGGGGAATAGCTGGCTGCAAATTCATAGGAATAAGAGCCCAGAACAAAGGAGACAGGAGGACTCAGGGTGGTGATGGAGCCCAGATAGCGGGGAGAGCTTTGGCCCAGGAACCAGCTGCTCAGCCCAGACTTCCCTATAACTGACCACGGTCTGGCCTCAGCAAACACTTTGTGAGCCTCAGTTTCTATACCAGTAAAAGTGGTTTTCCGACTTGTTTTAGCTGGAAGCCCTGCAAATAAATGTAACGTGGCAGCTACAGTTAGAACTCTGGTCTATGTGGTTGAACTTGGGGTGTGAAACCAAGACCCTGACTTGTTCAGCTTTTCCTGGTCCCCCAAGAGGCCCCTGTGGAGACCTCCTTGGCCATTTCAGGGCTCCTCAGAACACAATCTGAAATAGTGTGTTAGGTGGGTTTTTAAAAAAATATATATAAGCTTTTTTTTATTGGAGTATAATTGCTCTATAATGTTGTGTTAGTTTCTGCTGCTCGACAACGTGAATCTGCTGTGCATGCTCAGCCGCTCCAGTCGTGTCTGATTTTTTGTGACCCTATAGACTGTAGCCCGCCAGGCTCTTCTGTCCATGGGATTCTCTTCTCTCTTGAGGCTCCCTCCCACCCTACCCTCATCTCACCCTTCCAGGTCATCACAGAGCAGCAAGCTGAGTTCCCTGTGCTATACAGCAGGTTCTCACTATTTCACACATGGTAGTATATATGTGTCAATGCCACCCTCTCAAATTGTCCCACCCTCTCCTTCCCACCTTGTATCCACAAGTCTGTTCCCTACATCTGTGTCTCTATTCCTGGCCTGCAAACAGGTAACTTAGTACTGTTTTTCTAGATTCCGTGTATAGGTGATCATTGATGTCAGTTTCAGTCCTAGCATTCCATTCAAGCCTAAAACCCTGCCTGTAATTTGCAAGATGACATTTTGACAATGTAAGTTCACTTACATCAAAAAAAAAAAAAAATACTGAGGAGCCTCCAGCCTTTGGATTGCACCTCTGGGCGAGCCGTGTTCTGTTTCCAGGCTCATCAAGCCTGCAGGGCTTATAGAATTAGCAGAAGCATCAAGAGAATTTAGTCAGCCTTCCCATGGCCAGTGCAATTATACAGGGGAAAGAGGCATACCGCCAGGATTTTAACATGAAGCAGGCACCCTTGGGGAACATTGACAAGTGACCAGGGATTGTCTACATGTGGCCAGAAGCCAGAGGCAGCCAGCTGGGCTTGACTAGAATTCTGATAAATATGACAGTTCCAGACCTGTAAATATTCCAGGACTGGAGGAGAATGAATTCTAGTGGTATTCAAAACAAGGTCCATGTCATCTTTTTAAGAATTGTCATCCTCTAAATTACTGTGGCTGTTATTCAATTGCTATGGGTCTTCAAGGATGTAACAGCCTGCTTTTAAGACATAGATGGGAGACTTCCGTGGTGATCCAGTGGTCGAGAATCCTCCTTGCAATGCAGATTCAATTCCTGGTTGGGGAACTAAGATCCCATGAACAATGGCATGGCCAGAAAAAAAAAAAAAGTAGGTGGCAAGGAGGCAACAGGAGCTGTAGAAACAGAAGGAACTTCAGGGTCTGAGAGATCCAAGCTGGAACTCTCCAATTAGTAGCTGTGTGATTTTTTTTTTTTTTGACTTGTCTAAGCGTCAAGTTTCTTAGTGCTACATCAGCAATAAAGTGCCAGCAGAACTGCAGTTCACTCTACCAATTGAAAAAACATGCACAACCCAAAGTTTGAAGTTAAGTTTTATTTAGGGAGCTTACTGAGGACCATAGCCCAGGAGACAGTCTATCAGATAGCTCTGAGGATCTGTTCCAAAGGGGAAAAGGAGGAACCAGGGTATATAGGAGTTTTTGCTGGGAAAAAAACACACACAAAAACCAAAAACCAAGAAATTACCCACGTAATCAAACATCAAAAGACAACTGTTAATAAAAAAACGCCAGGCATAGCTCAGCGCTCTGTGATGACTTAGAGGGTGGGGATGGGGGTGGGGGCACTGGGCAGTGGGAGGGAGACTCAGAGAGAAGGGATATATGTATACTTATGGATGATTCATGTCGTGGTACAGCAGAAACCAACACAACATTGTAAAGCAATTATCCTCCAATTAAAAGTAAATTAAATAAAAATGGCAGGTACTTTCTCCTTTCCTCTTGGGATGCTTACTCTTGGAATCCAGACTGAGGAGGAAGTCCAGCAGCCTCACAGAGAAGCCAAAGGGCAGGTCGTTCCAGGCAACAGCCGGTACCAATTGCCAGTCAGGATGAGACTACAGATGGCTCTGGCCCCGAGTCAGGTCACTTCCAGTTTCCTGGCTACCCCAGCTGATACCATGTAACCCAAACTGTTCCAGAGAAACCCTGCTCAGACTGTAGATTTGTCAGAGAAATAAATGTTTTCTGCTACTAGGTTTGGGGCAGTTTGTTACATGAAGCCTGAATTCCCCTCCCTGGCTATGGTGGTATCCCCAGCTGGAGGTAGCTTCCTCCAGCTACGGTGAGGGTGTGCTGCCAACAGTCTACGAACCTTCCCTTCCACCCAGAATTGCCCTGGGCTGGCTGAAGCCACAGGAAGGTTATGTCCAGCATCCCCACTCTGCAGCCAAAGACTGTCACGGAAGGTGGTCCCCTGTCTTTTGGACTCTGTGGGAGAGGGCGAGGGTGGTATGGTTAGGGAGAATGGCATTGAAACATATATATTATCATATGTGAAACGAATCGCCAGTCCGGGTTCAATGCATGATACAGGATGCTCGGGGCTGGTGCACTGGGATGACCCAGAGGGTTGGTACAGGGAGGGACGTGGGAGGGGGATTCAGGATAGGGAACACATATACACCCGTGACGGATTCATGCTGATGTATGGCAAAACCAATATAATATTGTAAAGTAATTAGCCTTCAATTAAAATAAATAAATTTATATTAAAAAAAAAAGAAGGTGGTCCCCTGGCCTCAAGGCAGGATTGGACCTCTGGTACAGTTCACATTCCAGCACCCCTTGTGGGATTAGGCTAAGGCTAGAATAGTCATTGGAAGGACTGATGCTGAAGTTCCAATACTTTGGCCACGTCACGCAAAAAGCGAACTCATTGGAAAAGACCCTGATGCTGGGAAAGATTGAGGGCAGGAGGAGAAGGGGGTGACAGAGAATGAGATAGTTGAATGGCATCATTGACTCAAAGGACATGAATTTCAGCAAACTCCAGGAGACAGCAAAGTATAAGGAAGCTTGGTGTGCTGCAGTCTATGCGGTCGCAGAGTCAGACACAACTGAGTGACTGAAAAACAGGTCCCCAGTGAGGCCACATCCTAGTCTAGCTCTTTCCCTGCCCCAGCCCCTTCTCTCTGTCCCTTTTTCCTGGGGGTTCCTCAAGATTTCACATGTGTTAGAATTTCTGTCTCAAGCACTGTATCCAGGTACCTGACGGAGAACAGGCACTAATGGATGTTTCAAGTAGTCTGGGGAGAAATCTACCTACTTCATGTGTAACTCTGTCTTCACAACAATCCTATCTAGTGGACACTACCATGAAAAATGAAGCGAGTGATTATAAATCAACTCCCCAGGGATCGAACCCAGGTCTCCCGCATTGCAAGCAGAGTCTTTACCAGCTGAGCCACAAGGGAAGCCCTTGCTTCAATAAAGAAAAGTCAATATTAAAAACAAAACAAAATGAGGCAACTGAGGCTCAGAGAGGTTGACTAACTGATCCAAAGATACACAGCAAATACACGACCAAGCTGGATGAGTGCTCTGTCTGCCTTGTATTTTAATGATCGTATCTGTGATTACCTCTTGGTGGTGGATTGCTTCAGTGTGAGGCTGGAGCTGCGCCTTTGCTGCATTGTAAAGGATGTAAGTATGCATAGTAATTCACCCCAGCACTGACTCTCTCCTCCTTGTCCTGGGAAGTACTCTGCTTGTCAAATCAGATGGGTCTTCGTTCCTGGAATGGTCTCACCTCTTCTCTTTATTTTATTTTATTTTTTTAATTTTATTTTATTTTTAAACTTTACATAATTGTATTAGTTTTGCCATATATCAAAATGAATCCATCACAGGTATACATGTGCTCCCCATCCTGAACCCGCCTCCCTCCTCCCTCCCCATACCATCCCTCTGGGTCGTCCCAGTGCACCAGCCCCAAGCATCCAGTATCATGCATCGAACCTGGACTGGCATCTCGTTTCATACATGATATTTTACATGTTTCAATGCCATTTTCCCAAATCTTCCCACCCTCTCCCTCTCCCACAGAGTCCATAAGACTGTTCCATACATCAGTGTCTCTTTTGCTGTCTCGTACACAGGGTTATTGTTATCATCTTTCTAAATTCCATATATATGCGTTAGTATACTGTATTGGTGTTTTTCCTTCTGGCTTACTTCACTCTGTATAATAGGCTCCAGTTTCATCCACCTCATTAGAACTGATTCAAATGTATTCTTTTTAATGGCTGAGTAATACTCCATTGTGTATATGTACCACTGCTTTCTTATCCATTCATCTGCTGATGGACATCTAGGTTGCTTCCATGTCCTGGCTATTATAAACAGTGCTGCGATGAACATTGGGGTACACGTGTCTCTTTCCCTTCTGGTTTCCTCAGTGTGTATGCCCGGCAGTGGGATTGCTGGATCATAAGGCAGTTTTATTTCCAGTTTTTTAAGGAATCTCCACACTGTTCTCCATAGTGGCTGTACTAGTTTGCATTCCCACCAACAGTGTAAGAGGGTTCCCTTTTCTCCACACCCTCTCCAACATTTATTATTTGTAGACTTTTGGATCGCAGCCATTCTGACTGGTGTGAAATGGTACCTCATAGTGGTCTTGATTTGCATTTCTCTGATAATGAGTGATGTTGAGCATCTTTTCATGTGTTTGTTAGCCATCTGTATGTCTTCTTTGGAGAAATGTCTATTTAGTTCTTTGGCCCATTTTTTGATTGGGTCATTCATTTTTCTGGAGTTGAGCTGTAGGAGTTGCTTGTATATTTTTGAGATTAGTTGTTTGTCAGTTGCTTCATTTGCTATTATTTTCTCCCATTCTGAAGGCTGTCTTTTCACATTGCTAATAGTTTCCTTTGATGTGCAGAAGCTTTTAAGGTTAATTAGGTCCCATTTGTTTATTTTTGCTTTTATTTCCAATATTCTGGGAGGTGGGTCATAGAGGATCCTGCTGTGATGTATGTCAGAGAGTGTTTTGCCTATGTTCTCCTCTAAGAGTTTTATAGTTTCTGGACTTATGTTTAGATCTTTAATCCATTTTGAGTTTATTTTTGTGTATGGTGTTAGAAAGTGTTCTAGTTTCATTCTTTTACAA
Source organism: Bos taurus (assembly GCF_002263795.3). Taxonomy (NCBI): domain Eukaryota; kingdom Metazoa; phylum Chordata; class Mammalia; order Artiodactyla; family Bovidae; genus Bos; species Bos taurus. Next base: position 20,291,401 of record NC_037350.1, on the reverse strand, counting down.
GTGGTTGACCAGATTTCCCAGCACCACTTGTTAAAGAGATTGTCTTTAATCCATTGTATATTCTTGCCTCCTTTGTCAAAGATAAGGTGTCCATATGTGCGTGGATTTATCTCTGGGGTTTCTATTTTGTTCCATTGATCTATATTTCTGTCTTTGTGCCAGTACCATACTGTCTTGATAACTGTGGCTTTGTAGTAGAGCCTGAAGTCAGGTAGGTTGATTCCTCCAGTTCCATTCTTCTTTCTCAAGATCGCTCTGGCTATTCGAGGTTTTTTGTATTTCCATACAAATTGTGAAATTATTTGTTCTAGCTCTGTGAAGAATACTGTTGGTAACTTGATAGGGATTGCATTGAATCTATAAATTGCTTTGGGTAGTATACTCATTTTCACTATATTGATTCTTCCAATCCATGAACATGGTATATTTCTCCATCTATTAGTATCCTCTTTGATTTCTTTCACCAGTGTTTTATAGTTTTCTATATATAGGTCTTTAGTTTCTTTAGGTAGATATATTCCTAAGTATTTTATTCTTTCCGTTGCAATGGTGAATGGAATTGTTTCCTTAATTTCTCTTTCTGTTTTCTCATTATTAGTGTATAGGAATGCAAGGGATTTCTGTGTGTTGATTTTATATCCTGCAACTTTACTATAGTCATTGATTAGTTCTAGTAATTTTCTGGTGGAGTCTTTCGGGTTTTCTATGTAGAGGATCATGTCATCTGCAAACAGTGAGAGTTTTACTTCTTCTTTTCCAATTTGGATTCCTTTTATTTCTTTTTCTTCTCTGATTGATGTGGCCAAAACTTCCAAAACTATGTTGAATAGTAATGGTGAAAGTGGGCACCCTTGTCTTGTTCCTGACTTTAGAGGAAATGCTTTCAATTTTTCACCATTGAGGATAATGTTTGCTGTGGGTTTGTCATATATAGCTTTTATTATGTTGAGGTATGTTCCTTCTATTCCTGCTTTCTGGAGAGTTTTTATCATAAATGGGTGTTGAATTTTGTCAAAGGCTTTCTCTGCATCTATTGAGATAATCATATGGTTTTTATTTTTCAATTTGTTAATGTGGTGTATTACATTGATTGATTTGTGGATATTGAAGAATCCTTGCATCCCTGGGATAAAGCCGACTTGGTCATGGTGTATGATCTTTTTAATGTGTTGTTGGATTCGGATTGCTAGAATTTTGTTAAGGATTTTTGCATCTATGTTCATCAGTGATATTGGCCTGTAGTTTTCTTTTTTTGTGGGATCTTTGTCAGGTTTTGGTATTAGGGTGATGGTGGCCTCATAGAATGAGTTTGGAAGTTTACCTTCCTCTGCAATTTTCTGGAAGAGTTTGAGCAGGATAGGTGTTAGCTCTTCTCTAAATTTTTGGTAGAATTCAGCTGTGAAGCCATCTGGACCTGGGCTTTTGTTTGCTGGAAGATTTTTGATTACAGTTTCAATTTCCGTGCTTGTGATGGGTCTGTTAAGATTTTCTATTTCTTCCTGGTCGAGTTTTGGAAAGTTGTACTTTTCTAAGAATTTGTCCATTTCTTCCACGTTGTCCATTTTATTGGCATATAATTGTTGATAGTAGTCTCTTATGATCCTTTGTATTTCTGTGTTGTCTGTTGTGATCTCTCCATTTTCATTTCTAATTTTATTGATTTGATTTTTCTCCCTTTGTTTCTTGATGAGTCTGGCTAATGGTTTGTCAATTTTATTTATCCTTTCAAAGAACCAGCTTTTGGTTTTGTTGATTTTTGCTATGGTCTCTTTTGTTTCTTTTGCATTTATTTCTGCTCTAATTTTTAAGATTTCTTTCTTTCTACTAACCCTGGGGTTCTTCATTTCTTCCTTTTCTAGTTGCTTTAGGTGTAGAGTTAGGTTATTTATTTGACTTTTTTCTTGTTTCTTGAGGTGTGCCTGTATTGCTATGAACTTTCCCCTTAGGACTGCTTTTACCGTGTCCCACAGGTTTTGGGTTGTTGTGTTTTCATTTTCATTCGTTTCTATGCAAATTTTGATTTCTTTTTTGATTTCTTCTGTGATTTGTTGGTTATTCAGCAGAGTGTTGTTCAGCCTCCATATGTTGGAATTTTTAATAGTTTTTCTCCTGTAATTGAGATCTAATCTTACTGCATTGTGGTCAGAAAAGATGCTTGGAATGATTTCTATTTATTTGAATTTACCAAGGCTAGCTTTATGGCCCAGGATGTGATCTATCCTGGAGAAGGTTCCATGTGTGCTTGAGAAAAAGGTGAAATTCATTGTTTTGGGATGAAATGTCCTATAGATATCAATTAGGTCTAACTGGTCTATTGTATCATTTAAAGTTTGTGTTTCCTTGTTAATTTTCTGTTTAGTTGATCTATCCATAGGTGTGAGTGGGGTATTAAAGTCTCCCACTATTATTGTGTTATTGTTAATTTCTCCTTTCATACTTGTTAGCATTTG